>NW_021703765.1:32069621-32450181 GCF_005190385.1 Monodon monoceros
TTTTGTGTTTCCATACAAATTGTGAAATTTTTTGTTCTAGTTCTGTGAAAAATGCCAGTGGTAGTTTGATAGGGATTGCATTGAATCTGTAGATTGCTTTGGGTAGTAGAGTCATTTTCACAATGTTGATTCTTCCCATCCAAGAACATGGTATATCTCTCCATCTATTTGTATCATCTTTAATTTCTTTCATCAGTGTCTTATAATTTTCTGCATACAGGTCTTTCATCTCCTTAGGTAGGTTTATTCCTAGATATTTTATTCTTTTTGTTGCAATGGTAAATGGGAGTGTTTTCTTGATTTCACTTTCAGTTTTTTCATCATTAGTATATAGGAATGCCAGAGATTTCTGTGCATTAATTTTGTATCCTGCAACTTTACCAAATTCATTGCTTACCTCTAGTAGTTTTCTGGTAGCATCTTTAGGATTCTCTATGTATAGTATCATGTCATCTGCCAACAGTGACAGCTTTACTTCTTCTTTTCTGATTTGGATTCCTTTTATTTCCTTTTCTTCTCTGATTGCTGTGGCTAAAACTTCCAAAACTACGTTGAATAAGAGTGGTGAGAGTGGGCAACCTTGTCTTGTTCCTGATCTTAGTGGAAATGCTTTCAGTTTTTCACCATTGAGGATGATGTTTGCTGTGGGCTTGTCATATATGGCCTTTATTATGTTGAGGAAAGTTCCCTCTATGCCTACTTTCTGCAGAGTTTTTATCATAAATGGGTGTTGAATTTTGTCGAAAGCTTTCTCTGCATCTATTGAGATGATCATATGGTTTTTCTCCTTCAATTTGTTAATATGGTTTATCGCATTGATAGATTTGCGTATATTGAAGAATCCTTGCATTCCTGGAATAAACCCCACTTGATCATGGTGTATGATCCTTTTAATGTGCTGTTGGATTCTGTTTGCTAGTATTTTGTTGAGGATTTTTGCATCTATGTTCATCAGTGATATTGGCCTGTAGTTTTCTTTCTTTGTGACATCCTTGTCTGGTTTTGGTATCAAGGTGATGGTGGCCTCGTAGAAGGAATTTGGGAGCGTTCCTCCCTCTGTTATATTTTGGAAGAGTTCGAGAAGGATAGGTGTTAGCTCTTCTCTAAACGTTTGATAGAATTCACCTGTGAAGCCATCTGGTCCTGGGCTTTTGTTTTTTGGAAGATTTTTAATCACAGTTTCAATTTCAGTGCTTGTGATTGGCCTGTTCATATTTTCTATTTCTTCCTGATTCAGTCTTGGCAGGTTGTGCATTTCTAAGAATTTGTCCATTTCTTCCAGATTGTCCATTTTATTGGCATAGAGTTGCTTGTAGTAATCTCTCATGATTTTTTTAATTTCTGCAGTGTCAGTTGTTACTTCTTTTTCATTTCTAATTCTATTGATTTGAGTCTTCTCCCTTTTTTTCTTGATGAGTCTGGCTAGTGGTTTATCTATTTTTTTTATCTTCTCAAAGAACCAGCTTTTAGTTTTATGGATCTTTGCTATTGTTTCCTTCATTTCTTTTTCATTTATTTCTGATCTGATTTTTATGATTTCGTTCCTTCTGCTAGCTTTGGGGTTTTTTTGTTCTTCTTTCTCTAATTGCTTTAGGTGCAAGGTTAGGTTGTTTATTCGAGATGTTTCCTGCTTCTTAAGGTGGGCTTGTATTGCTATAAACTTCCCCCTTAGAACTGCTTTTGCTGCATCCCATAGGTTTTGGGTCGTTGTGTCTCCATTGTCATTTGTTTCTAGGTATTTTTTGATTTCCTCTTTGATTTCTTCAGTGATCACTTCATTATTAAGTAGTGTATTGTTTAGACTCCATGTGTTTGTATATTTTACAGATCTTTTCCTGTAATTGATATCTAGTCTCATGGCCTTGTGGTCAGAAAAGATACTTGATACAATTTCAATTTTCTTAAATTTACCAAGGCTTGATTTGTGATCCAAGATATGATGTATCCTGGAGAATGTTCCATGAGCACTTGAGAAAAATGTGTATTCTGTTGTTTTTGGTTGGAGTGTCCTATAAATATCAATTAAGTCCATCTTGTTTAATGTATCATTTAAAGCTTGTGTTTCCTTATTTATTTTCATTTTGGATGATCTGCCCATGGGTGAAAGTGGGGTGTTAAAGTCCCCTACTATGAATGTGTTACTGTCGATCTCCCCTTTTATGGCTGTTAGTATTTGCCTTATGTATTGAGGTGCTCCTATGTTGGGTGCATAAATATTTACAATTGTTATATCTTCTTCTTGGATTGATCCCTTGATCATTATGTAGTGTCCTTCTTTGTCTCTTGTAATAGTCTTTATTTTGAAGTCTATTTTGTCTGATATGAGAATTGCTACTCCAGCTTTCTTTTGGTTTCCATTTGCGTGGAATATCTTTTTCCATCCCCTTACTTTCAGTCTGTATGTGTCTCTAGGTCTGAAGTGGGTCTCTTGTAGACAGCATATATAAGGGTCTTGTTTTTGTATCCATTCAGCCAATCTGTATCTTTTGGTGGGAGCATTTAGTCCATTTACATTTAAGGTAATTATCGATATGTATGTTCCTATTCCCATTTTCTCTATTGTTTTGGGTTCATTATTATAGGTCTTTTCCTTCTCTTGTGTTTCTTGTCTAGAGAAGTTCCTTTAGCATTTGTTGTAAAGCTGGTTTGGTGGTGCTGAACTCTCTCAGTTTTTGCTTGTCTGTAAAGGTTTTAATTTCTCCATCAAATCTGAAGGAGATCCTTGCTGGGTAGAGTAGTCTTGGTTGCAGATTTTTCTCCTTCATCACTTTCAGTATGTCCTGCCACTCCCTTCTGGCTTGCATAGTTTCTGCTGAAAGATCAGCTGTTAACCTTATGGGGATTCCCTTGTGTGTTATTTGTTGTTTTTCCCTTGCTGCTTTTAATATGCTTTCTTTGTATTTAATTTTTGACAGTTTGATTAATATGTGTCTTGGCATATTTCTCCTTGGATTTATCCTGTATGGGACTCTCTGTGCTTCCTGGACTTGATTAACTATTTCCTTTCCCATATTAGGGAAGTTTTCAACTATAATGTCTTCAAATATTTTCTCAGTCCCTTTCTTTTTCTCTTCTTCTTCTGGAACCCCTATAATTCGAATGTTGGTGCATTTAATGTTGTCCCAGACGTCTCTGAGACTGTCCTCAGTTCTTTTCATTCTTTTTTCTTTATTCTGCTCTGTAGTAGTTATTTCCACTATTTTATCTTCCAGGTCACTTATCCGTTCTTCTGCCTCAGTTATTCTGCTATTGATCCCATTTAGAGTACTTTTAATTTCATTTATTGCGTTGGTCATTGTTGCTTGTTTCATCTTTATTTCTTCTAGGTCCTTGTTAAATGTTTCTTGCATTTTGTCCATTCTATTTCCAAGATTTCGGATCATCCTTACTATCATTATTCTGAATTCTTTTTCAGGTAGACTGCCTATTTCCTCTTCATTTGTTAGGTCTGGTGCATTTTTATCTTGCTCCTTCATCTGCTGTGTGTTTTTCTGTCTTCTCATTTTGCTTATCTTACTGTGTTTGGGGTCTCCTTTTTGCAGGCTGCACGTTCGTAGTTCCCGTTGTTTTTGATGTCTGTCTCCAGTGGCTAAGGTTGTTTCAGTGGGTTGTGTAGGCTTCCTGGTGGAGGGGACTAGTGCCTGTGTTGTGGTGGATGAGGCTGGATCTTGTCTCTCTAGTGGGCAGGTTCACGTCTGGTGGTGTGTTTTGGGGTGTCTGTGGCCTTATTATGATTTTAGGCCACCTCTCTGCTAATGGGTGGGGTTGTGTTCCTGTTTTGCTAGTTGTTTGGCATAGGCTGTCCAGCACTGTGGCTTGCTGGTCGTTGAGTGAAGCTGGGTGCTGGTGTTAAGATGGAGGTCTCTGGGAGATTTCCGCTGTTTAATATTATGTGGAGCTGGGAGGTCTCTTGTTGACCAGTGACCTGAAGTTGGCTCTCCTACCTCAGAGGCAGAGCCCTGACTCCTGGCTGGAGCACCAAGAGCCTTTCATCCACACGGCTCAGAATAAAAGGGAGAAAAAGTAGAGAGAATTAGTAGAAGTATGAGGAAAGAAAGAAGGAAAGGAGGAAAGGAAGGAAGGAAGAAAGAAGCAAAGAAGGAAAAAAAGGAGGGAGGGAGGGAGGGAGGAAGGAAGGAAGGAAGGAGGGAAAGAAGGAAAAAAGACAGAAAGAAAGAAGATACAGTAAAAATAAAATAAAGTATAATATAGTTATTGAATTAAAAAATATTTAGAAAAAAAAAGGGATGGATAGAACCTTAGGTCAAATGTTGGAAGCAAAGCTATACAGAGAAAATCTTACACAGAAGCATACACATATACCTTCACAAAAAGAGGTAAAGGGGGAAAAATCATAAATCTTGCTCTCAGAGACCACCTCCTCAATTTGGCGTGATTCGTTGTCTAAAGGAGGGAAGGAAGGAAGGAAAGAAAGAAAGAAAGAACGAAGGTAAAGTATAATAAAGTTATTACAATTAAAATTAATTATTAAGAAAAAAAATTTAAAAAAAAAACCATGGACTGATAGAGCCCTAGGACAAATGGTGGAAGCAAGAGTATACAGACAAGATCTCACACAGAAACATACACATATACATTCACAAAAAGAGGAAAAGGGAAAAAAAGCATAGATCTCGCTCCTAAATTCCACCTCTTCAATTTGGGATCATTCCTTGTCTATTCAGGTATTCCACAGATGCAGGGTATATCAAGTTGATTGTGGAGCTTTAATCCGCTGCTTCTGAGGCTGCTGGGAGAGATTTCCCTTTCTCTTCTTTGTTCTCACAGCTCACAGGAGTTCAGCTTTGGATTTGGCCCTGCCTCTGCATGTAGGTCTCCAGAGGGAGTCTGTCCTTCACTCAGACAGAATGGGGTTAAAGAAGCAGCTGATTCGGGTGCTCCGGCTCACTCAGGCCGGGGGTGGGGGGGTGAAGGAGGGGCACTGCGTGCGGGGCGGGCCTGCGGCGTCAGAGGCGGCGTGACGTTGCGGCAGAGGCCGGCGTGACGTTGCACCAGCCTGAGCCCCGCCGTGCGTTCTCCCGGGGAAGTTGTCCCTGGATCCCGGGAACCTGGCAGTGGTGGGCTGCACAGGCTCCGCGGAAGACGGGTGTGGAGGGTGACCTATGCTCGCACACAGGCCCCTTGGTGTCGGCAGCAGCAGCCTTAGCGTCTCCCGCCCGTCTCTGGGGTTTGCGCTTTTAGCCGCTGCTCGCGCCTGTCTCTGGAGTTCCTTTTAGCAGCGCTCTTAAACCCCTCTCCTCGCGCACCAGGAAACAAAGAGGGAAGAAAAAGTCTCTTGCCTCTTCGGCAGGTGCAGGCTTTTCCCCGAACTCCCTCCCGGCTAGTCGTGGTGCACTAACCCCTTCAGGCTATGTTCAAGCCGCCAACCCCAGTCCTCTCCCTGCGCTCAGTCCAAAACCGAAACCCAAGCCTCAACTCACAGCCCCGCCCGCCCCGGCGGGTGAGCAGACAAGCCTCTCGGGCTGGTGAGTGCCGGTCGGCACCAATCCTCTGTGCGGGAATCTCCCCGATTTGCCCTCCGCACCCGTCGCTGTGCACTACTCCGCGGTCCCGAAGCTCCCCCCTCCACCTCCCGCAGTCTCCGCCCACGGAGGGGCTTCCTAGTGTGTGGAAACTTTTCCTCCTTCACATCTCCCTCCCACTTGTGCAGGTGCCGTCCTTATTCTTTTGTCTCTGTTTTTTCATTTTTTCTTTTGCCCTACCCAGGTATGTGGGGAGTTTCTTGCCTTTTGGGAGGTCTGAGGTCTTCTGCCAGCCTTCAGTAGGGGTTCTGTAGGAGTTGTTCCACGTGTAGATGTATTTCTGGTGTATCCGTGGGGAGGAAGGCGATCTCCGCGTCTTACTCTTCCGCCATCTTCAAGGTCCCCCCCCCCATTTCATCACTTTAAATTTAAACTTCTGGCTTGCAGAGTTTCTGGTGAAAGATCGGCTGTTAACCTTATAGGGATTCCCTTGTATATATTTTTTTGTTTTTCCCTTGCTGCTTTTAATATTTTTTCTTTGTATTTAATTTTTGATAGTTTGATTACTATGTGTCTTGTTCTGTTTCTCCTTGGATTTATTCTGGATGGGACTCTCTGCTGTTCCTCTACTTGATTGACTATTTCCTTTCCCATATTAGGGAGTTTTTCAGCTATAATCTTTTCAAATATTTTCTCAGTCTGTTTCTTTTCTCTCTTCGTCTTCTGGGACCCCTATAATTTGAACGTTAGTGCATTTATGTTGTCTCAGAGGTCTCTAAGACTGTTGTCAATTGTTTTCATTCTTTTTTCTTTATTCTGTTCTTTGGTAGTTACTACCACTATTTTGTCTTCCAGGTCACTTATCTGTTCTTCTGCTTCAGTTATTCTGCTATTGATTCCTTCTAGAGCATTTTTAATTTCATTTATTGTGTTATTCATCATTGTTTGTTTGCTCTTTAATTCTTCTAAGTCCTTGTTAAACATTTTTATATTTTCTCCATTCTTTTTCCGAGATTTTGGATCACCTTTACTCTCATTACTCTGAATTCTTTTTCAGGTAGACTGCCTATTTCCTGTTTATTTGTTTGGTCTTTTGCATTTTTACCTTGCTCATTCATCTGCTGTGTGTTTCTCTGTCTTCTCACTTTGCTTAACTTACTGTGTTTTGGGTCTCCTTTTCACAGGCTGCAGATTCATAGTTACCGGTTTTTTTCAGTGTTTGCCCCCAGTGGCTAAGTTTGATTCAGTGGGTTGTGTAGACTTCCCCATAGAGGGGACTGGTGGCTGTGTTCTGGTGGATGAGGCTGCATCTTGTCTTTCTGGTGGGAAGGACCAGGTCTGATGGTGTGTTTTGGGGTGTCTGTGGCCTTATTATGATTTTAGGCAGCCTCTCTGCTAAATGGGTGCAGTTACGTTCCTGTCTTGCTAGTTGTTTGGCATAGGGTGTCCAGCACTGTAGCTTGCCAGTCGTTGAGTGTAGCTGGGTCTTAGTGTTGAGATGTAGATCTCTGGGAGAGGTTTCTCTGTTTGATATTACATGTAGCTGGAGGTCTTTGGTGGATGAATGTCCTGAACTTGGCTCTCCCACCTCAGAGGCTAAGGCCTGACACCCAGCAAGAACAGCAAGGCCCTGTCAACCACACGTTATCTAAAAACCTTCTTGTAGAAACCACTGCAAGGCTGGCTTCTTAGCAATTGCAGTCATAACAGGAAGCTTATTCTTCCCTATGGATGGGGCAACAAGTTGTCCTGCAGGTGCGAGGGCACCTCCTTTGTCCTAAGGAAACTAACTTCTTGTCCCCCTTGCTGTGGACCAGGCACCGACATTCAGTAAATATTTTTGAATTTTTTAAAAATGCAGAGAGTGGGGTTGAACACAGATTTAGGAAAAAAAATGGATAATTACTGTTACTGGATTTTTTTTTTTCTAAATTTGATTGGAGTATAGTTGAGTTACTATTTTGTGTTAGTTTCAGGTGTACAGCAGAGTGATTCAGCTATACATACGCATATATTAATTTCTTTCCAGATTCTTTTCTCATATAGGTTATCACAGAATGTTGAGTAGAGTTCCCTGTGCTATGCAGTAGCTTCTTGTTGGTTATCCATCTTATATGTAAATATTTTGTGTATGCCAATCCCAAGCACCTGATTTATCCCCCTCACCATGTGTCCCCTTTGGTAACCATAAGTTTGTTTTCAATATCTGTAAGTCTATTTCTGTTTCATAAACAAGTTCATCTGTATCATTTTTTAATTAGATTCCACATATGAGTGATATCACATGATTTTGGTTTTCTTGGACTTACTTCACTTAGTATGATAATCTCTAGGTCTGTTGCTGCAAATGGCATTATTTCATTCTTTTTTATGATTGAGTAATATTTCATTTTATGTATATATGTGCCACATCTTACTTATCCATTCTTCTGACAATGGACATTTTGGTTTCTTCCATGTCCTGGCTATTGTAAATAGTGCTGCAATGAACATTGGAGTGTATGTATCTTTTTGAAGTATGTTTTTCTCGAGATATATGCCCAGGGGTGGGATTGCTGGATCACATGGTAGCTCTGCTTTTAGGTTTTAAGGAAACTCCATGCAGTTCTCAAGAATGGCTGTACCAGTTTACATTCCCACCAATAGTGCAAGAGGGTTCCCTTTTCTCCACACCCTGTCCAGGATTTGTTGTTTGCATATTTTTTGATGATGGCCATTCTGACTGGTATGAGATGATACCTCACTGTAGTTTTGATTTACATTTCTCTGATAATTAGTGATGTTGAGCATCTTTCATGTGATTTTTGACCAACTGTATGTCTTCTTTGGAGAAATGTCTATTTAGATCTTCTACCCATTTTTGATTAGGTTGTTTGTTTGTTTTTATAGAGAGCTGCATGAGCTGTATGTATATTTTGGAGTAGTTCCTTGTCTGTCACTATGTTTGCAAATATTTTCTCCCATTCTGTGGGCTGTCTTTTCATATTGTTTATAGTTTCCTTTGCTGTTCAGAAGTTTTTAAGTTTAATTATTTCCCATTTGTTTTTGTTTGTTTGTTTTTATTTTCTTCACTGTAGGAGGTGCATCAAAGAAGGTATTGTTGCAATTTATGTCAGGGTGTTCTGCCTATGTTTTCCTCTAAGAGTTTTATATTATCCAGCCTTACATTTAGGTCTTTAATCCATTTTGTATCTATTTTTGTGTATGGTGTTATGGAGTGTTCTAATTTCATTCTTTTACATGTAGCTGTTCAGTTTCCTCAGCACCATTTATTGAAGAGACTGTCTTCTCCATTGTATGTTCTTACCTCCTTTGTCATGGATTAATTTACCATAGGTGCATGGGTTTATTTCTGGGCTTTCTATTCTTTTCCATTGATCTATATTTCTGTCCTTGTGACAGTATCATACTGTTTTGATTACTGTAGCTTTGTAGTATAGTCTGAAATCAGGGAGTGTGATTCCTCCAGCTCCATTTTTCTTTCTAAGTACTGCCTTGGCTATTCAGGATATATTGTCTTTCCATACAAATTTAATTTTTTTTTGTTCTAGTTCTGTGAAAAATGCCATTGGTAATTTGATAGGGAATGCATTGAATCTGTAGATTTCTTGGGTAGTATAGTCATTTTGACATTATTGATTCTTCCAGTATATATTTTCTTATTTCTTGTTATAGCCTTTTCTTTATGGTTAAAGAAGATACTTTAACATTTCTTGTAAGGTCCATTTACTGGTGATGAAATCTTTTAGTTTTCACTATCTGGGAAATGCGTTACCTCTCCTTCAATTTTGAATGACAAACATGCTGTGTAGAGTATCCTACTTTGTATATTTTTTCCTTACATCATTTAAATATATCATGTTACTCCCTTTTGGCCTGCAAAATCTCTGCTGAAAAATAAGCTGATAGCCTTATGGGGCTTCCTTTGCCTCTGATTCTTTGTTCTTCTCTCACTGCCTTTAAAATTCCCTATTTATCTTTAGCTTTTGCTATTTCAATTATTATGTGTCTGGGTGTGGGTCTCATTGTGTTTACCTTGTTCGGGACTCTCTTTGCTTCTTGGACCCAGACATCTATTCTTTCTTTGGGTTAAGGGTAAGCCATAATTTTATCAAATACACTTTCTGCTCCTTTCTCTTCTCCTTCTGGGACCCCCATAATGTCAAAGTTAGTATACTTGATACTCTTTCAGATGTACCTTAAATTATCCTCATTTTTTAAAATTAATTAATTAATTAATTTTGTTATATTTTTTGGGTTCTTCCCACTATTCTGTCTTCCAGGTCACTTACGTATTCTTCTTTATCACCGAATCAGCTCTTAATTCCTTCTAGTGTATTTTTCATCTCAGTTATCATATTCTTCAGTTATAACTAGTTCTTTTTTATAACTTCTCATTTATTATTGAAGTTCTCATTGTATTCTTCTATTCTTTTCCTGTGTTCATTGACCATTTTTATTACTACTGCTTTGAGCTTTTTATCTGGGAAATTGTCCCTATTTCATTAGGGTTTTCTTCTGTGGTTTTATCTTGTTTCATTTGAAATATATTCCTCTGTCTTCTCATTTTGTTTGACTTTCTCTGTTTGTGTCTATAAAATTAGGTGAAACTGGTACCTATCTCAGTCATGAGGGAGTGTCTTCACATAGAGATCATCCCTGTGCAATCTGTGTGTTCCCAGTGGTTTTTGGTGGAAGAACTGGATCTGAAGTGAATGCATGTTGCCTCTTCCCTGGTTATACTGGCAGCTGTTTCCTTTGAGGGACGTGGGGCTGGCACTGGGATGACTAGAGCCAAAGTCGTTTGCAAGCTGAAACTTCTCCCAGGCTCAAAGATGGCTGCTCTTCTACTGGAGCATGGTGTCAGAGACTGAGGGGTTAGAGCAGGAGCCTTGAGGGAGTTGGGCTTTTCCTCACTGTGATGGCAGTTTCCACTTTGGATGAGACATGGCCAGGACCTGAGGGCTTGGACCTGCATTTCAGAGCTTGCTCTGCTTTTCCCCTGCTATGTGCATGTGCAATGGTGATGATGGTTCCCATCTTGGTTAGAAATGGCATTGAGTCCTGAAGGGATGGAGCTATACTTCTGAGCTGGCTCTGCTTTTTTTCTGGTGTGAGTACATACACATGATGGCAATGGCAGTCTCTGCCTTAGCAAGGAGCCGTGCTAAATCATGTGCCTGGTACAGGCTGGGGGTGTACTGGGGAAGTCCTGGAAGGCCAGCCATAGCACCAGACACTTTTCTATCTGCTGCTTCTAAACTGGGACTGGGAGAAAGCAAGTCTGTGCATATACTCTTTAAGAATGGAGACTCAGTTTCTTACAGGCCTCTAGTAAGCCCCAATGGTTTTCAAACCAGCTAAGGAGCCTCATCTTCCTTGGGGTTGGGGTGCCTAATATGGAGCTTGAATCCCTCACTCCATAGGGATGATCCCTGAGCCTGTGATCACTCATCTAGGTCACCCACTAGGAGTGTGGGTCCTGACTAGATTGCTCTCCTTCCCTCCTACCAGACTTCATGTGGTTCTTTCTTTACAGCTACTGTAGAAAAGCCATTCTGCTAGTCTTCAGGTTGTTCTCAGTGAGAGTGGCTGTATATGTAGTTGCAATTTTGATATATTTGTGTGGGCTCCTCCTACTCCATTATCTTGATCCCTCCTCTCTCTCTTTCTTTCTTTCTTTCTCTCTTTTGTTCTTTCTTTTCTTCCTTCCTTTCATTCTTTTTTTCTTGGTATGGATCAGGCTCTGTGCTAAATATTATAAGAGTATACTGAAGAGACAAAGCAGTTGCTTGTCTTTTTATAATTGACAATTATTTGGAAATTTTAGGTTCCTTAGGCCTATTAATTCCTATAAAATCACAGTACACAAGGATCTACTATTTATGCTTATGGCTAGTTATACTCAATATAACTACACAGGTGAAACAATGATCGGATCACTGTAAAGAAACTTTCTGGAAATAGTACTACCCTTTATCACTTTTGTGCTTTAAAGCTTTTAAAATGATTTTATATGCATTTTATTCCCAAAACCCAACACTCTGAGAAGACAGGATGTTGTGATGGCTTTGCATTGTTATCTTAGCTAAGTTGAGTCTACATTTCCTTGAGTTTCTTCTTTGTGCAGTTCTGGGTTAATGTGTCTACATTTTCTTGACCTTCCCTCCTTGTGAAGTTCTGGATTAATGTGAGATCCAAGAGACAGTTTGCATTAGAGTTAAAAGGTTGAAGTGAATGGCCCTATTCCTTTAAATCACATGGTTGATGCAGGGCTCTTGTACTACTTGAGCTCACAAATGTTGCTTATCTGCTGGCTCATCTCACTGGCATGGGGCATCAACCAGCTCTGCAGCTCCTTTAACTACTGTCAGGTCTTGCTTCAACATGTCTATCTAACTCTTAGTTCTGGTGCATATTTAGGTCCATGAAAAAGGGTACCAGCTTCTTCTGTTCATACCCTTCATCATCAATTTTGGAGGCTTGGAGGTGGTGGTGAGACATCAACATGAGTTCCATTATACCCTGCAGTCCCAGTTTGTCTTTGCTCTTCCCCATTTTGTGTCCTTCCTTTCCAACTGCTGACATCAAACCCCAGAACCATAAGCACAGATAACACTCTTACATAGACTGTATAACCTGCTCCCAAGTTGTGCAAGGTTACATTCCTATAATACATCCTTTATTTTATATCACTTATGGTAGTTCTTCTTTTCTGACTGAAACTAAGAGATAGATATGACTAGGCTACATTTGTAGATGAGGAAATGAAGTCTCATAAAAAAATTACATAGTTAGTAAGTGACAGACATTGACACAACCAAGGTTGATGCAAGACAATGCACAATAACTTAATGAATTAAGAGGTTATGTTGAAATGGAATGGTTTGGAAAATTTCCTGAGATACTGGAATCATTACTTATATTATCAAAAATAGAATGAGAATGTATACATGAAGAAGAAGAATTTGATCATGAATATAAGCTAAACTTTAGGGCTTCCATTTTTAATATCTCCAGTGAATTCTCTTTTCTTCTCTTAGATTGCTGTTACCATTCTTGCTTTACTAAGCACATACTTCAGGTTACTTCTAGAATCTATCAGCCTTTAAATTTGAATTTCTACTTTGAACAGCAATTCTTCCTTGCAATATCTTCTCAGAAACAACTCTCTCCTCTATAACTCTATAAATATAGAGTTATTGCTGAGATCTATACTTATATAGGCAATATATAAATATAAGATATATATATATATTCTTGTTTTAATTTTAGATCTTTGTTTTGGACATGACATTCAAGGTTAGGAAGTTTCATTAAATAAGAAGAACTAAGAGATTAACTAAGCAATTCTTGTATTGCATGCTGGTAGACAAGAGTTTCCAATGGAACATCTCATCTTCATTTCAAGTAGTTCACATAAAGACAAAAGCAATTTCTTGAAAAAAGGGAGAGAAAACTGAATATATTTATTTGAAGACCGTATGTTAACTTTTCAATATAATTCCCATTTAATTTAATCCCAAATTATTAGTCTGGATAATAAATGTTTCTGAATACATTTTTATAGTTTAACATAAAATTTAGTATAACTGGTTCAATTTCTCACTTTATTCTAGCTGTTAAATTAAATACATAAATATTAAAAGTACTGAATAATAACCAATGTCCACCACAGGGTGAAAAATTAACAAATGCATTAATCAGAGTTTGGTAACATAATTTTATAATGGGTAATCTGTTACCTTTAATATAGTACAGAAGTATATGGAATGTAAGTTTAAGATTAGGACATATATTTTTCTTAAATAAGCAAATATGCCTTTCTGAAAACAATTTTTGCAAGCAAATTATTAGCTTGGGAAAGACAAGTAGATACAAGGTCTACATTCATTCACTTGGCAAACATTTCTGAAACCATGTTCTGTGTCAGGAATTGTTCTAGGTCATGGAGATACAATGATAGGTCAAACATAGTCCCTGCTCCTCACCCCTTAAGTAAGAGAGGGCTACCTAAACACTTGCATTGTTCAGTGTGTACAGATTATGATTGATAGAAGAGTCCTCAGATAAGGTGAAGAACTCAAGGAGAGACCAATTCACACCTCTCAAATGAACCAGAAAAGGTGAATAGAGAGAAGTTTGTTCTGGGCCTTGAAGCATAGAGGTTACTTGTGCTTTCAGCCAAATGGGATTACAACATGAGAAAAGTCAATCTATGAAGAAAAAGAAAGATGGAAAACCGTATGTCTTTCCACGTGCCTAGAACACAGAAGAGCATAAGTAAGAAAAGCAGAATGTACCTTTAGAGAAAAGGGTGAGGGTCAAAACATGGTTCATCTTTTCAAATAATTATTTTATAGTAAATTGTTAGAAAAGTAAATTGCAGAGAATTAGTCTTATCAATTAATTCATATTTTCACCTTAACTTTTTATTTAGTATTAAATAAACCAGAATATAGTTCTGAAGGTGATATTAGTGTATGCATGAAATGCATTTTCTTTCTTGAAAAGAAAACAATGTTTTTAAAATTATCATTATTAAGTCAAACCATCAGATTAATTTTGTCCTTTGATCTTGAAACTAAAATAGTAAGTTTTGTAAAAAGTGTAGCTTTCCAATATTTAAGCAAAAGTTACATTTTTATAAGTAAATCCTTAGTTTCTCAGAATCTAATATCATATGTACTAAGGTGGAATATAAATTCTAATAGTAGGTGATGGTTCCTGAACTGCAAACCTGACAAGATGCTCTTGGTGAATATTAGCTCACATTCCTAGTTCTTTCACCTCCCACCCACTAAAAGCAGAATGCCACAAATTTGTGCTAATTGAGATCCAAGTTACATGAGCAGATCAGACGGGAGTTGGTATACTCATCAAAAGAGAAGAAATGAAGGCTATATCCCAAAGGACTCTGCCATTCTGGTGGTATGGGTTGTAGGGAAGCATGTTGAATACTAAGGCTCTCTGGTAGACATTGTTAATTGCAAAAAAAAAAAAAAAGAGTTTGAAAATTCCCTGTCAGTAGTAGTAGAGACAATGCACAGCAAATCCTTTGGGATTCATTTTTCATCAGTGAGGATCTAGACAACAGACAGCACATATCTTTTCAAACTCAAGTGTTCATGCTCACCTTCTCCCACCTCAACACACATGCTCGTAACAATGAACCATATATAAATCCTATGAATTTCAAGGTAGAAATAACAACAAAAAGGCATCCAAATCTTTGCCAATAAAAACTCTGTTTAGATACAGGAGTTTCTTTAAAGAAATCAAATGTGTCTCTTAGATTGTCCCTCAATCTCCTAGCTTTGCCACAGTATAAACCTCTGAGAGAGAGAGAGAGAGATTCTCTCCTTGCTGTTTGACCTTGTCGAGTTGCAGAAGTTAAATGGAGCATAGGTTGGGAACATCCATTGTTCTCATCCCAGCTGCTCTGAACTCAAAGAGCACATTGTCAGTGAAATGGAAAAGAAATTAGCAGCTTATTTCGTGCAACATGAACTTACTCTCTCTTTCTCACTCATGCCTGATAGGCGCACACTCTTTTATAAATCAGTACTTATGTCTTATTGCCATGCAAGAACTGGAAGTATGAAATGTCAACAGAACTCCCCTACTTCCATTAGAACTAATCAAGTTTTTCATCTGCCAAGGTAGTAGTTAACTTTTATTCATGTTTTGGGGGGAGGATCAGGTTTAGAGGGCAATTACAAACAAAATGGAGGACAGATCACTCAAATGCCCCAAACTCTGAGTCATTAAAATAGTTATTTGCTCTGTACATTAGCAGCAACTGTGGTAAAGGGCTGATTCTGCATGCTGTTGTGAGGGAACTGTATCTCACTGCACACCTCTGGCCTCCTTGCACACAGAGTTCAATTATCAGTTAAGGATGAGTGCAAATAGATTTAAAGAATTAGTCCTTTTTGAGACCTTTATTGGAAAATTTAACTTGGTTGTCTTTTCAGCCAGCCAAAATGAGAAAAGAAAAGAAAGAAAGTCAGCAGGAGCTAGCTGAATGTGCAGATGTGGCATCATCGGAGCATCTAGAGATGAGGGCAGGCTGAGTATCTGCTGAGTAGCCAGCAGTTCAGGACAATAAAATCGGTTTCAAGGTCATAGGAATCGCTGTCGAAATGCAGTGCCTTGGCAATAACAAATATTCAGGGAAAATTGGTACTCAACAAAGACTGAAGGTCAGCATATCTAGGAAATGTTTTAAGTGACTGTGTTTCTTTATAAATTTTCATTCCATGAATAATGCCTTGGAAAACGTAACCTCCTCTGGCAATCCTGTATAAGGCCACTAATCTTAATCACTCACTTCTGGGTCTCCAAGCCCACAGCCTTTAAATGATAAAAAATATGTTTTCTACAGCTATGTCAGAATCTGTTCTGGGCCCACTAACAAGAGAGTGAGTGCTTGGAGAGAAATAAATAGACGACAGGTTTGGATGATTCCAGAACCTGAGAGATCTGGGTTATTACATATTTCACTTCTTTTGTACTGGGTATCAATTTAGGTAGACCTGGACAGGAGCTTGTTCATCAGCAGCAGCATCATAGTGGTCATCTGTATCACTTAGAAATTGGTTGTGGCTTCATGATAAAGAGACCTCAATAGAAAATCAGAAGTTAGGTCTTAACATAAAGACATCAAGAATCCAAGTTCCTTATACTTGTATGCCTCACATCCTTTGGCATCCATATTTTTCCATTTGCAGGCTCACAAGAGAATAATCACATTCATATACCAGACAGAAAATAGGAAGTGCCCTTTTATGGAGCTTAAGTTGAATTCAACCTGGCAACTTATGATTACATCCCATTAGCCAGAATTTTGTCACAAGGCCACACTTAGCTTTAAGGGAGGCTAGAAAGTGTGGTCTTTTACCAGAGCTCATAGTTAACTCAATAAAACAAGGGTTGCTGGGACATTGGATATTAGTTAATCAAGTCAAAGTTTCTGATATATCATTATTCATTAAAATATAGTGAGACTTAAACCAAACAGCAAATAACTTAAAATGTTTTGGAATGTTATGGAGATATGCACCATAGTAAATAAATCCACATAGAACAGCACCTGTACATAAATAAAGGCATAATATATAAGTAACAGGCCAGTATTGAATAATAGTAAATATTCTAGTGCCTAGAATATTTACTGACATGGAGTAAGTGATAAATAATTATTAAATAAGTGCACCAACACATTTATTTATTTACTGTTTATAGAATGACTACTAAATGCCAGGAGCAATGCTAAGGCCATTTTTGAGATAAAGATTCAAAGATTATTACAACAGAGAGGGATGTTCACAATGAAGAAAGCATTCATTCATAAGGAAGATAAAACAATTATAAATTGATGTAATTAAAAACAGAGGCCCAACATATACAGAGTAAAAGCTGGTAGAATTAAAAAGATAAATAGCCATTAAATAATAGTAGTTGGAAAATTCAATATATTGTTTTTAATGATTGATAAAATAAAGAAAATTAGCAACCCACAGAACCAAACTTAGCCACTGGGGACAAACACCAAGAACAGCGGGAACTATGAACCTGCAGTCAGCAAAGAGGAACCCCAAACACAGTAAGATAAGCAAAATGAGAAGACAGAAAAACACACAGCAGATGAAGGAGCAAGATCAAAAACCACCAGACCTAAAAAATGAGGAGGAAATAGGCAGTCTACCTGAAAAATAATTCAGAATAATGATAGTAAAGATGATCCAAAATCTTGGAAATAAAATACATAAAATGCAAGAAACATTTAACAAGGAATTAAAGATGAAACAAACAATGATGAACAACACAAAAAATGAAATTAAAAACACTCTAGATGGGATCAACAGCAGAAAAACTGAGGCAGAAAAACAGAAAAGTGACCTGGAAGAAAAAATAGTGGAAATAACTACTGCAGAGAAGAATAAAGAAAAAAGAATAAAAAGAACTGAGGACAGTCTCAGAGACTTCTGGGACAACATTAAATACACCAACAGTCAAATTATAGGGGTTCCAGAAGAAGAAGAGGAAAAGAAAGGGACTGAGAAATATTTGAAGACAGTATACTTGAAGACTTCCCTAATATGGAAAAGGAAGTAGTTAATCAAGTCCAGGAAGGACAGAGAGTCCCATACAGGATAAATCCAAGGAGAAATATGCCAAGACACATATTAATCAAACTGTCAAAAATTAAATACAAATAAAACATATAAAAGCAGCAAGGGAAAAACAACAAATAACACACAAGGGATTCCCCATAAAGTTACTGCTGATCTTTCAGCAGAAACTCTGCAAGCCAGCAGGGACTGGCAGGACATATTTAAAGTGATGAAGGAGAAAAACCTACAACCAAGATTATCTACCCAGCAAGGATCTCATTCAAATTTGATGGAGAAATTAAAACCTTTACAGACAAGCAAAAGCTGAGAGTGTTCAGCACCACCAAACCAGCTTTACAACAATTGCTAAAGGAACTTCTCTAGCCAAGAAACACAAGAGAAGGAAAAGACCTACAATAACAAACCCAAAACAATTAAGAAAATGGGAATAGGAACATACAAATCGATAATTACCTTAAATGTAAATGGACTAAATGCTCCCACCAAAAGACACAGATTGTCTGAATTGATACAAAAACAAGACCCATATATATGCTGTCTACAATAGACCCACTTCAGACCTAGAGACACATACAGACTGAAAGTAAGGGATGGAAAACTAAATTCCATGCAAATGGAAACCAAAAGAAAGCTGGAGTAGCAATTCTCATATCAGACAAAATAGACTTTAAAATAAAGACTATTACAAGAGACAAAGAAGGACACTACATAATGATCAAGGGATCAATCCAAGAAGAAGATATAACAATTGTAAATATTTATGCACCCAACAGAGGAGCACCTCAATACATAAGGCAAATTCTAAAAGCCATAAAAGGGGAAATCAACAATAACACATTCATAGTAGGGGACTTTAACACCCCACTTTCACCATTGGACAAATCATCCAAAATGAAAATAAATAAGGAAACACAAGCTTTAAATGATACATTAAACAAGAGGGACTTATTTGATATTTATAGGATTTTCCATCCAAATACTACAGGATACACATTTTTCTCAAGTGCTCATGGAGCATTCTCCAGGATAGATCATATCTTCGGTCACAAACCAAGCCTTGGTAAATTTAGGAAAATTGAAATTGTATCAAGTATCTTTTCTGACCACAACACTATGAGACTAGATATCAATTACATGAAAAGATCTGCAAAAACTACAAACACATGGAGGCTAAACAATACACTACTTAATAACGAAGTGATCACTGAAGAAATCAAAGAGGAAATCAAAAAAATACCTAGAAACAAGTGAAAATGGAGACACGATGACCCAAAACCTATGGGTTGCAGCAAAATCAGTTCTAAGAGGGAAGTTTATAGCAATACAATCCTACCTTAAAAAAACAGGAAACATCTCGAATAAACAACCTAACCTTGCACCTAAAGCAATTAGAGAAAGAAGAACAAAAAACCCCCAAAGTTAGCAGAAGGAAAGAAATCATAAAAATCAGATCAGAAATAAATGAAAAAGAAACGAAGGAAACAATAGCAAAGATCAATAAAACTAAAAGCTGGTTCTTTGAGAAGATAAACAAAATAGATAAACCACTAGCCAGACTCATCAAGAAAAAAAGGGAGAAGACTCAAATCAATAGAACTAGAAATGAAAAAGGAGAAGTAACAACTGACACTGCAGAAATACAAAAGATCATGAGAGATTACTACAAGCAACTCTATGCCAATAAAATGAACAACCTGGAAAAATGGAAAAATTCTTAGAAATGCACAACCTGCCAACACTGAATCAGGAAGAAATAGAAAATATGAACAGACAAATCACAAACACTGAAATTGAAGCTGTGATTAAAAATCTTCCAAAAAACAAAAGCCCAGGACCAGATGGCTTCACAGGTGAATTCTATCAAACATTCAGAGAAGAGCTAACACCTGTCCTTCTCAAACTTTTTCAAAATATCGTAGAGGGAGGAACACTCCCAAACTCATTCTACGAAGCCACCATCACCCTGATACCAAAACCAGACAAGGATGTCACAAAGAAAGAAAACTACAGGCCAAAATCACTGATGAACATAGATACAAAAATCCTCGAATAAATACTAGCAAACAGAACCCAACAGCACATTGAAAGGATTATACAACATGATCAAGTGGGGTTTATTCCAGAAATGCAAGGATTCTTCAATATATGCAAATCAATCAATGTAATAAACGATATTAATAAATTGAAGGAGGAAAAACATATGATCATCTCAATAGATGCAGAAAAAGCTTTCGACAAAATTCAACACCCATTTATGATAAAAACCCTGGAGAAAGTAGGCACAGAGAGAACTTTCCTCAACATAGTAAAGTCCATATATGACAAACCACAGCCAACCTGGTCCTCAACGGTGAAACACTGAAAGCATTTCCACTAAGATCAGGAACAAGATAAGGTTGACCACTATCACCACTCTTATTCAACATAGTTTTGGAAGTTTTAGCAACAGCAATCAGAGAATAGAAGGAAATAAAAGGAATTCAAATTGGAAAAGAAGAAGTAAAGCTGTCACTGTTGGCAGATGACATGATACTATACATAGAGAATCCTAAAGATGCTACCAGAAAACTAGTAGAGCTAAGCAATGAATTTGGTAAAGTAGCAGGATACAAAATTAATGCACAGAAATCTCTGGCATTCCTATACACTAATGATGAAAAATCTGAAAGTGAAATCAAGAACACACGCCCATTTACCATTGCAAAAAAAGAATAAAATATCTAGGATAAACCTACCTAAGGAGACAAAAGACCTGTATGCAGAAAATTATAAGACACTGATGAAGGAAATTAAAGGTGATATAAATAGATGGAGAGATATACCATGTTCTTGGATTGGAAGAATCAACATTGTAAAAATGACTCTACTACCCAAAGCGATCTACAGATTCAATGCAATCCCTATCAAACTACCACTGGCATTTTTCACAGAGCTAGAACAAAAAAAATCACAATTTGTATGGAAACACAAAAGACCCCGAATAGCCAAAGCAATCTTGAGAACAAAAAACGGAGCTGGAGGAATCAGGCTCCCTGACTTCAGACTATACTACAAAGCTACAGTAATCAAGTCGGTATGGTACTGGCACAAAAACAGAAAGATAGATCAATGGAACAGGATAGAAAGCCCAGAGATAAACCCACACACGTATGGTCACCTTATCTTTGATAAAGGAGGCAAGAATATACAGTGGAGGAAGTACAGCTCTTCAATAAGTGGTGCTGGGAAAACTGGACAGGTACATGTAAAAGTATGAGATTAGATCACCTCCTAACACCATACACAAAACTAAGCTTCAAATGGATTAAAGACCTAAATATAAGGCCAGACACCCTCAAACTCTTAGAGGAAAACATAGGCAGAGCACTCTATAACATAAATCACAGCAAGATCCTTTCTGACCCATCTCCTTGAGAAATGGAAATAAAAACAAAAATAAACAAATGGGACCTAATGAAACTTCAAAGCCTTTGCACAGCAAAGGAAACCATAAACAAGACCAAAAGACAACCCTCAGAATGGGAGAAAATATTTGCCAATGAAGCAACTGACAAAGGATTAATCTCCAAAATTTATAAGCAGCTCATACAGCTCAATAACAAAAAACAAACAACCCAATCCAAAAATGGGCAGAAAATCTAAATAGACATTTCTCCATAGAAGATATACAGACTGCCAACAAACACATGAAAGAATGCTCAACATTATTAATCATTAGAGAAATGCAAATCAAAACTACAATGAGACATCATCTCACAGCAGTCAGAATGGCCATCATCAAAAAATCTAGAAACAATAAATGCTGGAGAGCATGTGGAGAAAAGGGAACACTCTTGCACTGCTGGTGGGACTTTGAATTGGTACAGCCACTATGGAGAACAGTATGGAGGTTCCTTAAAAACTACAAATAGAACTACCATATGACCCAGCAATCCCACTACTGGGCATATACCCTGAGAAATCCATAATTAAAAAAGATCCATGTACCAAATTATTCATTGCAGCTCTATTTACAATAGCCAGGAGATGGAAGCAACCTAAGTGTCCATCATGAGATGAATGGATAAAGAAGGTGTGGCACATATATACAATGGAATATTACTCAGCCATAAAAGGAAAGGAAATTGAGTTATTTGTAACGAGGTGGATAGACTTAGAGTCTGTCATACAGAGTGAAGTAAGTCAGAAAGAGAAAGACAAATACCATATGCTAACACATATATATATGGAATTTAAGAAAAAAAAATCATGAAGAACCTTGGGGTAAGACAGGAATAAAGACATAGACCTACTAGAGAATGGACTTGAGGGTATGGGGAGGGGGAAGGGTAAGTTGTGACAAAGTGAGAGAGAGGCATGGACATATATACACTACCAAACGTAAGGTAGATAGCTAGTGGAAAGCAGCCGCATAGCACAGGGAGATCAGCTCAGTGCTTTGTGACCGCCTGGAAGGGTGGGATAGAGAGGGTGCCAGGGAGGGAGATGCAAGAGAGAAGAGATATTGGAACATATGTATATGTATAACTGATTCACTTTGTTATAAAGCAGACACCAACACACCATTGTAAAGCAATTATACTCCAATAAATATGTAAAAAAAAAATGAAAATTAGCAAAGACATAAATATTTGAACAATATTGTCAATCAACTAGACATACCTGTCATCTATAAAATACTCCATCAACAAGAGCAAAATTTACATACTTTTCAAGTGCATGTGGTATATTCTCCATGTCTTAGACCATATAACCTGTCTCAACAAATATATGTGTTGAAATCATGCAAATTAAGTTCTACTACCAAATTATAATCAAATTTGAAATCAATAACAAAGAAATTGAGAAGTTCCTGAACATTCAGAATAATAAACAAAGTACCTCTATGTAGCCAATGGGTAAAATAAAGAATCACAGAGGAAATTAGAAAATATTTGGAAGTGAATGTATATGAAGTCAAATTATATTATAATTTCTGGGAGGCAGTCAAATAGTTATTAGAAGAAAATTTAAAACTTTAAAGGTCAACAATAGAAAAAACTGTCAAATTAATTCTGAAGTTTTCATCTTATTAAACCAGAAAAAGAAGAAGGAACTAAACCCAATGTAAGAAGGGCAGAAATGATAAATATCAGAAGAGAAATCAATTAAATAGAAAAGAGAAAAACAAGAGAGAAAATTTGTGAAATCGTAAGTTGGTTCTTTGTAGAAAAAAAAAAAACAACTACAAAATTGTTATTTGAACAAATAAAAAAAAAGGAAAAAGGAACAAATACAAAAATTAGTAATGAAAAGGAAACATCACTAAGGATCCTACAGAAATTAAAATAATTTTCAGGAAATAACATGAACAACTTTATGTCAACAAATTAAACAATTTGGGTAAAAAGATAATTGCCTAGAGACACATTATAGAATTGACTCAAGAAGAAATAGAAAACTTGAATAGACCAATAGCAAAGCAATTTGATTGAAATTAAACATTTCCCCACAGAGGGAAGCCCAGACCAAAATGTATAATAAATTCTACCAAATATTAAAGAACAAATAATATCAATTATTCACGAACTCTTCCAGAATATAGAGAAAGATGGAAGATTTCCCAACACATTCTAAAAGGTCAGCATTACCCCCCGAAAAAGCTATATAAAGACTTTAAAAGGAAATAATAGATAAATATATCTAATGAATTTAAACACAGAAGGCTTCAACAAAATATTAGCAAACATATAAAAGAGACTATATACCATTGACCAACTATGATTTATACCAGAAATGTAAGACTGATTTAATATCTAAAAATCAATGTGATACATCATATTAATAAACACAGCTCAAAAAGTACTTTATCACCTCAGTAGATGCATAAAAAGGCATTTGAGAAAAATCCAGTATCCATTCATGACTAAAGTTGTCAAAAAATTAGAAATAAAAAGGAACATCCTCAACAGTAGAAAGACACTTATGAAAAACCTACAGCTAAGTTTATAGTTAATGGTAAAAAAAAAAAAAAAAAAATTGCTTCATCTAAAATTAGAAAAAAAATGCAAGACTGTACACTTTTGCCACATCTACTTAACATGTTACTGGCTGTTCTTGCCTGTGCTAGAAAATAAGTAAATAATTATAGATTAACAGGACTTTGCAAAAATAGCACACAAAAGTACTACTTGTTACCCAATGGTAACATCTTACATGTCTATAGTACAATATTAAAATGAAGGAAATTGATACTAGTATAACCCACATAACTTATTCAGATTTTTCCATTTGTACTTGCACTCATTTGTGTGTGTGTGTTTCTATGAAATTTCATCAGATGTGGATTTGTTTAATCATGACCACCATTAAGACACAAAACTGTTTGCTTACCATAAAGATCTCCCTTGTGCTATACATTTATAGTCAATAGTCTCACCCCACTGTCCCAACATCCTTAACCTCTTGTGACCACTAATCCATTCTCTATTTCTATAATTTTATCCTTTGTATAAGTTGTATAAATGGAATCATGGATTATGTAATTTTTTGAGATTGGCCTTTTTGCTTTTTGTTTTTTTTTCTCAGATTAATTCCCTTAAAACATATTTGTTGTGTATATTAGCAGTCTGTTCCTTTTTTTATTGCTGAGTCTTATTCCATGATATGGATGTAACAGTTTGTTTAATCATTCCCCCATTGAATGACATTTAGGTCATTTCCAATGTTTGGCTGTTACAGATGAAGCAGCTATGAACATTCATGTATAGGTTTTTATGTGGACATAAGCTTTCATTTCCCTGTGATAAACGCCCAGGAGTGCAGTGTCTGGGTCATATAGTGAACAGTGAACATATGTTTGGTGTGAACATGCTAAACTATTTATAATCTACATAGGAGTCATTTGCCAGTTATGAAGTTTGCAAATATTTCTCCCAATCTGCATCTTGACTTTTTTTCCCCTTAACCAGAGCTTTCGCAAAATTTTTAATTTTGATGAAGTCCAATTTATTATATTTTATGGCTCAGAATTTTTATGTTGTGTCTAAGAACTCTTTACCTAGACCTAGGGCCCAAGGATTTTTTCTATGTTTTATTTTCTAAAAGTTTATAATTTTATATTTACATATAAATCTATTATCCATTCTGAGTTAAATTATGTATAAGGTGTGAGGTTTAGGTGAAGGTTCAATTTTATTTTATTTATTTTTATTTTTTAACATATTTTTGCTTGTGGATATCTGATTTTCTAAACTCTATTTATTGAAAATATTTTATTTTCTATTTCATTGAGCTTTCTGTCATCTCTCCACTAACACCACCTTGCCTTGAATACTGTGGCTTACACTGTAAGGCTTAAAAATCTGGTTGAGTTACTCCTTCACTTTATTCCTTTTTTTATTTAATCAAAATTGTTTTAGCTATTGTAGTTCCTTTGCCTTTACATACAACTATTAGAATATGCTTATCTACATGAAAAATCTTGCTGGGATTTTGGTAAGAATTACAGTAAACTTATAGGTTAAGTTGTCAAGAATTGTCATATTTACTGTTTAGTTTTCCAATCATAGTACTTCTCCATTTATTTGATTTCTTCCTTCAGGGACTTTTAGTTTTAAGCATAAGTACTGATTACATTTTGTTAAATTTGTGTTTTATTTGGAGTAATTAAAATAGAATTTTATTTTATTTTGGTTTCCACATTTTCATTGCTAGTTTACAGAAATACGGTTGATTTTTCTATGTTAACGTAGTATCCTATGAGCTTGCAGCACTCATTTACTAGTTCTAGAGTTGATATTGATTTTTAAAAATATTTTGGGTTATTCTATACAAACCATCATGTCAACTATAAATAGTGTAGTTTATTTCTTCCTCTACAATCTATATGATTTTATTTGTTTTTCTTGCTTTATTGCAATGGCTAGGGCTTCTAGAGTGTATATATATATATATATATACATATATATATATATTAATTTAGCTTATTGATAAGCTAAATTGTCTTTTGAATATTGACTCAGTCTTGCATCCCTGAAACAAACCCCACTTGGTTCTGATTTTTCACTGCATTAAATATAATAATATTTTGTTAAGAATTTTTGTACCTATGTTCATGAGGGATAATGAACTGTAGTTGTCTTATTTTTTTAATTTTCTGTTTTTCATTTTGGTATTAGAATGATAAAATTCTATTTGACAGTCATAAAGTTAAGTTTGATAGTCTCCCCTCTATTCCCTTTTTTGGAAGAGATTGTGTACAATTATGTTGATTCTTCCTTAAAAGTTTGGTAGAATTCTCCAGTGAAAAACTCTGGGCCTTGAGATTTCCCTTTTAAGAGTGGTTTAATTGTAATTTCCACTTCTTCAATAGTTATAGATTTACCTATTTTATATTAGATGAGTTCTGGTAGTTTGTGCTTTTCATGGAATTGGTCTATTTCATTTAAATTGTTAAATTTATGTGATTAGCCTTATTCATAATATTCTTTTTTTAACTTTTTTGTGCTTTTGTGTTCTATAGAGATGGCCATTACTTAATTCATGATATTGGTAATTTGTATTTACTCTCTTTTGTTAGTCTTGCTAGAGGATTGTCAATTTTATTGATTTTTCCAAAGAATGAACTTTTAATTTTATTTATTTTCTCTATTGTTTTTGTTTTTAATGTCATTGACTTGTGTTCTTTATTATTTCTTTTGCTTTTGCTTGCTCTGGGTTCATATTGTTCTCCTTTTTAAAAATTATTAATGTGGGTGCTTATATTATTGATTTAAGCACTGATTTATAAATTAAGCACTGCATCATAAATGTTTGTTTTAGCTGCATTCTACATTTTTTTGTTTGTTTGTTTGTTTTGTTTTGTTTTTATGGTACGCGGGCCTCTCACTGTTGTGGCCTCTCCCATTGCAAAGCACAGGCTCTGGATGCACAGGCTCAGTGGCCATGGCTCATGGGCCTAGCCGTTCCGCAGCATGTGGGATCTTCCCGGACCGGGGCACGAACTTGTGTCCCCTGCATCAGCAGGCGGACTCTCAACCACTGCACCACCAGGGAAGCCCTACATGTTTTGATTCTACATAATACATTTTCATTTTTAATCTGTTTCATGTATTTTTAAAAATTTCACCTATGACTGCTATTCTACACTGTGTGTAATTTAATTAGCTTTATTTTTTTAATATGTAGTTTAATAAAAGAACAATACAGTGACTAAGTTTTAGTCATCTTGCCAGATAATTTGAATCCCAAGAAAAATCATGGAAAGTTTGGGGAATGACTCAAGGTAATTCATGTCTGAAGGATCGTTAGTTGATGATTTCTTACCAACCTATTCCAGTAGTTAAACGATTGTCCTAATTGTGTGTGTTTATTTTGGCTGTTGGGTATTTTTTGTTTGTTTGTTTGTTTCCAGTTCTTGCTTAGTGTTCTTTCAGAATTTTTTGATTCTTAACCATTTCAAAGAATGGACATTCAACTTCCCACTTATTTTGTGGAACTGTACTCCCACACCAATCATCTCTCATCAAAGTCCATGTTTAGAGAGTAATGATTTATAGTTATCACAAACAAAACCTGATTGTGATGATAAAAGGATTTTTCTGATTTAAGGTGTGGAGTTGCTAGAAAAATAGTGTATTCTAGTGTTTATAAGTTCAGCCTGTCACATACTACCTGTAAAACCTTGGGAAAGTTACTTAGCCTTCTCATTTTTCAACTGGAATTATTAATACTCCGTACTTCAGTGAGCTATATTGTGAGGATGAAATGAGCTAAAACTGCTAAAGAGCCTGGAACGTTGTCTAACTCTTATTAAACATTCAGAAAATACCAGAAACCTATTTCTATCAGTTACTTATGAAAAGCTTCACAAAAGATACCAAATTTTAGAAAAATTTTGAATATAGGAGAGGGTAAAAACTTTTAATTATTTTCTTGGGAGATGTTTTGAGTAAGAAAAGATGAAAAATATCAAAACATTAAGAAATTAAATTTCTTAGACAGACATTTAAGAAACTGAGTTAAATTTGAAGATAATCAGCAAGACTCTTCAGGTAATAAGAAGACAAGTTCAGTGAAAATAGGGAAAAACAAACTTTACTTCTGGTGCCAAGGAAATACTGAGGAAGATCATAAAAGATCCCACACATCTGCCTTAGGCATCATTCAAAACCAAGCTTAAGTCTGACTTCATTCCAGACCTTTCCCAACAACTCTACCTTCTTCTTGACCTCATAAAGCACAATTTACCTGGCAATTCATTATTGCCTGAAGGAAATCTCTGGTGAATTTTGGTTCTCTTTGTCCTCTCTCTTTGCATTTATTTACCTCTGATTTATCTGTCCATTCATTAGCTTTTCTTTAATCCCATTACTACTCTCATAATTTAGGCCCCCTTCATTCTCATCTTGACTTTACCATAGCTTCTTAACTCATATTCCCACTCTAGACTTGACACCCCTTCCTCAATGACTTATCTTTATTTCTATTCCTTTCCCTATCTATCTGTAGTTTGTCACCAGAATAATGTCACAAAGTCCACAATTGCCACCTTTCCTCCAAAACCTTTTCAGATGTCTGTCTCTTACTAAACAGAGCTGTTACATTTTATGTGCCCTCTTTAGCATTTAAATAAGAAGATCTATTACAAACTGAAAAAAAATTCCAGTTTTCCTACTATTTTTTGGCACATTTTGAGTACTTCCAAGCAAAGAATCTATCCTAGCACTATTTATTTCATAGAGTAGTATTGCCTAAATTTACCCTGAATTAAAATAAACTGCTGTCTAATTGTTACTTATCTGTGTATCTTATCTTCTTACTTTTTCTTCCTTGAGGTAGGAGATCAGACCATATTTTCTCATTCCTTCCACAGCACCTAACAAAATACTATATCTAAAGACTCATTACATTGTTAAATTGAATTAAGTTGAATTGGAAATTTTAAGAGCTGGAAGAAGAGATAGTCAAGTTCTTTTTCTTTTATTTTGTTTCTTACTTATAGTAAATTTTTGGATCATGCACCTAAATACACAGAACTTCATTTTCCTCATCTCTTAAATGTCAGTGATGGTATTTCCTTTCCTTCCTGGGTCCTTTTGGAAATAATTAATGTATTTTGTAAGTGTTTGGAAAATGCTGGAGAAGAACACTATTAATCATCATCAGTAGCAACAGGAGAAAAGACTTGTTAAGTACTAATATATGAATGATTCTCTGCAGAACAAGATAAGCAGGCAAGCTTCTTGTCTTCTCTGAGCCCCAAATTAAAAATGCACAACAAATCCAGGTGTAATATAGTCAAAGAAAAATATACTCAAGGGCACCCAAAGACAAATGCCAAAACCAGACTGTGAACTTCCTGAAGCCAGGAATTAATACACAATGCATTAAGAAAATTATTAAACTAACCATATCTTGAGATAATAATTTCATCATTGGCATATATTAGATAGACTTGGAACCAACTCATACAGACACCTTAGCAATGAAGGTTAAATGAAGATAGCATCAAGGCAGGGAAAGAAGCTTCAGATTCATAAACAATCCTGAATTGACTAGGCTGCTGGAGTGGAACCAGAATGAGGTGTGTGTATATGTGTATGTGTGTGTGCCCTGAGGAGTGATGGTGGTGGGGGTGGTGATGAAGAGGGCAAGGATTTAGAACAAACATCAGGAGGAAGCAGGTTCTCTATATAAATGTGGACCATTAACAATTCTTTAAACACAATAAACTTGTTTAAGGAAAGAGGAATGCCCACATGGGTTAAATCTTGGCAGAAGAAGTTCTTTGGCAATAGTGATGTCATAAAGGATTTGGGTTTGAACAAGACTGTAGAGTAGGAGTAATAGGTATTAGATCCTAACCTCCTATTAGCTAAACAGTGAGTCTGTCATTCTAGTTCCATGTCTTGGACAGATCTCTGGCACCTTTAGGAGAATAAGGAATAATCAAGAAAGGGAATCTTTTACTGAACTTATCACATAATTAATTAGTTGCATAAAAGGAAAACAACAATGAAAAGCCAGACTGAATAGTTCGATAGAACCTTCAGTTTCTGACCAGTCATGCTAGCCATGTGTCAACACGTGGCCACTGCACTGCTTCCTATTAATCCTGGGTTTAAAATGGTTCATAATGGTGTTAGTCCCAGAAAAATTGAGTAGGACTACTTAGCCCCTGGCTACAATGGGCATCTCAGGTCCAAAGTGACTGCTTTTTGAGTCTATTCCAGGGGGCTGGCAGGACCCCAGGCATTTCACAACTGAATCACTTTGACCCAAAGTCATTTGTTCAATCATGATTGAGAAAAGGTAACAGAGACTTTCTACTGTTCAGAAAACAAATGGATCTCTTGGCTGTTTTCATAAAGATCGACGGGGACTTAAAGTAGCCTGAGGTTAATATTATAAATCTTTCTAGAAGAGATTTTCAGAACATATTCTTTATCCCAGCATTGGATCAATCTCACAAAATGACATATTTTCAAACTACAGTGAAGCGAAACAAGTTATTCTTGAAAAAGTTGAAAATATTGAGAAAGCTTTTCCTTTCCTGTTTTTTTTTTGTTTATTTAACCTTTTATTCTTGAACATCAGCTAAAGCAAGAGCTCAAACAGAAATGCATGTTGAATATGGATTTACCTTTTCATAAGCTTTGTGCCTACTCATCTAATCTTTATTGGTATCCATAGATTCCTTGGATGCTTACAATGGGTATAACTCTATGGTAGCTGGCATGAAGTGTAGGCTTTTAAAACTGTATGGAATAAGAAAAACAAAAACAAAACATGATAAAAGAATCCAATCGTAATTCATGTAATCATAAGCACCTACTGTAAAATTAAAATTCACTGGGAATGTTGACAAGTAAATATTTTGGCAGTATACTATACATGGCAATTAAATAAGAGGAGAGTTAATAATAAAAAATAACTTTGAGCTTTGGATTAAAGGATATTTTGAGGAGACATGAGGGAATCTAAATTAAAATTGAAAGAGTTAGCATAAGGACAAGACTTCAGGAAAGAATAAATACTGTAGACAAACAGAGCAAACTATATCATATTTATACCACTTCCTGATAGGTCTTACAGTTTTATTTTGTAAAATACTAAACATTTGCCCCGTTTTCCCTCTTGTATTTTTAATTCAAACTTGTTGGCATCTCCTCTTACACTGGAAAGTTTTTGGAAGCAGAATTATCTGACTTTCAGCTGTAGCAGCAGCACTTACTGCTATAACCAAAATGAATGAACATTTAAATTGTCCTCTGAATAATATGAAGCCATGTTTACAGCCCTGACTCTGTTCCCCTCCTTACATGGCTCACAGTCTCGGTTTGCTCATTACTCCTGATCGTGTCCTTGTGTGTTCAGAGATATGTGAGAATTGTTCCTATCCCACCTTAAATCTAATTTAGGGCTGAAAGCAAGTTTCAATTTCATTCCCTTTGAGGTTGTAGGACAACATAGTAGCTACAATCATCAGTTGTTTAAGAACGCTTTGTCTTTTAGCCAGACTGTCTGGCTGGGGAACTGTACCATGAAAGAAGTCTAGAGAGTATCTTAATCAGCCACTATCATCTGGCCATAAGAACTTTGCTAGGAAGATGATCCTTCAATTCTTCTTATTTTGAAAAAGAAAACTTGGTCAAGAAAGCTCTCTATGAAACAGATAGATTAAATAAAGCTGTTTTTAGTGATAGTGACAAAATAAAGAGCCAGTAAAGAGGTCTACTAAGAAGGTGGATTTTATACGGAAAATATAAATTTTAGAAAATTTTTAAAAACTAGAATCAATTTGATGGTATTTTGGATTTTTGATATAAAATGAACCTTCTGTATATGTGTGTGTATATGTAAGTGTATATGTGTTTATGCACACACATACTTATGTGTGTGCATATGTGTCAAAAATAACCTGACCAGTATAAAAATTCTTGTCAAATAAGAGATAAAGATTGATGAAAGTTGGAGAGTCAATCTATCTATAGTATAAAGGAATATATATATATATGGGAAACTCTTATATCTCAATGAAAATGTAATTCAAGGGAAATTTATTTTAATGTCTTTAGTCTTGTATTTATAGAGTCACTAATGGTGTGAAGGGGTCCCTTAAATGTGTAGTATAGAGATGGGGGAATTTCCATAACAATAATATTATCTAATTTGGAAATTAAAGAATGATTCTCCTTTCCAAATATCTATAGGGGATGGTCTTTCTTTTCTGAAAACCTGCTGCATTTCTATAGTGTCTATTATAGGATGAAAGGAATGAGTTTTTTTAATCAAGATGTTATTGACTCTAACAGAGCCTGAAAAGAAGTTGCTCTGACCCTCCAATACTTTGAGGTCAAAGTTGTCTTTAAGTTTTGGTTTCCATTCTGGCTCTCTTCTGCCTCTTCCAAGCCATTCTGAGTCTCAATTTTCTCATCTGCAAAATGAGGTAATTGAGTGTAATCATCTCTAAAATCATTCCTAATATCAAAAGAGAAAAATAAAAAAAGAATAAGAAGGAGAAAGAGGACACTTAGAAATACTTGGATACTTTTGCTTCATGGTCTGGTAGAGAGAGACACCATTTGTCATCCACAGATCGTGCACTGCAGTAAATGTGGCGAGGTAGCAAGTGCAACTCATAGCTCTGAGGCTGAATGCATGCTCATTGTTATGTAATTTTTCTTTGGGGCCAGGTGGGTGCACTGTTTGCCAGGAATTAATGCTTCAAGAATGCAACAGTGCATACCCAGACAAAGAGCTTGGTTGGGATGTCTTTGCTCAGGAAACAATTAAAATGTATTTGTACTGAGTGATAAAAACCTTCCCCAAATGTTAGGCACTGCAGCAAAGTACAATGTTTGGTTGTGCTTTTCAGGTAACAATGTAAATGCTATTCCCTTTCACATGTTGGATATTATAGGACTAAGTTATTGACATTAAAAAAAAAAAAGGAAAAGTTTTAGAAGAACAATTCATCAAGTGCCCAAATGTCCAAATGTTTAATATGTTGCAGTTTTTAACTCCACATGGAATTAGAGACTTATGAAACTATATGAGATAAAAGGAAGGGGCATAGGATTGATCATTTGAGAAGCGTTCTTGATCCTAGAAGTTGTCAATTGGAATATTATTCTCCTTTGACAGGATAGGAACTCTTAGGCCATTTCAAAAGGGCTTTTGCAAAAACAAAGGTCTTGCAAAACCCAGGGGCCAAGATGGTCCTTTGACCATGTGTCTTGTTTCCTTTGGCAACTTTACTACTGAGACACAGGGATGCTTAGCCCCAGATCCTAGAGCTAATGAGAACAGAAGAAAGAACTGCACCTCCTACAGATGAGTCATCCTGTTAGCAGTAAGGTAGGTTTTCTTCACTGTAGACTTCAGTCACTATTTTCAATGTTGGCTTATGTTGTTCTAAAGTTTTCTAGGACTTTCTTGCCTATTGCAGCCTGAAAACAAAAGAGTTTTGGAAAAACTTTCTTGGATCTACAAAGCAAACCCTTCCAACATGATTAGTTTGTCAGAGGTTGTACACTTTGTGCAATGCTTCACAAATTATCTCAGTCATAGCCACCCTTTGTTTTCTTCAGAGCAAATTTTGCAGCATCACTTGTGATAGGAGCCACTGTGTGCTAACCCAAGCCAGGTAGTCTCTCATCCAGAAGGAGAAAATCAATTTTAATTCTTCAAAGAAGAGCAGTAAGTGGTATTTGTTATTTATATTTAAAGAAGAGTCATTAAGCATATTTTTTCTCTCCACCTAGGGGCTTAAAGAGGGAGTTTACAGGAAACAAAAAGATGTGGGTTAGATTAAATGTAAGACCAATTTAGATATAAAGGTCAAGTGTCAGACAGATGACTTTGACATTCTGAGAATAATCTTAAACTCAGGGTTGAATATAAAGGGAGAGTCTATCTGAATATCTACTGCTATTTTAGTGGCAAATTTAGTAGGTCAGACCACTAAACTCAGATCTGGATTGTAGTTTATATTTTTATGTGACAAAATTTAGCTTTCACACATATGAAAATTTTGTTCACAATGGAATGCCAATTTCAACAATGAAAATTCACATATGTTACAACTTAGTTACGTTCAGTTACAGAAAATAGTAGGAAGTAGGCACTCAATATTTGTTTGAATGAATGCTTACACAATGCATGTTCTAGGGAATGTGGAATCTCAGGTGCCTTATTTTATGCTGAAGACAGTATATTATTTTCAGCTTTAGTTAACATTCCATTCTTGATCTTAATTTTTTTTTCTTGGAGAAGCTATTTAATTCATCATCTAATGAACATGTGATAATACATAAAATATGAAAACATACTTATAGGCCTAAAAGTACTAACAGAGTTATGCCTTCATTCTGGGACAAGGCATTCCATGAACATATCCCAGAAATATGATGAGAGTTTCAGATAAATATGTTCTGTTGGTGTCAAGAAGTAAAATCCATGAAAAACAAGCAGTATAACAATACAGAGAATAGTATAAACATATCTATAGGTGACAGAGAGCAAGATGAGTGGATCAATAATTAGGCAGATGTTTATGTTGAACACTTAGTATATACCTGGCTTGTAGTAGGAATATAGTTAATATTTTTAAAGAATGAATAGGTATTTCGATAGATTGATGACTGTCATATAGCATAACACAATGCATGAGAACACAATTTAGTGTCAGACCTAAAAATTGAGTCTGAGCTCAGGTATTTCATACTTTTGCAATATAGGGCAAGTGACCTTGAACTTTAGTAGTTCATTAACTATTTCTCTAAATATACATTCAGCATCTCCTATGAACAGTGTTCTTACCTATATGTTCACTGGGCTTCTGAAGAAATGTCCCAGTTTAGTTGAGGAGATAAAAACTAAACACATTAATCCTGTGAGACTCAACCTGGAGTCCAAAAACCTCCTAAAAGATTCATGTGTAAATTTCAGTGGGTTATGAATTTGGATGGGGAAAAAATTGCATCTTTCTCTTCATTAACTTCTAAATAAAATTTAGTGTTTACTTCAATTGTGAATGTAGGCTACAAACCACAGTATTATTAACAGCATTATTAGCTCAGGCTGTCAACAATAGGTACCACAGATATTTTCATATTGCATTACTGTTGCCACAGATACCTTGAGATTTCACTCAAAATTATAGTAGTTATTTGAATTGCTGCTGAATTTTGTTCTATGTGAGACAATCATACACAGAACTCATCACAAATTTAGATTTTATAATATATTGTAACTGAATTTTAATGTAATTGGTTTCTTGTATAATCTTATATATTTTATTTTATCACTTAAAATTATTATTCTGGGAATGAGTCATAGCCTTCACCCAGCTGTTAATGGAATTCATGGCATAAAAAGGTTAAAAATCTCAGGAATAAAGAGATGAGTTGGAGGAGAAAGAAACATGATTATTGTCTAATGATTGAATTATACTATACAAATAAATTAGTATGCTAGGTAGCTCCAGAAGAAAACCAGACTTCCTGAATGTTGAAAAACAATGGCTACCTATGTGTGTTAGGGTGACCTAAAAGCATTGGAATAAATTTAGTATAATTGGTAATGTGTTCTGGCAAAGGGATGTTCACATTAATTTGGTTATATACTCCTTAAAAGAATACTTTAAGTTGGCTTCTATTTTTTTTTATTATAAATGTAGTTAAAATGAATATAAATTCTGGTGCACTGTAGGTAATAATACTTTTAAATAAAACTATTAAAGATTTCCAATGAAATACAATGACAAAGTAGTTTAATACCCACCAGTGTTTATTTAACATGGTTTATGAATTAGTTATGATTCTATAGTTGGAAACTTTATATCCATCCTTTAACTTTTTAAAATCACATTTCCATTCCTCTTCCCTTGCAGAATTGTATTTTTTAAAAATAGTACATGTTATTATTGATTGATATTTTATTGATCAACAACATATTTTTGAAACAAATTATGTACATAAATTGAATTTTTAAAATATTTTTTTAACCAAAGAGCTCTAAATTTTAAAATACTACTTATAGAACATGTTACGATGATTATTATTAGATACTATCAAAGCATAAATGTAATATAGTTTTATTTTCATACGAAGATATGTTTTTATTTACATTGTATGCTGGAATAATAGAACTTTCTAAAAATACATTTACACAAACTTTTTAAACGTTTTCTTTTTTTGGAAATTATTGCTGTTGCTATCATTCAAAGTGTCTGATGTATTAGTTTCTCACAGTTGCTGTAACAAGTTTACACAAAACTTTTGGTTTAAAACACAGATTTATTCTCTTGTAGCTCTGGAGGCCAGAAGCCAAAAATCAGTATCACTGAGCTGAAATCAAGGCATCAATAGGGTTGCATGCTCTCTGGAGGTCTTATTGGAGAACCTGTTCCTTGACTGTTCCAGCTTCTGGTGGCTGCCAGCATTCACTTTGCTGTACAAATGTAACATACTTTTTATAAATAAATTTTCATTAAAAAAGTAATATACTATTTGAAAGACATCATTTAATAAGATGTTTGGAGGCATGTGGTGAATGGTTTGAAATGATGATCACAATCTTCCCTCCCATCCTGCAGCCCCTCTGCAGTGTGACTTTGTATCTCATCCCATTAAAAGGTAGAGTCTAATTTCCTCCTCTTGGGTATATGTTGGCTCAGTGACTTGCATTGACAATGAAATGCAGATGAAGTGTAGGCAACTTGCAGGACTAAGTCTTGAAAGGACTTAGATTTTCTATCATTGCCTTTTTCAAACACTTCCATCACCAAGTTAGGAAGCCCCAATTAGACTACTGATTTCTTAGGAGAATATGGGGAAAGAAACTCTGAAACTAAATGAGAGGGTGAGCCCAGCCCTCCTAGGATCTACACTGAGCACCACCCTTGCCAACCCATCAGCTGATTATAGCACCATGAGTGAGCTCAACCAAGACAGGCAGAAAGACAATGTATAAATGATCATAAGAAGTAAAAAATATATATATATATATTGTTGGTTTAAACCACTAGGTTTGGGGATAATATGTTTCATGGCATTAGACAACTAAAATAAAAGAGCAATTACAGTTTCAATTACATTACTTGTGATAGGTCAGTTTATATTTTCTAATTCTTCCTGGTTCAGTCTTGGAATATTGTACCTTTCCAAGAATTTGTCCATTTCTTCGTGGTTGTCCATTTTATTGGCATATAGTTGTTTGTAGTAGTCTCTTATAATCCTTTGTATTTCTGCAGTGTCAGTTGTGATTTCTTCTATTTAATTTCTAATTTTACTGATTTATGTCCTCTCTATTTTTTCCTGATGAGTCTGGCTAAAGGTTTATCAAAATTGTTTATCTTCTCAAAGAAGCAACTTTTAGTTTTATTGATCTTTGCCATTGTTTTCTTCATTTCTATTTCATTTATTTCTGCTCTGATCTTTATGATTTCTTTCCTTCTACCATCTTTGGGTTTTCTTTGTTCTTCTTCTTCTAGTTGCTGTAGGTGTAAGGTTGGATTGTGTACTTGAGACTTTTCTTGTTTCTTGAGGTGAGATTGAATTGCTATAAACTTCTCTCATGCGTCCCACAGGTTTGGGGCCATCATGTTTTCATTGTGATTTGTTTTTATGAATTTTTAAAAAATTTCTTCTTTGATATCCTCAGTGATCTCTCGATTATTTAGTAGTGCACTGTTTAGCCTCCATGTATTTCTGTTTTTTACAGTTTTTTTCCTGTAATTGTTTTCCAATCTCATAGTGCTGTGGTCAGAAAAGATGCTTGAAAAGATTTCAATTTTCTTAAATTCTCCAAGGCTTGATTTGTGACCTAAGGTGTGATCTATTCTGCAGAATGTTCCATGTGCACTTGAGAAGAAAGTGTATTCTGCCACTTTCTGGTGGAATGTCCTAAAAATATCAATTAAATCTATCTGGTCTATTGTGTCATTTAAAGCTTGTGTTTCAAGAGAGACCTTCAAGATGGTGGAGGAGTAAGACGTGGAGATCACCTTCCTCCCCACAAATACATCAGAAATACATCTGCATGTGGAACAACTCCTACAGAACACCTACTGAATGATGGCAGAAGACCTCAGACTTCCCAAAAGGCAAGAAACACCCCCAAGTACCTGGGCAGGGCAAAGGAAAAAAGAAAAAACAGAAACAAAAGAATAGGGACAGGACCTGCACCTCTGGGAGGCAGCTGTGAAGGAGGAAAAGTTTCCACACACTAGGAAGCCCCTTCACTGGTGGAGACAGGGGGTGGCAGGGAGGAAGCTTCAGAGCCACGGAGGAGAGGGTGGTAATGGGTGTAGAGGGCAAAGAAGAGAGATTTCCACACAGAGGATCACTGCCGACCAGTATTCACCAGCCTGAGAGGCTTGTCTTCTCACCCACTGGGGTGGGTGAGGGCTGGGAGCTGAGGCTCCAACTTCGAAGGTCAGATCCCAGGGAGAGGACTGGGGTTGGCTATGTGAACACAGTCTGAAGGGTGCTAGAGTGCCACAACTAGCCAGGAGGTAGTCCAGAGAAAAGTCTGGAACTGCCTAAGAGCAATAGACCATTGTTTCCAGATGCACGATGAGAGGGGATTCAGAGCACCACCTAAATGAGCTCCAGAGACAGGCATGAGCCATGGCTATCAGTGCAGGCACCAGAGATGGGTATGAGATGCTAAGGCTGCTGCTGCAGCCACCAAGAATCCTGTGTGCAAGCACAGGTAGCTATCCACACCACTCCTCCCGAGAGTCTATACAGCCTGCCACTACAAGGGTCCCGTGATTCAGGGACAACTGCCCTGGGAGAACACACAACACACCTCAGGCCTTTGCAACGTCACTCCGGCCTCTGCCACTGCAGGCTTGCCCCACATTCCGTACTCCTCCCTCCTGCCTGCTTGAGTGTGCCAGAGCCCCCTAATAAGCTGTTACTTTAACCCCATCCTGTCTGAGGGAAGAACAGACACCGTCAGGTGACCTACATGCAGAGGCCAGGCCAAATCCAAAGCTGAACCCCAGGAGCTGTGCAAACAGAGAAGAGAAAGGGAAATTTCTCCCAGCAGCCCCAAGAGCAGCGGATTAAATTTCCACAATCAACTTGATGTATCCCACATCTACAGAATCTATGCAATACCTGACTAGACAATGAATCATCCCAAAATTGAGGCAGTGGACTTTGGGAACATCTGTAGACTTGGGGTTTGCTTTCTGCATCTAATTTGTTTCTGGTTTTATCATTAGCTTAGTATTTAGAGTTTATTATTATTGATAGATTTGCTTATTGACTTGGTTACTCTCTTCCTTTTTTAAAATATATATATATATATTCATTTCCTTTTTCTCTTTTTGTGAGTGTGTATGTTTATTTGTATAATTTTGCCTGTATAGCTTTGTTTTTACCATTTGTCCTAGGGTTCTGTCTGTCTGTTTTTTTTCTTTTTTTTTTCCAGTAGTTTTTAGTGCTTGTTATCAGTAGTGGGCTTGTTTTTTATTTGGTTGCTCTCTTCTTTCTTTCTTTCCATTTTTTGTTTTTGACTATTATTTTTTAAATTTTTAATTATATTCTTATTTTTATATTAATATTTTTATTATATTTTATTCTTCCTTCCTTCCTTCCTTTCTTTCTTTCTTTCTTTCTTTCTTTCTTTCTTTCTTTCTTTCTTTCTTTCTTTCTTTTTCTCCCTTTTCTTCTGAGCCCTGTGGTTGACAGGGTCTTGGTGCTCCAGCCAGGTGTCAGGCCTGAGCCTCTGCGGTGGGAGAACAGAGTTCAGCACATTGGTCTACCTGAGACCTCCCAGCCCCACGTAATATCAAATGTCAGAAGCTCTCCCACAAATCTCCATCTCAACTCTAAGAACCAGCTCCACTCAACAACCAGCAAGCTACAGTGCTAGACACCCTATGCCAAATAACTAACAAGACAAGAACACAACCCCACCCATTAGCAAAGAGGCTGACTAAAATCATAATAAGTTCACAGACATGCAAAAACACACCTCCGGACACGGTCATGCCCACCAGAAAGACATGATCCAGCCTCATCCACCAGGACACAGGCACCAGTCTCCTCCACCAGGAAGCCTACACAACTCACTGAACCAAACTGTAAGAAACGGATGAAAGAAATTAAAGATGACACAAACAGATGGAGAGATATACCATGTTCTTGGATTGGAAAAATCAATATTGTGAAAATGACTATACTACCTAAAGCAATCTACAGATTCAATGCAATCACAATCAAACTACCAATGGCATTTTTCACAGAACTGGAACAAAAAGTTACAAAATTTGTACGGAAACACAAAAGACACTGAATACACAAAGCAACCTTGAGAAAGAAAAACATAGCTGGAGGAATCAGACTCCCTGAATTCAGACTACACTACAAAGCTACAGTAGCCAAGACAGTATGGTACTGGCACAATAACAGAAATATAGATCAATGGAACAGAGAGAAAGCCCAAAGACAAACCCACACACATATGGACACCTTGTTTTTGATAAAGGAGTCCAGGATATACAATGGAGAAAAGACAGCTTCTTCAATACATGGTGCTGGGAATACTGGACAGCTACATGTAAAAGAATGAAATTAGAACACTCCTTAACACCTTACACAAAAATAAACTCAAAATGGATTAAAGACCTGAATATAAGGCCAGACACTATAAAACTCTTAGCAGAAAACATAGGCAGAACACTCTATGACATAAATCACAACAAGATTCTTTTTGACCCACCTCCTAGATTAATGGAAATAAAACCAAATATAAACAAATGGGACCAAATGAAACTTAAAAGCTTTTGCACAGCAAAGGAAATCATAAACAAGATGAAAAGACAACCCTTAGAATGGGAGAAAATATTTGCCAATGAAGCAACTGACAAAGGATTAATTTCCAAAATATACAAGCAGCTCATGCAGCTCAATATCAAAAAAACAAACAACCCAATCCAAAAATGGACAGAAAACCTAAAGAGACATTTCTCCATAGAAGATATACAGATTGCCAACAAACACATGAAAGGATGCTCAACATCACTAATCATTAGAGAAATGCAAATCAAAACTACAGTGAGGTATCACCTCACACCGGTCAGAATGGCCATCATCAAAAAATCTACAAACAATAAATGCTGGAGAGAGTGTGAAGAAAAGGGAACATTTTTGCACTGCTTGTAGGAATATAAATTGATACAGCAACTATGGAGAACAGTATGGAGGTTCCTCAAAGAACTAAAAATAGAACTACAATAGGACCCAGAAATCCCACTACTAGGCATATACTCTGAGACAACCATAATACAAAAGGACACATGTACCCCAATGTTCACTGCAGCACTGTTTACAATAGCCAGGACATGGACACAACCTAAATGTCCAAGGATAGATGAATGGATAAAGAAGATGTGGTACATATATACAATGGAATATTACTCAGCTATAAAAAAGGAATGAAATTGGGTCATTTGTAGAGGTGTGGATGGACCTATAGACTGTCATGCAGAGTGAAGTAAGCCAGAAAGAGGAAAACAAATATGATGAATTAATGCATATATGTGGAATTTAGAAAAATGGTACAGATGAACCTATTTGTAGGGCAGGAATAGAGACATAGGCATAGAGAATGGACATGTGGACACATGCGGTGGGACAAATTGGGGGATTAGGTGTGACATAAATACACTACCATGTGTAAAATAGGTAGCTAATGGGAACATGCTGTATCAACAGGGAGCTCAGCTCCATGTTCTATGATGATCTAGATGGGGTGGGAGGTGGGACAGGGTGAGGAGGTCCATGAGGAAGGGGATATATGTATGCATATAGCTGATTCACTTCATTGTACAGCTGAAACTAACACAACATTATAAAGCACTTTTACTCCAATAAAAATATAGAATAATAAATAAATAAAATTGTAAAATAGCTAAACTACTGTTTAATAGGTGATGGTTAAACAAACCATAGTACATCCATACTATGGAACATAAAACAATACAAAAAGAATGAAGTATTCATACATGCAACAACTTGGATGGAACTTATACATTATTATCCTGAAATGACAAAATTTTGAGATGAAAATTAGATTAGTAGTGGTGAAGGGGTTAGGGATGGTTGGGCAGGAGGTGAGTATAAAAGGCTAGCATGTGGGAGATCTTTGTGTTAATGGAAAAGTTCTGTATCTTGGTTTCAGAGGTGGTTTTAAGAATCTAGACCTGTGACAAATTGATAAAGAACTATACACACATTGTACCAAAAAAAAAAAAAAAGCAATTACAGTACCCTATTAAAGACATGATCTAATTGCCCTTTTTTTGGTGCTCTGCTGGGTTTCCTTTTGTCAATGAACCAGATTATGACTGTGAAATGGAGATAGGAAAGGAGTAGCTACATCACAAGTAGTTGAGGTTCTGTATACCACAGTGAGGATCTGGAAATTAATTCTCTTAAATCTATCCATGTCTTTTACCTCTTAGAAATTATTTATACATCCCCAAGTTGAGGACCATTCTTTCAGCCTGACAGGCTGATAAAACAGGCTGTATAATAGTGATAAGGCATTTCTGTTGGAAGAGTAATAGAAAAGCAACAGGGTCTGAACAATTTGTTCCATTGAGGAGATACCCTGAACTATTCAAGAGAAAGTTCAGAAGCATGAACTACATTTGGGCAAAGCATAAGAAACAGAGGGGTAGAAGCAACAGCGTATTTGATTTTACCCAAAGATTTACTCTGTATTGGCTAGCTTATATCAGACAACACCATGAGTACAATGGATACCTTTCTTAGGGTAATGTTGCAGACACCATGGGGCCTCAGATTGCAAGTATATTGATATTAATCATTGCCATTTCTTAATCAACTACTTGAGCACAAAACATATATTATTTCTATATTTCAAGACAATTCTGTCTTATGGTGTTATTACCATTCCACAAGTGAGAAGAATCAGAAAATTTTAAATAACTTATCCAAGAAAACACAGTCAGTGGCCGAGATGGACTCAATTCCAATTTTTTATGATGCCAATGTCATGCTTATGTGAGTAGGAGATTGTATTCACTCACTTCTAGCTTCTTATCAGATAGAAAACCTATCTTTATGCCGAAGCAGATAATATGCCAGTGTAAGGGAATCATCATGAGCATATGGTGCTGTGTGAGGTCAGCTAAGGACAAGTAACTGTAGGTTGGCTGTCCTGCGGAAGTTTTCTGGAGGCTGTGTGACCTGAAGTACAGTGTGTAAAATTTGTAAGAGTGGGTAAATGGAAAGCCATAAGGACAATTCAGAAAAAAAAGTGATACAGTAAGGATAGGCATAAAACAGAAATTAACCTTGCTTTCTAGAGGATTCATTGAGAATACTGGCCTGACTAAAATAAGAAGGAATGCATAAGGGAAAGAGCGAGGTTACTTATGACAAACTAAGGTTACAGAGGATCTCGACAGCTAGGTACTTATAGTCACATAAATGAAGGGGGGAATTTGACTATTGAAACATTAATGATTTTAGTTCAGCAGACAGATTTTTTTTATTTTTTAATTTTTGCCAAAGAACTCAAGGAATATTTCATTCAAAAATTATATTTTCACTTCAAATCTAAGGGTAATACATAGTGTATAACACCATCAATTTCCAACATTTTATACATACACACACACACACACACACACACATACATATATTTGATTTCTGTTCTTGGAGCAGTGGGTTTGCTCCTGTACCTTTAAGCCATTGAACAGATGAAATCAGCTAAGGGAATTTGAGGTAAAATAAACATAGAATATCTGCAGTCCAAACAAAATCAGGGATTGAAGAGAAAGAAGCCAAGTAAGATTGTGGGAAGTCTCAGGATATGGAGGATATGGCCAGGATATGGAGAAGAAAGAACTGCAACAAAAGGCAAGAAAGAGCCAACAGGTAGCAGTGCTGGGAGCAGCTAAGGAGAGCTCAGGAGAAGGCCAAAATGATTACCGCTCTAAAGCAAAGCAATATATTGATGATTGTTTTCTTTTTTTCGTCTTTTTTTAATCTGAATCTTCCAAGATTAATACGAGAAAAAAATCATGCTGGTTTGACTTTTGTGGGTAAAGCTTTAGGTCTTAAATGATGAAGATATTTTCTTTTGTTGTTCTATGTTTTGCAAGTCCTAAAAACTCCTATTTTAAAGTATGCATTACTTTGTCTTTGTAAAGGGAAAAATAGGTTCCTTCTGGCCTGCTTTTCTGAAAAACAGAGGATCACAGAGCTGAAAGTAACCTCAGAAAGTTATTCTGTCTCCTGCAGAAACGACATGGAAGGCCCTAAAATTTGTCTTTCTGCACACACGTTCATTATTTCACACTGTGTATTAGCTTCCATTAACTGAACAACTGGTTTTTCTAGATACCTTGCTTATCCTTTAATTCTCACCATTGCACTGCAATGGGTATATCATTTCCATTTAAGGTATCTCATACCTTAAATTCCCTTAGCTGATTTCACTTGTTCAATGGCTTAAAGGTACAGGAGCAAACTCACTGCTCCAAGAACAGAAATCAAATATATGTATATGTGTGTGTGTATGTATAAAATGTTGGAAATTGATGGTGTTATACACTATGCACTACCCTTAGATTCGATGTGAAAACAAAATTTTAGAATGAAATATTCCTTGAGGTCTTTGGCAAAAATTAAAAATATAATTAACCTCAGATAATTAATAAGGCAAAATAAATAGCTACAGTTTGTAGCAGAGCTGAGACTGGATTCAATGACAGCAAACTTTCCACCTGTCATGTTGATACCACACGGGGTGACCCATCTTTGTGGTCCCTTGAAATTTCCTGTGCCCTCATGTTCTGGTATTCCTATCCTCCTCAACTCTCCTCTCCTCTCTTACAGGGATGAAAGATCCATTTTGCATACATTTCAGTGAATGTGGTTACCTCTATGAATGTTGCCTGTTGTTTTAATACTGTGTAATGCAAGACTTGACTCTATGCTTTAATTTTAAAATTTCCTAAATCATCCCTGTTTTGAAAGATCCTCAGGGATGGGGTTGCTATATACTCCCTCGGTTACCTTTCCAGTCTTTACTCTTCAGACCAAAGCTAACAAAGCTGTTTTAAGCCACATTCATTTGAACCTAGGGTTGTTCCTGCAGGCATAAGCCTGTCCTTGAAGCATCTTCAAGCTGGTATAGTTCCTGGGCCTGCTTTCTTTCCTATCAAAATTTCTTTCTATTGTCAAAGTTGATCTAGGAAAAGGGGGTGGGTATTCTTGTTAGTATTTGGGCCCCCTTCTATTCACCAGTATGTAGAACTTACTACATTCTGCCTTGTTTGGAAGTTAGCAGTTAGTTGTTTATTAGTTTATCAGGTGTTTTCTTGCCTGGAAATAATCTCAACACTCTTAAGATGTCTGAGCCCTGCCTGAATAATTTAGGTAATAGCTATCTGGGTATACAGCAATCTTTTAATCCCATCCTATGAACTATGGAAATCCCTATGATTTCTTTAACTCCCAGGGGATTGTGGTCCTAAGGTCTTCTTTCATTCACATCTCTGTTTCTGATGAACTCTTCTCACTCAAGTCACCATCTCCCATAATAGTGTATTCTCTTTGTGTCTACACTTCTCTAAGATGAACCCAAACCATCCTTGGGACAAAATACTTATTGTATTCAGGCAAATACTTCTGGAAGCATGCACGCAGAGAAAGGGAATTCAATCCATGAATAACAGGGCATATTGCAGGACATTTTGTAACACAAATTCTGCTTCAAAATTCTGCCTCCCACCAGCACAGGCCTGGTCCTTGGTCTTCATCTGTGGGGATGCTGTTTCTGTCATACTGCTCAGGCTTCAAATGTTTCCTTCCTTCCTCTTAATTTTTTCAGGTGTTCCTTCTTAACCTTCCTTCCAAGACATAATCACTCTTCTCTCCCAGGGCATCTTAAAGATATGTCTAATTTTAAAAAGTGGCAATAATAAAGAAATACACACATACATAATAAAACTTTGCAAAAATAATTGTTTAGAACAGTTTTCTTTCCCTTCTCTTCACTTTTCTGCCTTTTCTACCCCTTCTCTGGCTGGCTTCCCACAAACAAAACAATCCTTCAAGGTCTTTTATTCTTTCCTTGGTAGCATTATGCTGATGATGGAATTTTATAATCATACTAAAATGGACAACAAAATAATTGTGGTTACATATATTCTATTGATAATATACCCATACTATAAAGTATTTTGTAGCTCTTAAAATTTGTTCTCTCAAGTAATAGTCAATTATATTGAAAAATATTATATATATATATATATATGCCATACCTATGTATTCCACAAAGGTATAGGTATATAGTTTTTTCTTAATTTTTCAAATAAATTAAATATTCTATTAAAGAAACATTTAAACTATTAATAAAAGGAAATGTGCAAGTAAGAAAATATATCATTATTCACCAGAACATACCTACCAATTTATATGTCTATCTGTATCTTTTAAAAGTACAGTTTGCCTAAGCACTTACCACAATTGTTTTTGTGACTTGGAAATGTAAATATTTGCCAAACTGATCGCTGGAACTGATTTGTTCTCATAACTTAATTCTTTGATTACCAGTGAACATCCTGAAGAGTGAATAATACTTCAAGAATATTGAAAGTTTATATTCCTTCTTTTGTGTTTTGTCTACTCTTTTCCTTGAATCTTTTAAGTGGATATTCAAATTTTTTAATTGATTACTAAGTTTTCTATATTGAAAAATGTTAACTCACTGGCAGCCATGTATATTTACTCGTTGCTTGCAAGTTAGTTTTCTCTGTGTGGGCATATAGTCAAATGTATCCAGTGTTTCACTTATAAATGTAATGGTAATTATATTTACAAAGGTTTTTTGTTAGCCAAACACTCTGTGAAGTGCTTTACACTCATTGTCTCCTAAGAACTTTATGATGGAAGTCCTGTTATTCCCAGGTAGCAGCAGGCAGATGGTTTAGAAAGGTTAAGTAGTTTGTCCAAAGTTATATAGTTTGTCAGTAATAGAGACAGAACTAGAATGAATTAGAATGGTTTGACCTCTGAGAGTATTTTTTTTGAGAGTATTTTTTAAATACTATACAATCCTATCTTTACAGTATCTATTTTTGTGTCATTGATTAAATAAGTTCTTCTTCATCCAAAGATTGTATACACAGATATATTCATTTCTTTCTAGCTTTCTATGGTTTGTGTTTTGTATTTCAATATTTAAAATATTTTGTTTAATGTTGGTATAAGCTGTAAAGTGTATATTCAAGTTTATTCAAAAAATTATTTTGGGCAAACCAACTGACCTTTTAGAAGAAAAAATATCTATCATTTTTGCATTGAAAAAAATGGGAATTCAGTAGAGACGATGCATTAAGATAGAGATAGATATATGTGATAGGATACTTTGCAGTTAGGGCTTTGTGTAAGCTGAAGCACACGATAAATATGATACTATGAAATGAGAAAACTGTAGAAGCCAGCTTAAGTGACATACAGGATTGCACATTAATATTGGAGAGTTAAATTGTAGCCTGGTGTTAAATGCAGCCTTTTCTATGGCATTCTGATTAACTGAGCATGCTACTTGGAATCCATGAATTAACAATTATTCCATGTGTATGCCTAGATCCCTAAAGCAAAGTTAGAGATACATGTATAATGTTTTTGATATCTCCTCTCTCAATAACTCTAGGAAATGTCTGTTCCTATTTGACTAGTCTCAGGCAGAAAATAGGGTAAAGAGTGACCTCCCAAGAGAAACAATTTCTTTGGTAACATGAAACAAAAAAGGAACTATAGAGTGAATGAAAACATTGGCCTAATATCATTTATTCAGGGAAATAAATATGTAATTTTTATGTATAATCATGGCTTATATTTAACATTGATTTTTGGTTTATTTTTTTCTTGAGAGCTCTACCAGCATAGTGAAATATGGTAAGAAGCTTTTCTAGTTCTCTATTCCCTTCCTTTTCTTTCCTAGACAAGTAAATAAAGGTAATTTTGCTTCTGTGATCCTGAAAAGTTTGGTTGCTGCTTTAAGTCCTGAGCTTACCACTCTGTCAGAACCTAAAACACACCTCACTAATTCTAGAGGAATTCTTGCCTCTGGTTATATTTTTAAATATGGTCCTGCAAAGTCACAACTGGCCCTCCCAGATACAGTGACAGCTTCCAAATTCATGGCAACCATAAGAAACACAAATCTGCACTCATGGCTTTATAAACCAAGAAAAGGAAACTATTTCAAGTCAAAAATGACTCAGTAAGGCAATTTTTGTTGGGCTGGCCAAAAGGAGGACATAATTTCTATTAGTCACCATTTCTTGAGGAACTTTTCATTTCACCTAATGCTCTGTTTCTATTATAAGTGGATTGTTTGTTTTTAATTGGCTCAGGATATAAAGGCATTTAATTAACACATCAGAATAACTCTGAACAACTTACCTACTATGATGCATGATTTTAGGAAACCTGTGCTGTCATCTTAGGCTGTCCATGCACTATTGTCACATCATCAGTGAGAACAAGTTTTACAATGAGTTACCTCTTGTAGCTATTTAGGAGCATTGTGACAGGGCAACAGAAAGACAAAATCTTTTTATTGAGAGAGAAGGGATTAAATGAAAGAAAAAGAAAAAAAAATATGAGGAAAATATTTACTCTACTTTAGTGGGCCGATTCTCACTCAAGAAAAAAATCTTGGTTGAAATGTTTAAACCAGAAGTTGACATGACAATAAAGCAGAAAACTCAAATCTTATTTATTTCTGTTTGGGTTAACTTTAACTATGTTTGTATACAAAGGGGCAGTACAAAGCAGAATGTGGATCTTAACCTCAAGAGTTTGTTAACGTAATTGGCCAATACAGAGATGGCAGATAATCCTAAATGAGTTCTGTGAAGCTACAGAGGCAGTTTCTTTAGAGAAATATGCCATTTGCATGTCATTTTTTTTTGGATTATAATTGCTTTACAGTGTTGTATTAGTTTCTGCTGTACAGTGAAGTGAATCAGCTGTATGTATTTGACTACAAGAACAATATTATTTTTTCAAGAATAAAAATTTTTCTAAGAAGTAAAAAACCCTTTCTAAACTTCCTCCTCTGTAACCCAAATTAGACTTATTAGAAGTTTTAGACTCTGAGTTGGCCTTCAGTAAATATGTGAGATTGAATGGAATGTGCTGAATCCCCAGTTTTCTAGAACTGGAATGGAGGATGCTCCTATCTCTAACTTTCACTTAGTTCTTTGTTTCCTTAATTTTTTTTTCCTACTTTAATTTATCATGTGAAGACAAGCTAATTTCCAGCAAGAGGGCTAATATTTTTCACCCATATGTAGGCAATCAACAGGAAGGGAAACAGACACACTTGACAGCCCCATGCTTTTATTAAAACTTTTTTTTCCTAGGGATTTTTTTGAGGTGTCTAGAATCATAGTAAAATAAACACATGAACATAGGCTACTAAGTAATTAACAGAAATATAATTACAATAATAAAACTCACATAGTTCTCATAGTTTTTTCTATCTTAGGAATCATATCTATGTGATTATAGAAAATATGTAACCTCCACTGGATATGTCAGTATAAAATGGTGCTTACTGACAGGATGGGATCTCAGAGCAGGCAAACCACCATGGAGGGTATTCTGATACAGTATAGAAAAGTCATTTTATAGAGGCAATGAAGTGGATTTCTTTTGAAGTCCAGAAGATGACCTGCAGTGGACTTTTACAGTTAAGTAGTCTAAGACTTTGCATAGATAATGAAAAATGGCCTGCTTACAGTGCAAGAGTAGCAATAAAATGTGCGTGTGTGTGTGTGTGTGTGTGTGTGTGTGTGTGTGTGTGTCTTTTGGAGTCAGGAAAGACTGGAATGACTAAGGAAAACATCCTTGAACAAAATTAATACATATTTTTACCACCCTGAATTTCTAACAGATTGTAAGAAATGACTAGATGAAAAGTCAGTGCATCTCTAAAGAACAGAGAAAAGTAATACTAGGCCCTGGTGAGTTATTAGGTATGGTTGAGTTGAACTGATATTATACAGCCCTTAGTATATACATCTATGTCACAGGATTTCTAGCAGATTTGATAAATGTAATGCATAAAGTGAGCCAAGAAGATTTATCCAAAATAAGATAAGGTACAGGGGTGGAGAATAGTTAGATCCATTTGAAAGTGTATTTAGATCAAACATATATTATCTGGCTCCAAATTAAAAAACAAACAAACAAACAAAAACCTAGAGAGTACTGTTTTGCTGACAATAGTTTATAAGTGATATTAGAATCTGTCCATGTCACAACTGTACTTAGTACAGTTCCAGTCAGGTCAATGTGCTGCTCTTACTTTCACCTACAGACTAGGGGTTTAAATATATATATTTTTGAGTAGGTGACTTATTCTTGAACTCTTAAACTTAAGATGACTTATTCTTAAACTGTTTTCATTGTGGCAAATTTCCATCAGATTCCCGACCACTCTTCACCCACGTGCGTTGGCTTGACCTCTGAGACTTTAGTATTTCTAATCAATAAGAGTATATTCTGATATGATTATTTATTTTGAATCTTGAAACCTACCTGTTTCTAACTGCTGCCTGCCTGCCTGCGGCTCCCGATTCTGTTCTTAAATCAAATTCTAAGAACTCCTTGGGTGTGGTTTATTCTCATGATAGGTCACTTCATTTTATTTTCATCTTTGCCTGGCAACGTTCAACTGGTAATTGAGATCACAGATGTGCCACTTTTTTTTTTTGTTGTTGTTGTTGTACGCGGGCCTCTCACTGTTGTGGCCTCTCCCGTTGTGGAGCACAGGCTCCGGACACGCAGGCTCAGCGGTCATGGCTCATGGGCCCAGCCACTCCGCGGCATGTGGGATCCTCCCGGACCGGGACACGAACCCGTGTCCCCTGCATCGGCAGGCACACTCTCAACCACTGCTCCACCAGGGAAGCCCAGATGTGCCACTTTTATTAAGCAGAATATATAAATAATTTTAGCTAAATTGATATCCTATAATAGACATTCCTGTTGTGCTGCTAATTTTTATTCAAAGCAAAGCATTATCATTCTCCATCTAATCATTTGCTTACACTGCCTCACCTACCTGAAATAATTATCTTTTAACTCCCTTTATATAACTTCTTTATCTTCTCTTTTTATCTCTTCTCCCCCCCCCCCCCCCGTCTTCCTACCTTCCTTACTCCATTCTCCTCCAACACTTTTGGCGATTTACTGTTTCATGCCCCTATTACCTCACTCTACCTTGATTGCAGATGTACTACCTGGAGCTATAGCAATATCGAGTAAACGAGAGGTAATAGTCATGGAGCAGAATCCAACACACTCAGAATGTGACTACTGATAAAAATGATCTGTGTCCTTGATGGCATAGCTAGACCTACCATTTGTTCTTATTATGGAAGAATAACAACAACAACAGTGAAAACTATTTATTTTAGCCAATCTTACATTTTCCATTAATTTCAGACAAATATATTTCTAACCAATAAAATAAAACATTGTTGAGCAGATGAATAAATGAATGAATGTAGGCTTGTCCATTGTTCTCTTTAGCTCCCAATGATGTTTCTTCCATAAACTCCTGTGCATTTTGTTTGATACCATTCTATATAGAATCATTACTGGGTCTTCTATGCATATGTGCTATCCCTTCAAAATGACTTTTCAGAGGCAGAGGATGGGACTTAACTCTTCTTTCTATCTCTAATAGCTCAGTGTGTAGCAAGAACTTGACAATTATGATGAGAAGGTGATGAGGCTAATAAAGATAATACCAATAAAACATCTGCAGTGAAAATAATTCTACAATCAACTGCTTCAAACCATGATTGACTCTATTCTATTATTTCCAAACAAAGGCATTATGATACACATTGGAGTTTGTTGTAACTATAACAACAGCAGTTGACCTTAAATTTGCTTCTTCAGTCCCATGTTGAACAGATCTTAAAACAAGTTATCTGATGGAAACCAGCTTTGGCATGACCCTCAAGCCTGCAAAGGTGCCTGCACAGGCTTACAGATAGCCTGGTGATCTTCAGGCAGAACAACAGTTAGTCTGACTAAATTTATTACCAGCACAGCCTATTCTTTTAATTAAAGGGTTTTTACTCTCAGTTTTGCTAGTAAAAATATGGTACTTTTTTCCACTCTATTTAGGGTCATTCTGCCTTGCATAGAATAAACATGAATAATGATGGATACAGAAATATAGAAAAAATGAGAAGACTTCTTCACTGAAATATGCCAGAGAAATCAGAATTTTTTTTAAAGTCAGTGTCTGTTGAAAATTATTCTATACTTTCCTCATCTCTCAGTCTACCACTCATTATGTCACAGTTTTGTTACCCACAAATAGTTCTTAATTAGGTTAGGTTAAAGAGTTAGCACAGCTTTCAGTGGACATTCTTAAGTCTGAGTCTTTTCATGAAACCTACTCTACAAATACCAATTTAGAAAAAATGGAACCTTCCAGAGTCACTACTTAAAGTCATTTAGAGGGAAAGGTTGTGGGTTATTGCTTCCCTTTCGCCTTTTCTGTTAGTTCTTTTTGTAAAGTATACATTAGGTCTTGTTAACTTTAGACCAGACATAGTCATCATAAGTTCTGTTCTTGACCAGATAATTTTACCCCAAGTGACTATTAAACTCTAGAAATAAAGCTATTTAAGGACAAGAGGTTGTTGGGTTGCTTAGAAAAGACTGAGGATGAGGTTTTGAAAGTTTGTCAATTTGGAGCAAGATTTAATCTTGCTAATCAACTCAAAATGTTATCTTAAGCATGAAGCAGATGTTTCTCTTTGCATTTACTGGTTTACCACACTCACGTAGTACAAATACAGGCAGTTTTTCTCCAGCTGCCAGAAGAGCTTGGCCACCTTCTATTCTACCCCATCACATGTCTATTTTCTTGTGACTTCTAAGAGTTATGCCTTTTCTAGTTCCTGAAAATAAGCAATTTCTGAGCCATTGTAAATGGCTCAATATAAATTTTGAACTTTTAAGAGACCAAAAGACAAACAAATGAATCTAAGATATTATGAAGCAAAGCACATGTGCATTGAGGATGATAATGCCTTACTCTATTCTGTCTTTTAATAAGCCCCCCACAAAAAAAGTTTCTTTTTTGTTTTTTTTTTTTTTTTTGATCCTCAAAATAACTCTGGGTGATAGTTAAAGAAGAAAAGCTATTCTGAGACTCTAGCTGAGGAAGCTGAGATTCATAGAGGGCCTTTTCAAAGCCTCACAAATATTAAGTGGTGCAGCTGGAACATCACCTTGGTCCTTCTGTTGCTGAAACTGCTGCCTGTGCCACAACCTGTGCTGCCACTCAACCTCCATGAGACACTGGAGTGTTTGCTCTCAAACATCTTGAAAAACCAACTGCATTTTAACTACTCTTCCATGATTCATAAAAGCCAATAGTTGTTCTTTTCAGTCCTTCACAAATAGCAGGTGTTGAGAGTATACAACTGTCCCAAATACTTAGTAAGACACTTACATTAAAGTAGTTTGAATATGCAAAATTGCGCACCACAGAATTCAAATTCATCAGCATGCTTTTTGTGCCAGATCATAGCAGGTTGCTGATGCCCCCTTTTCTGTTTCTTCTTAAAGTTTTCCAGGCAGAAAACAAGGCCACACCAATTCTGAGTTGTCAATATAGTCATTTCCAGAGTGACAATCCAGTTGGAAAAATGGCTCTTAATAAAAACTGTAACAGTCAATCTCTCTTCTACTATGTGTATGTGGGGATACGTGTGTATAATTATTACTATTTATGTAGGTGATGCAAATGATAATTAATGTTCCATTACATTAATTTAAAATTTTTAATTGTTTAATAAATGAAAATAGAGATCAATTTTTTTTAAAAAAAGAAAAGAGTATTAATTCTGTCAATGCAATTTCTATAAATGTAAAAATGGTTTATTTGATGAATAATTACATAAAATCAATTAGCATTACCTATAGAAAGTTTATTTTCTTTAAGTCAGTTTATCATAGTGTGTTACAAACAGTATATAAATGGTGGGACGAAAATACTGAAGGCAGAGGGCAATTTTCCATTTTTCCTGATATCTGGGGTACTTCTTCATCACCTGTTCATAACAAGCATGTACTATTTATGTTCAATGCATAGGTAGAATCATATAATTTTGAACTAAAAAGGACCATGGAAGTCTTCTCATACAACCCTTCACCAGAGCAACATTCCTTCATAACTCTTTCCACACACACACACACACACACACACATATATATATGTGTATATATATATATATATATATATATATATATATATATATATATTCTATCTTTGCTTGAATATCTCAGTAAGAGTAGTTCCGTGCTGCATCATACAGAGGACAAACTCTTCAATTGTTGAAAACTCATTTGAGTCAAATCCAGAATCCTTGTAAATTCCTTGCAATGGTTTAAGATAAGTTGTTTGGAAGAGAAGAAATAAAACATTTTGCCTTTCTTTTTGTCAGTGTTTTTTTTAATATTAATGACCCTTAGTTTAATCTTCAGGCTGAATATACCCAGTTTCTTTGATAGTAATTAGAGCAATATAATTTCTAGACAGTTTGCAATATTGAGCAACTTCCTCTGATTCCGACTCTTCATTTTGCCAGTGCTTCCCTAAAATGCAGAACCACTAGTGAGGCATGAGCTTCAGAGGTGATATGATCTATGCAAAATGCAGCAGAATAATGACTTCTCATTATGTCAACAAAATCCATACATTAATGAAGTCTAAGTTCAATTGCATTACAATATGGTTTCCTATTCGTTGGCTGTGAGCTAAAAATCTCAGATCTTTCTACATGACAGCTTTTAAACCAGTTTTCACTACCCAAAACTTTAAAAATTAATCTTTTTGGAGCTAAATTAAAAACTATGAAATTTATTCCAATTTTATGGTATGTTATTGATGATGCATTAATACCTCAGTCAGGAGAACAATTTTGAATTTAAAATCACCTATGGCATTATTTATTTTTCTTATAGTTTGTATAACCACAATTTTGATAAATAAACCTTTGATATTTTTATTTAAATTTTTGATGTATCTTTGTTTTGCAAGGCGAAGGGCAGAACTGTAGTAACTCTTAGGTTGGTAAAGACCTATTTATGACATTATTATTATTATTTTTTTTTTGTACGCGGGCCTCTCGTTGCCGCGGCCTCTTCCGTTGCGGAGCACAGGCTCCGGACGCGCAGGCTCAGCGGCCACGGCCCACGGGCCCAGCCGCTCCGCAGCATGTGGGATCCTCCCGGACCGGGGCACGAACTGGCGTCCCCTGCATCAGTAGGGGGACTCTCAACCACTGCGCCACCAGGGAAGCCCTATTTATGACATTTTAAATGGGAGAGAAGCTGGAGTAAGTTTTTCACTAATTATGAATCTACATATTGGTTCTGTCATATAACTCACATTTTCCCACTTAACAATAAGGATGTTACGTGAGACATTGGGAGAAGTTATACAAGAGCAATACAACTTAGATCTAAGGAATTCACTGTTTCTAACAATGTACCTTAGAAAATGTTTGCAAGGACAGTTTGCCATAACATATCCAAATGAATTAATCAATTATCTATTTAATAATATACTATAGAATTTCAATATAATAAAACAACAATACAGCATTTCTAATTCCCAATATCCACTTTTTTTTGTTTCTTTATATTTTGTTTCAACAGGGGATAAATTTGTATAAAGTGGAAGTGATATAATTGTTTGTTGTTTGACATTTTCTCTTCTTCAGTTATTAATCTTTTTTAAGAAAAATATCTTTCTCTTCAGAATCTAAAAACTTTTTGTCAATGATCCTATAATATAGTATTGTCAACATTTATTTTTTATGTTTGTTTTTAATTTGGAGAGTTTAAGAGATTAGATGCTGAACAACTTTCCATTTCCTGGTCTCAAATTTTTCCTACAGCATAAAATGTGAATAAAAACTTTGTTGTGGGAGAGATCCATATGCTTTCTCTCTAACATGTTTTGAAGTTACCTTGTTTTCTTGAAGTATTAGAAGAGGTTTTCTTCTTCCCTCTAGTATAGGCTTGTTTGGCTTTAACTAACTAACCAACCGTAAAAACAACACCACCTCAGCATTACCATGCTTATTAAATCTTGCTCAAAATAGTCAAAAATAGTCCCTTAATCGTCATATATATATGTATATGTAAATATACATATATATATTCATATCAGATTATTTGAGCATGAAATACGAAACGGAAAAAAATATCCTCTGCACCTTTAAAGTTCATTTTTGTATCGATAAAGATAAGAGTAGAAGTAAAGGAGAAAAAGCATGTATACCTACATGCACAGATTAGGTGACCAGGTTAGTAATATAAAACTGCTTAGAAAATGTGAATGATGGATGTTCACAGCATTACTAGAAAGTACAGGTGAGAGGTCTCTTTTGGATATGTATTGGCAGGTGAGCATTTCCTCTCCACTTTATGCCCTGGTACTGTGATGAAGTGTAGTTTTGCAGAAAAGGCAGCAGGGCTGGAGGAAAGTAACAGAAGAGGAGAATCAGAAATGTGTTCATGTGTCTTTGTGTCTCAACTTTCCAACCATTATTAGGTCCAAGTTTAGTGTGGGGCAAATGGATAAGCATCTAGAGTCCAATCTCTAAACAAACTGCTGTGGTTTGTTGCAGAACTCTAGTTTTTCAATAATTAGGACAGCATCCAAAGAGAATGTAAATAACTCATCCAGTAGTTTTACTGATAATGCAGCAGGAAAAGGAGGCAAGCAAGGAGGCAACGGGCTGCAAAAACATTGAAAAATACATGGTGAAGAGGAGGAAGAAAGATGACTGCATAGATCTAATTAAGAAGTAGAACTGAGTGTCATCTACTGAAATACTACAAATCTATATAACACTTCAAATATTTTTGGACTAGATTTCTTTAGGGGTTAAACTTCTTGGCTTTGTGTAAAATTTGGTTACTTATACTGGCATTGCAAATGGATTTATCTGTGTTATTATCTTGATTTGAACGCACTCATTCTTCTCTTTCGTTGTGCCCCCCATTTTGCCAAGAAAATTCACTTTCAATTACACATATATCATAACACTTAAACATTAATTTCACTTGCCCCTGGTTAATAACTCACCTTATATTCAAACATCCATCAATATAATATCAGCACAACAACTTTTATGAATCCCTTTATCATCAGCACATTCTAAATGCTTAAACAATTCACTCTCTGGATTCATATAGGAACTTGCTTAATAGCCCTTAAAGTTACTATAAACCTTGGTTGCTTTCAATCATAGGGATATTATTCATGTTTTAAGAGTGAGCACAGTTTTGGTAATTGTTAAAGTTTAAAACCACTGGGATATAGACACAGTTACCCCTATAATACAAAAAAAAAATCATTTTTTCAAATGGTTATAGAGTCTCTAGAATTTTCAGGTGCCTTCCATCCACAAATAATTCTTCACATGCATTCTTGAATCTGGAGATATATATATATATATATATTAAAATGAGAGTTTTCAATGGAAGAAACTTCTGAATGTCTTACATTCTGGTTTGGTAGAACAGTGGAGCAGGAGGTTCTGTTTTGACTTGAGATTACCTCAGTTGCTTCATGGTGGAAGGAACATGTTCAAGTGAATTGGTTTTCAGGTAGCCAATAAGCATTAAACAAGCATTAAGTGTGACAAAGGGATATTTCTGGAAGGATTAAAGGAGCATGAAAAGGGAACACAGAAAGATAGCTAATGGCATACTTTTCTTTCTTCATTTATACACGGGGCCATTCTTGAATGACACTAGCTCTTTTTCTTGAGTTTCAGCAATGATTCATATGGAAATGGTGTAAGCTATTTCAAAATAAGTACATTCATTGAAAATGGCAATAAATATGACAACAATAGATAGAAAATAAATTTTACATGTCATAATTTTTCTGCCTGCCACTAGCATTTTACCCTATCTAGATTGTCAAACAGTAAGAAATAATTTACAAAGTATGATCCATATAATCCAGTTGTAATGTTTCATATTAAGCTCAGTCTATATTTTCAAGATGACATGTAGAAATTGCGTGGGAAGAAATGGAACAAAATATAAAAATTTCACGTTTTCCTTCATTCTTTCAACATAAACTTGTGAAATAACCCACTGCGTGTCCACTCTATATATGCTTGGATTAACTACTATAGGAAAGTTAAGGGAAGTTGATGTCGAGGTCCTCCTCTTTGAGGTCTTCACAGTTTAACAAAACAATATTTAAACTGGATATTATCATAATCAATGAAATATGTTTACTCTATTGATACAAACTAGTGTGATGACCTTGGGCTAGTCACAGCTCATGTCTGATTTCAAGTTTTCTGTCTCTAAGTTTCCTCCCATACCTAATTTTGATGCTTATATGCTTTTATATCCTGATGAATATTATGTGCAAATGCAGTGCTAATTTCTGAAGATACAAAGAAGATACTTAAGATAATTGCCTTTAGTTAGGAAGAGAAGATATATGTTTTTCTTCTTTTGTTGTTTTTATTTGCCTGTTCTCTTTTAGCTTTTCTTTTTTTTAAATGAATTGGTTGTATGAATAATCAGATTTTTTTACTGTAAAATGGGTAGGCTTCCACTGTTTAAAGATAATCTTTAAAAATATATATATTTCATGACTCAATCAGTGTTTCCACTCTCTGAGACTCATGGTAAATGAAGCTGCTTTGCAAAACAGGTGAATAATTTTGCCCAAAGAGTTTCATTTTCCTAAAGGTGTTCTAGAAGTGAAGATTTTTGATTCCTAATGCCCAAGATTTGAAGAAGACCTAGTCACTGGACAGGGTGACTTCCCCCAAAGTTTGTAGAAGGAAAAGACCATGAAACTCTTGTATAAATTGCCCTGAAAATCAAGAAGTTGATTCTAGACCTTGGCTTAAGGTAAAGGTATAGGAGGCACTGGGAGGAAAGCTGGTTCCAGTCAGGGAAGTGGCTGAGACTGGAAGTTATCTCCTAGCCAGTCCTTTTGGCTAAACCAGGCCAAATGTGGTAAAGAAGGGTAGCTAAAACTAACCCATTATTTTGTGATCGTCTTGTAACAGAACAGAATGGGGGTACACACGGGCCTGTAATACATAGGGAGTTTGACAATAGTGCATTGTTGATGAAACTTAGTCTGGAGGCACTGGATCTTTTTCCTTAAGGGAACCCATTGCCTACACAATAAACTAAACGAGTCAGGGAGATATTGCTGCAAGACCCAGCTCTTAAGGGTCACTCTTTAACTGTAACATCATGTGAGAGTAAGAAGCAATGTTGGAGGTAGTCTTATTAGACTCAGTCCCTACTCTACCTTCAGGATTGGGTTATGGGGATGCAGGGTGGCTGAGACTCAAAAAAGAGAACACATTCTTGTTAGGGACTCTTGAGAGAAATAAAATCTTAATTAGAAATATTAAAGTGCTTGAACTGTATTTGTGGTCCATGTTGTGAAGCAGGTTGTAACAGTTGTAAAGTTGGACAACCAGATGTATAAAAATAGAGTAAATGGTCTACCTTGAATTGTTGTTCAAGAATTCAATAAGGTATGGATGTTGAGTTCTAAAGCTGCCCAGGGAAGAAGAAAGAAGGCCCCCTGATGAGACTGGAATTTGGAAATAAGTTTGTCTCTCAAAGCCTGGAAGAGTTCAGAAGAGCAGAGAAGATGTGGAAGAATATACTTATCAGGAGAATGACATAAAGAAAGGTACAGAGAAAATAATATATATACATATATAACATATATTTAGAAATAATGAGAAAATAGTAAAACATAAAGCACAGAGAAGTAGTTTACGTGTAATTGCCAAAGGGATAGAACATAAAGAAAATTATGAAAAAAATTGACCAAAATAGATATTTTATTCTAAAATACTATAGTACATAGCACTGAAATTACATGTGGTGTATGATTTTACCATCAATGGGCTTTATATATTGTATACATAGTATCCAGTCATGTAGCAGATTGATATTTATTCATATCACTAGACCAAGCCCCAATTCCACCATTTGAATGGGATAATGACCATTGTTGATTTCAATAATTCAGAACCCAACAGACCCTATTCGGGTAATTACTTTCCCCAGTTTCAAAGGGCATCACTCATCTTCTGTTCTATGTGTGCAGTGCCCCTGGATTGAGCATCTCACACCATGTGTGTCAGTGGGTACTGACCCTGAATGCAACACCTCTTTCGTTACATGTGTGTGTATGAGTGTTTGGGATACCAAAGAAATAGGTCTGGCATTTCTTGGACAAAGCATTCTTATGGGCTTTTTACAGATGTCATTCTATGTAATTTTCACAAAATCCTTATTGGGTAGATAGCATATCCCTCATCTAACAGATGAAAAAACTGAAGTTTGGGCCATCTCTTGGTCACAATCACAGTTTTGTGCTTGGTGAAACTTGGTTTCATACCTAGAGCCATCTTAATCCTTGATATATCAAGATATTTAGTGTGTATGTTTTCTCAGGAGATGGGTTGCAATTATTATATACACAGTATTATTTTATGGTATGAATAAGATTACAAATGGCATAGAGTAGAATTTGTTCTCAAAAATCTTACCCAGAGAAAACAAACAGATATGATGTTTAAATTACATTGCGAAAAATTGAAAAGAAAAATGAAATCATTATGGAATGAACCTTAGTAACATTAACTATTATGAGGTTATGTCTTCAAAGAGAAAGGGATCATTTATTCATCTATCCAATCACTCATTTCTTGGGTATTATATTGTCATATAAAGATTAGCAAGGCATTAAGTAAAGAATTATTTTTTGCTGTTTCTTTTAATACAGAAGTTAGATTTTTCTTAAATTTTTGCATGAGGATATTACTTGAAGGCTAGAAGTCTCAATAGTAGAAGCAGCACTGCAAAATCCCTATTCTCCTATTTTATCATTTTATTGTTGTTGCTTATTTCTTGCAAACATAATGTCCACCTGTAGAGCAGATAAAGCTAGCACAAAGTTTGTTTGTAAATTGAATAATACATACAGCAATTTGTGCTTACAGCCATGGGCACATGGTTGTATTGGGCACTGGATGTTTGTTACTTGTCCATCTCTCCCACTAAACTGTAAGCTCTTTAAGGAAAGAGATTGTGCTGTATTAATTTTTTAAGTCTCTCTCACTTTTTGCAGCAGTTACTGATAAATATTGTCTTAATACATAAATGAGCCAATTGCTTGTATGTAATTGGCAGGGCTTTTACTCCACACCTCTCTGTTTTTTTCCAAGTCTTTGTATCAGGGATTTTTTGAGTTTCTGAAATAATAAGTCTATGTTACTGAATATAATATGCAGCTATGTATTATTTTTCCTTTTTTTTGATTTCATGTGCATGCAATTGTCTTCTAATTAAAAAGCAAGTTCTGTGGACAGCTGAGTCTAAGTGATGAACTTTCCTACATCTCCTACTTCACTGACCCTTGTACAATGCTAGACATATGGTAATATATACTTTGGTTGATTCTTTCTATCTCTGTCTCTCTGTCCCTCTCTCTATGTATATGTATGTATACATACACACACACACACACACACACACACACACACACACCATATATGTACATTTGTACTTGTATATATTTTATACAACCTGAACATAAACAATGGATTTTAACTCAATTATCTGATAATACTTTATCTTACAATGATTAGTGCTCTTTTTGAGTTAAAATAGAAGAGAGAAGGCAAATGAGCAATGCTCTTATATCAGTGTCACCTCCATGGGTAACAATTCTCAAACTGTTTGGGTTTTCTTAAACTTGTCTGCAAGACTTAAAGTTCTTTGATCCTAAGGCTCCAGAATATAACAAAGAAAATAAGCAATTTGGTGCACAGGACTGCTGGCATAAATGTGAATTAGAGCTTTGTGATATGAGTAATATTGTGTCTTTTTACATTTAGCCCCATCATCGTACGCTAAAATTGCCTTATCTGTTGACACACTCATCCAATCATTCTTGCAGTACACATCTTTTTATATGTCCTGTGGCCTGAAACAGAGAAATACTGTCATGATCAAATCTCGTTCTCTAGTTTCCTTCAATGTAAACTTTTTCTACTTGAAAGAGAATTTTGTCAAATGAGTGTTACAGTAATTATTCAATTCTTGGCCACAAGCATTATTTCACTAAGACAGTACTTTTCCAAACTGGTGGACAGTATTTTTATAGTTACTTATAGAAAAATGAAGTCACTTACTACAATTTGATTTTTCTGTTGCTATGGTTTAATAGAAGTTGGGGTCAGCCACCTTGCTTTCAGAATTGAGCTAATCTGAAACAGTTCACAAAAGCTGATGTTCTCACAAAGGAAAGAAATAAATATAAACATGAGGTCTGATTATAGGGCAATCAAGACTCTAAAATATACAGCCGCAACATGAATACTGAAACCTGTTTTTATAAATTTGAGCTTACTAAACACATACCTAATTTGACTTTGAGGTGCCATATTTTTCAAAGTTATTGTCTTTTTTTTAATTGAAGTATAGTTGATTTACAATGTTGTGTTAAGTTTCAGGTGTACAGAAAAGTGATTCATATATATATATATATATATACATATATATATATATTCTTTTTCAGATTGTTTTCCATTATAGATTATTACAAGATATTGAGTATAGTTCCCTGTGCTATAGAGTAGGTCCCTGTTGTTTACCTATTTTATATTTAGTAGTGTTCATCTGTTAATCCCAAACTCCTGATTTATCCCTTCCTCCCTTTCCCCTTTGATATCCATAAGTTTGTTTTCGATGTCTGTGAGTCTTTCTCTTTTGTAAATAAGTTAATTTAAATCATTTTTTTTAGATTACTCATATAAATTATGTCATATGGTATTTGTCTTTCTCTGTCTGACTTACTTCACTTAGTATGATCATCTCTAGGTCCATCTATGTTGCTGCAAATGGCATTATTTCATTCTCAAAGCTATTGTCTTAAATCTTCCTTATCTGACCATACAATGTTCATTCCTGCTATAAAGATAGTAACTTCTGGCAAAAGAGGTTTATTAAAATGAAGTGATGATATAGATAATGATTCTGGAAATGGAAAGGGTTACAGGAAAATGTTGGTGTCCAGGAACAGGGCTCATTGGGATAGACTGTATGGCTTTGGTTACTCCTTCAATTTTTAGGATGAAAACTCTATATTCTTCACTGCATACTCTCTATGCCACAGGATCACTAGTGAGTACAACATCAAGTGTTATATATACTTGGAGTTTGGAGTCAGAGTTTTAGCAACTGTATGTCCTTGTGCAAGTTACTTTCCCTCATTGTTGAGTCCTTATAATATATGTTTTTTTGTGAGGATGAAATAAAATATTTATATTAAATATTCACAGTGTCTAGTTTATGATAGGTGTTCAAATAAATATTTTTTCTTCTTCTTTTTTTAAACTTTAGCTCCTTCGGTAGCTGGTGGGGTGGTTGTGCAGCAGAGATTAAAAGCAAATTGGGTTCAATTCCAACTTCTACTAATTATTAACTCTAAGACTTCAGGCTACACATCTCTGAGCTTCAGTTTTTTCATTTATAAAATGAGGAACATAAGACTTTCTATCTTATAAGATTCTTATGGAAAGTCCATGAGGTTACAGGTCTTAAATTCTGATAGTAGTTACTGGCACATAGTATACAACATAGAAAGGCTTACTATCTAAGAGAATGATTATGTGCCCCAGGACCCCATGCTCAGAGTTTGTGATTGATGGGAACAGGAGAGTGGCCATGAATACGTGCCCAGATAAGTCATGAAGGAAACTTCAGGAACTGAATAGAGCCAGGATTCTGAACCAGGAAAGGCAAAGTATGTTAGTCACCTCTCTTTGCAAATTAGTTGAGAATTCAAGATTTTAGAAATGTAGAAAATTGGCCTTATGGAAAGGTGGATGAGAATGCAGATAGGAAGACTCAGAAGTTTTCTGATCGCTGTAAAGAGTTTATGTTGAAGATAGACCACGGTTCAGATAAAACCTTTCACTGCGTTACTTCCTTCTTAGGAAAACTGAGCTACATCCAGCCTAGAAGTCCAGCTGAAGAAGCTGGACATCAAAAAGGAACAAGCTCATCTGGGACAATAAAATTTGAGCAAATTATGCTCAAAATGTGCTTTTGGGTACATGAAATATTGAATCAAGGGCAAAATAGGATTTCTAGAGCCCAGACTCAGATACACAACACTGAATAAAACAATACAAGAAAAATAATTACTTCATAATTTGGGGCCATGAGTTAGATGAAACTGAAGTTGCCTTGGGATTAAGCAAACACACACACACAGACACACACAAAGCACTAGAACAGAAGTTCTGGAGCCAGTCACAAAACTGTCCAACTTGCCTTATCTAGTGTAATGTTGAAATGAACCTGAAATTGATATTCTTTAAAGGATGATACCGAAGGTAATGTGTGAGATGCAAAGCATTTAATATGCAAGGTCTAACAAGAGTGAAAAGAGATGAGAAATGAGATGACATCAGGATTCAGGTCAAAGTCAAGTTACTTAATCACTCTTTGCCTTATCTTCCACTGTAAGAAACAGAGGTTATCTTTTCCCTCTGACCCTCCCATACTGACTGTGCCAAGGATGTCTTCCAAATAGATTGTGTGATAATCATACGATCAATAATCATATGTGATCTCTCCATGATGTATGATGCTCACATTTCCACAGGAGACTCTGAGGAAAAGGGCAACTGTTTAAAACACACAGAAATACCCTTGTAATGGACTTCAAAGCAGAGCATCGCCATTTGGGAGGAAGGTGGTCCTTCTGGTCACATTCACTCTGCCTTCCCAAAAGACCAGCTCCAACTCTGGCCACCTGCTCTCTCCTCTCACAGATCCCCTCTTAGTGAGAGAAGAACATTTAGGTCATTCAGCCTGGAACATTAAAACAAATGCTGATAGTTCAAGGTTAATAGATTCATAAAACAAAAATAATTCCGTGTCAAAGCTGAGATGACAGGCGATTTGACTTGAGGCAGCCTTACAATCACTCTTTTACATGTGCTCCATGCTGAGACCAGGCAAAGGCGTTATGTTTCTGACATTTACTTGTCAGGAAGGTATGACAATAGAGATTGTTTCTATCTCTGCTGCTCCCAGATGTTAACCTTCCAGCTTTAGTTTGTAATTGGGGTTCTGTGGAGCTTTAACATTTTCTATTGATTCAATAGAAGCGATAACATTTCCAATCATAACACAGCATTATAAAAATATCAGGCAATGCACATATCAGAATGTTTGATAGCTGGGCTCACCGCATTAATTTCTGTCACCTTTGCCAGGAACCCTTTATCCTCTTTTTAATTCTGAAGGACACCTGGGAGTAGCTGCTGCCACTTTTATTGTTCAATAAAGTAGGCAAAAGTTTCAATTAACAACCAAGGGGCCTCTAGGAAATTGTGAATGAGAATATATTTTACTCATTTTACTATATTTCTTTTTTCTAATGGGCCAGCTGTGACTTGGAGGATGTACCTCACTTAGAAGTCACACACACACACACACACACACACACACACACACTCACAGTCCTCCTAATTCCATTTACATTTTATTAAAACATTCAACCAAGGAAAGCCAAGTCAGGTCCAGTGAGGATATGGAGAGCAGTTGGAAGTAAGTAAAAAGTTCAAGCAAGTACAGCCAGAGCAATGGAGTCTCCAGGTTTGCAGGACTGTGAGGCAAGAGGTTCCTGAAATCCACATCCTTGCCTTTGACCTTGAGACTAAGGTACCCAGGAATCCTCTTGCTCTGAGTAACTGGTACCTCTTCAAAAAGAAAAAAAAAAGTATCCTGTGTCATTTATTCACTTAGATTCCCATTCTTTTATTAAAGATTTGTATTATGGGTTTTTAGAAAATTATTAACTGCATTTTGAAAATAGTTAATAAACAGGAAAAAGCTCTGAGATTTAAAAAATGAAATTAAACATGTGACAATGTTATAATTTTTCAGGTTGCATTGTTTTGACTCAGTTCAACACAATATTTGCATCTCCTCATGGGTAGACTCTTGCATGTTGCTACAGAAGCCATGCACGTTTTGATCCTACACCTTTCCTTGTTATATTCCTTTCAATTTTAACTAATCTAAACAAGCACTGTCACTTGTCCATTTGTCCATCAATTCCTTCACATGGACAAACTCCAGCCCCACCTCTTTGATGGAACACATCTCAGCTCTCCTCTCTGTCTTCATATCTTAGACTATTTAAGAATGATTCTTAACTTTTAGAGGAAAAAAACTCCTCTGAGAATCTGATAATTTTTTCCTCATAAAATTATGCATTTGGTTATATGAGTTAATGTATTTAAACTTTGTTGTTGACTTCAAGATAAGAACTGTTAAATAAAAGCATTAATTGCTGTTATTTATATATAGGTTTAATATATGACTTATTGTAACTATTAAAACATCAATCAACTGTATGTATCAGTATATCCACAGCACCTGTTAATAACTTTGCTATCTCTCACAGCTCAATGCTATATACAGTTTTTGATGCTAATGTCTTTTTTATTATAATTATTATCAAATACATTAATAAAATGTTAAGTAAAAAGAAACATACATAACCCATTAGTCTAACTCTAGAAACTTCTATCCAGTCTAACCAATTAATCACCCTCATTTTGATATGATTTTTCAAATAATAATTGGTAAAAACAAATTTCCTTTATTCTTACATTTAATGAGAGAGACATTGTTGAATGTCTTGTGGAAATCTAGACTTGTTATGTCCACTGCCAAAGAAGCTAGGCTATTGGGATATGACTTGTGTTTAATAAATTCTCAGGAAGTCCTCCTTTTGTGACTTAGGCACTTACAAGCCAGCCCTTCAATAATTATTCTAGAATTATGTCTGGAAGTTAGATCATTCTTACTGATCTATAGTCTGTAATAATTTCTTTGATCCCTCTTTGGAAAATAACAATGACATTTTTCATCTCCTTTTTTTGTATGAATGAAAAAAAGCCATGCCTAAGAGAAAGTAAAATAATAATGCCATTGCCCTTGAAGAAGTGGGATTTGATATTGGCATCAGTACACAGAGATGAACTTTGTGAACAGATATTGGAATTGTAGCAAAGAAAATGGAACATTGTTTTTACTTTGTCAAACTTACTTATTAACGCATTATTTTGCCCTATTCACTGTGCTGGTGAAGATACTGTACACGGATTTCAAGTTCTTTGTAACATTTCACTTTCTTCAAGTGTGCTGAATGGGCCAGTACCACTAATAGCACATGGGAACAGGTTAGAAATGCAGATTCTTGGGTCCAACTCCTGAATAAGAGTTTGGATTTTATCAAGATTCCCCCAAAGAGTATCCACATTAAAGTTTGAGAAGCACTGGTATAGGTGGTCTCTCTGTCTGTCTTCAAACTTGTTACGTTCACTCTAAATATCCCTGCAACCAATCACCTTCCTATCCATGTTTTATCTGACAAACAAATTTGTCTGCATTGTATAACATGTTCTATATATCGTCCAAACAATCCTCAACAAGAACAAGTCATTCTCCCCAATATAATCTTTACTGCATAATTAACTTCATGGTGGCCTCCCAGAAAATCTCTTTTAACCTCAGGTAAATGCCAGAAGCTAAAGTCCTGGTTGTTCTTTTGAATTGGTTGACCAGTTTTCCATGAGATAATTCTCTCTTCAAAGGTCAGTTGTGCTGATTTAGCCACCGAGAAATCCAGGTCCTACATCTTTAGGTTGAACCACATAAGAAAAATATTACTTAATATGATCAATGTTTGGGGATTATGTTAAAGGCAAATTAATCATGTCATTATAAATTCTCAGTGCTCAAAGGATCTTAACAATAATTATGTGCTTAATAAATGCTTAGGGAAATAACTAGAAAACTTAGGGGGATTTGGGGATGTAGCAATATAGTTAAGACACAGCATTTCAGACGGAAATACTGTGTGCGGACTTATTCCATTCAATAGTAATTACATAGATAAAGGATCTTTTTCTTTATGGTCCATTCAGTTGGTCTCTTCCACCTTCACCAAAGAGAGAGCTCCTATATCTCAGAAGCTCTGTAATGCAGGAGACAGACATTTCCCTCAGTCATACTATAGAAGCCAGACACCATTTTTTTCAAACCAAACAAATACACAATTTGTCAGTCTGCAGATAGATATTTCTGCCTTCAGGTTCAAAATAGTTTTCATTTATTCATGTAAAAAAGAAGAATTTCAATTATAGTTGTAATATTTACTTATCTGGTTTCCTCATGATGGATAACAAATGTATTCAGAACTTCCATGCCTCAGAAAGATGCCACTTCATAAAATGGCAGTACAATTCCATATTACAATAAAAACAGATACAATTCAAAATGCCTCAAATAGTTCCAAAAGCAATTATGCCATTTCAGAAGTAAACATTACTTACAAATTCATAACCACCCATCAAAATTATTTCACTAGGGTAAGTTAAGGAAGCATCTGCTGCAATTTATGCATTTGAGTCTATTTTTCATAGCCAACTATGAAAAACGAATGCTTCCAGCAAGTACTGCAGTTCAGAGTGAAGTCAAACAGTTTTCCATTTACCTAGGAATACATACTCCTTTTAAAGTTCCAGTTCAATCCTTTTACTGTAGTAAAGGCATAAAATTCACATTTCATCCACAGGAACTAGATCTGATCAGTACCATCTGCAGGGGAACAGTGTATAAGATTAGCAATCGTATTTCTTTGCCTAAAAGAATAGCAGAATAAGTTCCTTTTATATACTGAAAAGATTCATTCTTCATATCCTGTCTAGAATAATTCTGAGTTATTTCTCAAATACAAGTAGTGTTTCATAAATCATAAAAAGAATAAATCTTATTAAATCAGTTGTAGATTACAAAAACCTAGAGGCAAGGTCCTTTCTCCAAAGGACAGTGCTGTTCTCACTGATATTTTATCCTTTTACTTAGTTAAGAGGAGAAAGCTTCTATGAGACATGCTCAACTGAAGTAAGAGTGTCTTTTCTTTCTTTTTATAAGGTGTCAAGTGACAACCATGGTAGAACAGTTCATCCACTAAATGTCTAAACATTACAAATTTCAAAAATTCAATAGATATGTATAATGGAGAGTGTATATATAATGTATAAAGCCCAAATAGATAATTTTAAATTAAATTTTTGAAAAATTAATTGCCATGTCTGCTTCATTATTCAGAAGATTAACAGAACAAAAAATTGATATACTCTAAGTATGTTGGGAAAAATAATCTTTACAATGAACACAAAATGCTATACTAATATCTATTCTTTAATAGTCAAGATATTTTATAATCTAGCTCTTAGTCATGCAGTGTTTTATTCACAAAAGTCTAGTTTTATGTTTTAGGAAAAATAAACTCACTTTTACATGTCACAGAACAAAATATGAAGGCAAACTTATGGTTCTTTAGAAGTGTGAACTTTGCACATTACAAATAACACATTCAACAGGGTAGATATTTTATAGTCAACTTAGTGATGAAAAATTCAATATGCATATATTTATGAATTGAGTAGATTTATAGCTAACACACCCACTGCCACTTGGCCTCAGTTCACTTTCACGTCCTTGAAAAGAACACATTTCACACATTTTAAAAAACATTTAGAAAATTTAAAAGAATTTGCCAATGTCACAAAGCAACAGCAAATGGTGTACGCATCTCTAATAACTTAGTCTAGGAATATGGAATATGAAATGTGCGATGAGGTGTTCTGTATTCTGAACTGAAAGTCTTTCTAACTTTATTGACTCGCATTTAGGGTGAGGACTGGTTTCACAGTTTTAGGGATGTGTGGGTTTCATTTTGCTCCAACCTGGCACAAATATATCTGCAGTTGAGAAGTGAAGCTTTACTAAGAATACTCCTCCATAATAGGAAATGGGTTGCAACCAGTTTAGGATCATTTTTCACGGCATACAGTATGCTTTTACTCATCATTTTGAAATGATGATATAGAATGTGACATAATAGAGATCTTTATTATAAGGTATACTCACCACATATGTAATTAATACTAGCATATAGAAAAATATAGTTGTGGGAAAAAGCTTAACTTTTTCCTCCATTATCAATCCTATCAATGCTTTAACTCCACTTGTTTGCCCACAGTTTATTGTCCTGTTATGTTCCCTGCTTCCCTTTGTGATCCAGAGAAAATGTTTTCCCCATTAATGCATTCAACAAACATTTATTAAGCACTTACCTTGTTTCAGCAACTGTACTAGACTTTGGGGATGAAGTTATGAACAGGCCAGTCACAGTCCTGCCCTTAAAGTTTACAGCATAATGAAGAAAACACACATATAAACAGACACTTAGAATATGGGGTGTGATGAATGCTATGTCAGGAGAAGTACAAGGTCTTATGAGGGCCACTTGAAGGGGCACATAACAAGAACTTGGAGGATGAGAGTAAGATTTCTTGAGGAAATAACATTGAAGCTGAGAAGTAGGGGTCGAGTAAGATGAGGAATCATCCAGATGAAAAAAGAAGAGAAAGAAGCATGTTCCTTAAAGAGTAGTTTGCATGTGCAAGAGACAGATGATTCAGAGAGAATGTAACCAAACTGAGATAATGAAAGACATTCCATAAGGCTGGTATTCAGCAGTCAAAGGGAAAAGTTAATAAGAAATTCATGGAGGAGGTGCAGAGAAGGGCCAGATTAAGAAGAAATATTGAATCTAGAATTTTAAAAGTATAGAAGATGTCATTAAGATAGGGAATAAAACAGTGATATGACATGATCACATGTATTTTAAATGGTTCTACCTTGCTGCAATGTGGGGATTAAATTGGTGGAAGCAGACGATGAAAGGCATTGGAGAGGTAATTTTTGTAACTCAGGAACATATTATGGTGGTCTAGAAAGAATAAAGGCAAAAAAAAAATGGAGGAAGGAAAGGAAGACTGTATCACACATGGTTGTTAAGGTTAAGGTTGGAGGAGGATTTGACCGTTAATGGGTAACTAGAGGGCACTTCTTTCTCATGATGCAAGTGGAACACTATAGTATTGTTTTTAAAAATTTTTATTGGAGCATAGTTGATTTACAATATTGTGTTAGTTTCAGGTGTACAGCAAAGTGAATCAGTTATACATGTACATATATCTGCTCCTTTTTAGATTCTTTTCCCATATAGGTCATTAAAGAGTATTGAGTAGAGTTCCCTTTGCTCTACAGTAGGTTCTTATTAGTTACCTATTTTATATATAGTATTTTTAAAAAATAAAAAGTGATAAAGAGAGGAAGAGAAGAATTTTACAAAAAAAGAAGTTTGTCATGAGCCTAGTGTAGACAGCTCTAAGTTGCCTCTCCCAGATCTTTCTCAGCTGGACCAACCCCTCTTGCCAGAAGAGGTTGAGGCTCATTCCACGTTTGCCTGCTGTTGGACAGTTGAAGAGGGACCCAGAGGATGGAACCCTGAAAGAGAAACAGACCATGACTTGATACCTTATCCCAATAAGGGACCTTGACCCTGATCCATTCTTGTCCGTGAACCTCCTCATTACATCTGAGCTGGTTAGGGTCAGGTGAAGAGGAACAGGCTGGAGCTTTCCCTAGTGACCTGAATAACGGAAGGGGACATGAGAGTTACTGAGGAACATTGTAGAGTTGTAGAGAGGTTTGTCAGTGTTTCTAATTCCCTCAAAATCAAACCAAAACAAAACAGTGATGCCATGGAAATGAAGAACTGTCACATTCTTGATGCAAGTTGTATCTGTGCTGCATCACTCATACTAGGTTGGTTTATTCATGGAAACAGACTTTTGTGAAAATTATTTAATTACAATAATAACCAGATTACCTGATGATATTTTTAAACAACCCATTATTTTTCTAAATTTGAGATTTTTTTTTTTCTTTAAAATATTTCCCATGGAGAAGCCAGTAGAGAGCTAGAAGTCTGACATTCTTTCTCCTACACTTTCAGATTTGCTAGCAGTCTCAGTTTCTCCAGGGCAGAAGCAAGAGCATGAGGTTGGTCCCAGGGGAGTATGCTCTGGAGCCATTCTGAGGGGTTACTGACTGCCTACCCTATGGGTAGGACACCTAATACAAATTCATTTTGATACTTGAAGATCACTCACCTCTCATTTTTGTTTCTTTCTGTTTGTTTTTTGCTCTTCTTTAGGTCCAGTCCAGACCTCCTTAGTGAATTCCTTTCCATGGTTAGTAAATTTACACAAATTTCCAGCAATGTAGTAGAAATATTAGCTTTCATAACTATGAATTCTAATACGTAGGAAATAATGTTCTAGTGTGTTGCCCCTGTAATAATATAAATGCTAATCAGTTTTTTAAACTACTGAATTCCTTTATTTAGTGAAGAGTTCTATAGTGAGATTCCAAAGGAATAATATAAATACTATTTTGATTAGCACAAAAGAGTCTATTAAAATTTCCTAACAATAGTTACTTCTTTAATTTTATATGTTTTTGTCTTCTTTTAAGGCCAAACTCAAGCTATATGTCAGAATTTTTTTTTTTATGTAAATAGTTTCACTCAAAATGTTCTCCCAAGTTCTTATTTTAAAATGGTCTCTATGTGAGAGACTGAATCAATATCTATTGTGTATTTCAAATCTCCATAATTGTATTGAATAGAATGAACAGTTAAGTGGAGAAATTGATGAATATTACTTTGGGAGAAGGAGCTGGTATTATCTGAAAATTTGTTTGATGTGTACGTGTGATATGTGATTGTTTAAAATATTTCAAATGAAAACTTCAAAGTATTTAGGATTTTTTTTTACAAAGAAGATCTGCAGGCTAAGAGTATGACTATACAGAGATAAATGTTCTGGGTTTAAATAAATCCGAAATAACACGTAAGTTTGGTATTTTCAATTTAAAAAAAATGAGCTGTTCGATGAAAATATAATTTAAGTAGGACTGGGAAGAGGGGGATCAAGGAGGTGTGATAATTAATGGTTAATAGAATGAACTCTGGAATCAGACAGCCATGGACTGAATCCCAGCTTCACCACTTTCTGTGTGATTCTGAAAGGTGTTTTTTCTTTTAACTCTTTAAGTTTCAGTTACCTTATCTGTTAAGGTCAAATGGGATAATTCAAGCACCACCACCCCCAAATTACACAATATCTGGTACATAGGAAGTGATTAGCATTTGTGTTACTATTGCTAGTTACACTATGACTAGTATTAGCATTTGATATTGCTAATATTGTTGTTGTTATCTTCACTGCAACTGCTTTACCATTAGCAAAGTACCCCCAATGGAGCAGTCCTTTGTCTACCTTTTTATTTCCAATTTTCAAGCACTTCTTTTGGTTTGACCAACTTCAATACAATTCATAAAGTATAAATTACTGAGCACCTACTACATGTCAGGTTTTCTGATAGGATGCACATTTACAAAGACACAGGAGATGGGGAACAGCCATTTAGACAAGCAGCACACTTTGAGAGGTGTGGAATGGAAGCATCTGTGGGGATAAGGAAATAAGAGAGGGCTATCCTAAATCGATCCTTGAAAAATGATAATGAGAAACTCCTTAAGGTAACAAGGGAGGGAGTGGGAATCTAGGCAGAGGGAACAGTATTTTCAAGGCCTTGAAGTTTAATAAAGCTGGCCTTGTTTAAAGCATGTACTGTGTTTAATTGTTATTAAAGAAAACATGCAAGAGCAGAAAGCCGTGGCACATGCATTTGCAGACTTAAGCTGGGACCTGGTTGTGGAAGGGGTCATGATGAAAGGCTTAAGTTTACTCAGTAAAAATACAAAGTAATTGAAAAGTTACAAGTGGGCCAGTTAATGACTGTGGATGACCCTGCAGAAAATGAGGTGAAAGATGTGTTTTGGGGGCAGTACTTAAAATGGAAGAGGAAAAAAATTATGAAACTATGATAAAAATCTTGGGGAAAAAAACAAAGAAGAGAGTAACAGTGAAAGAAAGTAACAGAGAAAGATTCCAGAAAAAATTAGAGGTTGATATAAACAGTCCATGATGGCTGACTTGCATCAGGGGTTTGGGAGTCTGAAAAATGGAGTGGAACTCTGGTACCAGTCACAGTTAGCAGAACAGGAGGGGTACTTTTAAGTCTATGGCTGGTATGAAAGCCTGAGCCCTCCCTTTCCTCATGCTGAGTAGGGTTTTGGCTGTAGACTGTGAAGCCCAGAGAAGAGGTCTGAACCAAAGATTTAGCTCTGAGAAATGCTAGAATAAAAGGAACTGCACTGGGAAAGAATGGAGAGAAAGAAAGAAAAAAGGAATGAGGTGGATACTGTTACTATCACTGAAGCCACCAACGCAGAGAAAACTCAGGCAGCCATGAAAGATGGTCAACAAAGCCTAAAAAAGGAGTTTCTGAATGCAAGGAGTGGTCAGCCGAGTCCAGTCCCACAAGATGAGATGAAGTTAGGTGTGAAAAATGTCCATTAGGCAGATGGTTAGTGTGATCTTGATGAAGACAGTTTCAGTCTAAAAAAAAAAGTTACTGATGAACCTAGTGGCAGGGCAGGAATAAAGATGTAGACATAGAGAATGGACTTGAAGACACGGGTTGAGGGGAAGCTAGGGTGAAGTGAGAGTAGCATCGACATATCTACACTACCAAATGTAAAATAGCTAGTGGGAAGCAGCAGCGTAGCACAGGAGGATCAGCTCGGTGCTTTGTGATGACTCAGAGGGGTGGGATGGGGAGGGTGGGAGGGATGCACAAGGGGGAAGGGATATGGGGATATATGTATGCATATGGTTGATTCACTTTGTTGTACAACAGAAACTAACACAGTATTGTGAAGCAATTATACTCCAATAAAAATCTGCTTTAGAAAAAATGAGAGAAGGATAGTGAGAAAAATCCAGATTGTCACATTTAGCAAATGAATGAGGGGGACTGAGAATGCTGGTAACTCCTGGACATGAGGTTGTAATTCAGTGTCAAGAATGGCACTAACAGAGCTCCCTCTGGCTGAAGCCACACAACTGATGTAGCAACTGCTGTGCTGAATCTCAGCTCACTTTTTTTATTGGTCACCGTCGCAGCAAACTGTCAACAAGAGCACTGCTTTGCTGTGTCATCTGCCATTAAGGAGGGCTAGAGAATGGAGGTAAGTGTTCTGGCTTCCAACGTCAATCAAAGATTTGAGTCTCTGGTTACTTACTATTAGCTGTCAACTTGAAAATAGCTGGCCTGGAAATGTTTAGATCTATAGCCATAATCCCAGTTGGAATGTCCACACTGAACGAAGTGTTTCTTTCTAACTTTTCAAACTGTTTCATTGGCCTAGAAGGGTAAAGTACATTATCTCCTGCTATTTCATTTTTATTAAAACTGTTTGAACTTGGAAATGAAGCCTGATGGTCCCATTTTCAGAAGGCTGAAGGTCACTGGATGTTTCTGTTCAAAAAGAGACAACAATGTGTAACCCCTCTGGCTCCATAATCGAAAGAAATAGTGCAGTGATTACAACCCTGCACTGAGCTGGCGGCTGCTACAAATACTGGAACCGAATTTGATAGGATCTAGTATTACCTTATAACAGAGTATCATTCTTTACAGTTCCAAGGTCAATGTCTCTTTCTCAAATAACATTTTGGACCTATAATTGTTCATATACATGCTAGCAATTATGGGGAAATCGATCAGCCAGTAATTAATGCCATGCTATTACACTTTTTAATTTGTAGATTATGCAGCTGCAAGCATTCTCACATTTTTAATTTGTATATTATACAGCCACAAATGTTTACAATGCCCTTTTTAATCTCCTTACACTACCACTGCCATTATTCACTATAGATTAATGATACCCCGGATGCTGGGGTTTATTTCACTTACTACTCTTACCAGGAGAGCAGTTAACATTACTGTGCTCTATTACTGAATGTCTTACTGCAGCTGCTAGTGAGCATTGGTTACCCTTTAAAATATTACCAGTTAGTTATTTATTCCTTATTGTTTTAGCTCTCTTGTCACCAATATGACTGTGGTAATATTACCCTTTATTTCCAAATTTATTTCAACTGGTTCTATCGGAGATATTTAAATAATTCATTCTAAATAGCACAAATGATCTGAACCCCTCTTTATCTATTTTTGTCTATCTTAGAGCCTATTTGGGGTTATGTGACCAATACAAATTTTTCTTCTTTCTTCCAACTCCTATTATTTCCCTGTACCAGAAGCCAAGTAAATATAAAGAAACATTCAAAAAGTACTTGACTTCTTTTCAACTAGCCACAAATAGATATTCTCAATATTGACTGAGCATAATAAGTCTTAATAGTTGAAGTTGATGCTGCTGGCTGAGACTGGGGTTATTGTCGAGCATGTGTCTCCCTTGGTTTTCCTCAAGGTGATCCACAGTTTCAGGGGGTCATATCTGTTCCCTTGATAAGAAGTAGTGACAACTTTAATGCTGGCAATACCCTTAGCCATCAGGATACACAATGTACACATCACAGCACTATTCTATGAAACAGATCATGTACACAATATTCTATTAGTTACTGAGAAGGATGAACAGAAGTAAAAAATAGAGTATCTGTCAACAGAGTATTGATATGAAATAGAATCTCATATAATTATGAGATTATATGAGAGCACAGTAAGCAGGTGGTACTAAGGCATGTGATAAATGGACAGAAAGGCTTTAAGACCAAGTAGAAGGATGGCTTTTCAGAGGGAGGAGAGAGTGAACCCAGGATGGTCAGCTTGAGCTGGATTCTGAAGAAGGAGGTGGGGGGAGGCAGGCTGAGAGTGGAGAGGGGCTTTCCCTGGAAAGAATTCAAAATGAATAAAAACTTCAGGTGTTAAATGTTTGTTATACAGACAAGGGGCAGTAAAGAGATGAATATGGCTTGAAGAAAGTTCTTGCTGAGGAGTAATATGACTTGAAGCCAGACATTCTGACATTTAACAATGGGCCTAAACCACCAATGTAAAGATTTGCAGCTTTATTCTGTACAGAATTTCTGTGGGGCATTTTTGATTGGGTATTTTTTGTTTCTGTTTTTGCTTTTTTCGTTAATTTTTTGGTATGGGAATGCCATCATCAAAGCAGTATTTTGAGGAAAATAAAAGGTAAAGGCTGACATTAAGATCATTTAGGAGGCTGATGAGTTAATTTAGCTGTGTGGGGATAAAGGGATGAACACTGATAGTGTTTACCCAGCAGGGCCCAGACACTTGGAATGTTCCTCCTGTCTCCTTCCTGACTCTGCACTCCTGACCCCTCAGCTCCTCTACAGTTCTATAAATCCTGTCCACTTTTAAAGCTTCAGAACTTGAATCCTTCATGACCTTTTAATCACTAAGAGATTGTTTTTGTATTTTAATGTAATATTACACATATATATGTCTTGCTTCCTAAAATAAAGTAATATAATCATAATAATGATTATGGGTCAGGCACTATACTAAACACTTTATGTGCATTATTTTATTTCATTCGTACAATTGCCTCAGAGGTAGGTGCTTTTGTTTATTTATTTATTTATCTATTTATTTATTTAGAAATTGACTGAGGTTTAGTAATTATCACTCAGTGATGTAAATGGCAGAGTCATAACTTAAACACCAATCTACCAATTGTATTTATTTCTTTGCTTGTGGATTTGTTCTTTCAATTATTGATTCATTCACAGATATTCATTTCATTAAGTGACTAGCAGTCTTTGATACCAGCTTTGATCTTATGTTAGGAATACCTCAGTGAACAATAATAGATAAGATCCCTGTTTCTTGGTGCTTATGGCTGAGCAGGAAGTAGGTGCAACCTGTATGTTGAACAAGTTCTAATAACAGTGTAATTGGAAAATACATTTATTGTCTGTCTCCCTGTATATCTTTAAATGTATTCTCATACTCCTGGTAAAAAGTATGTAAATTCCCATGATTTGGGGGTGATTTTCGAGTAATAAAAGGTCCCCTTTTAGACAACTAATTTTTTTTCCAATTTTATTGAAGAATAAGTGACATATAATTGTATATATTTAGTGTAAAACATGATGATTTGATGTATATATACATTGTGGAATGATTAACAAGATCAAGATAATGAACACACCCATCACCTCACATAATTAACTCTTTTTTATTTTACTTTTTTGGTGAGAATTCTTGAGGTTTCCTCTCAGCAAATTTCAAGTATATGATACTGTATTACTAACTATAGCCACCATGCTGTACATTAGAACCTCAGAACTTACTTAAACTGAAAGTGTGTTCTCTTTGATCTACATCTCTCCACTTCCTCCCCACAGCTCCTGGCAACCACCATTCTATTCTCTGTTTCTATAAAATTGACTTAAAATTTTTTAATATTCCACATATGTGATACCATACAGTATTTGTCTTTTTCTGTTTGATTTTCACTCATCATAATGTCCTCCATTTTCATCCATGTTGTTGCAAATGGCAGAATTTCAGTAGCTTTTTTGACTGAATAATATTCCAGTGAATGTGTGTGTGTGTGTGTGTGTGTGTGTGTGTATCAATTTTTTATCCACTCATCCATTGAAGGACATTTAAGTTGTTCCCTTATCTTGCATATTGTGAATAATGCTACAATGAATGTGGGAGTGTAGATATCTCTTTGAGATACTGATTTTATTTATTTTGGATATACACCCAGACAGGAACACTACATAAAAGAAAATTACCAGCCAATATCTCTGATGAACATAGATGCAAAAATCTTCAACAAAATACTAGCAAACTAAACTCAGGAACACACTAGAAGGATCCTACAACTTGATCAAGTGGGATTTATTCCTGGGATTCAAAGATGTTTCCATATATGCAAATGAATAAATGTTTTATACCACATTAACAGAATAAAGGACAAAAATCATGTGATCATTTCTATTGATGTTGAAAAAGCATTTGACATTTGCATTTCTCTAATGATTAATGACGTTGAGCATTCTTTCACGTGTTCGTTGGCAATCTGTATACCTTCTTTGGAGAAATGTCTATTTAGGTCTTCTGCCCATTTTTGGATTGGGTTGTTTGGTTTTTTTTGATATTGAGCTGAATGAGTTGCTTGTATGTTTTGGAGATTAATCTTATGTCAGTTGCTTCATTTGTAAATATTTACTCCCATTCTGAGGGTTGTCTTTTCATCCTATTTATGGTTTCCTTTGCTGTGCAAAAGCTTTTAAGTTTCATTAGGTCCCATTTGTTTATTTTTGCTTTTATTTCCGTTTCTCTAGGAGGTGGGTCAAAAAGGATCTTGCTGTGATTTATGTCATAGAGTGTTCTGCTTATGTTTTCCTCTAAGAGTTTGAGGGTGTCTGGCCTTATATTCAGGTATTTAATCCATTTTGAGTTTATTTTTGTGCATGGTGTTAGGGAGTGTTCTAATTTCATTCTGTCCAGTTTTCCCAGCACCACTTATTGAAGAGGCTGTCTTTTCTCCACTGTATATTCTTGTCTCCTTTATCAAAGATAAGGTGACCATATGTGCATGGGTTTATCTCTGGGCTTTCTATCCTGTTCCATTAATCTATATTTCTGTTTTTGTGCCAGTACCATACTGTCTTGATTACAGTACCTTTGTAGTATAGTCTGAAGTCAGGGAGCCTGATTCCACAACTGCAATGAGATATCATCTCACACTGGTCAGAGTGGCCATCATCAAAAAATCTACAAACAATAAATGCTGGAGAGGATGTGGAGAAAAGGGAACACTCTTGTACTGTTGGTGGGAATGTAAATTGATACAGCCACTATGCAGAACAGTATTAAGGTTCCTTAAAAATTACAAATAGAACTACCATATGACCCAGCAATCCCACTACTGGACATATACCATGAGAAAACCATAATTCAAAAAAAGTCCTGTACCAAAATGTTCATTGCATCTCTATTGAAAATAGCCAGGACATGGAAGCAACCTAAATGTCCATCAAGAGATGAATGGATAAAGAAAATATGGCACATATATACATGGAATATTACTCAGCCATAAAAATGAATGAAACTGAGTTATTTGTAGTGAGATGAATAGACCTAGAGACTGTCATACAGAGTGAAGTAAGTCAGAAAGAGAAAAACAAATACCGTATACTAACACATATATATGAAATCTAAAAAAAAAAAAGAAAATGGTCAGAAGAACCTAGGGGCAAGATGGGAATAAAGATGCAGACCTTCTAGAGAATGGACTTGAGGATACAGGGAGAGGGAAGGGTAAGCTGCGACAAAGTGAGAGAGTGGCATGGACATATATACACTACCAAACGTAAAATAGATAGCTAGTGGGAAGCAGCCACATAGCACAGGGAGATCAGCTCAGTGGTTTGTGACCACCTAGAGGGGTGGGGTAGGGAGGGTGGGAGGGAGGGAGATGCAAGAGGGAAGAGATATGGAGACATATGTATATGTATAGCTGATTCACTTTGCTATAAAGCAGAAAATGACACACCATTGTAAAGCAATTATACTCTAATAAAGATGTTAAAAATAAATAAATAAAATAACAATAAAAAAAAAGCATTTGACAAAGTTCAATTTCCTTTTTATGATAAAACTCTCTCAAATTAGGTATAAGAGGTCTGTACCATAACATAATAAAGACTATATATGACAAAATCACAACTAATATCATACTCAGCAGTGAAAGTTAAAAGCCTTTCCTTTAAGAACAAGACCAGGATACTCACTCTCACCATGTCTATTCAATGTAGTACTAGAAGTCTTAGCCAGAGCAATTAGGCAAGAAAAAGAACTACAAGAACTACTAAAATTTTCTGTTTGCATACAGCATTATCATATATATAGAAAACATATATAGACAATTAAAAGTCCAGATACAGTAAGAATCAAAACCTTACATTTTATTCAGTGTTATAGTTACTCCTCTTTCCTAGCCCAGCAGGCTATAGACAAAACCTTTGCAATGCACGAAGAGTAGCATGGCTGGCATCTGCATGTCCCTGGCTTACAAATAGCTTATTCATTTTCCAGTTTGTTAACTTTGACTTATGCTGATCTTTTCAGGCTCAGAGCTAAGAAAGGAGGAGCAAGTAGGTGAGTGGAGTCCTTACTTGACTAATAATGTGAGATAGGCCCACTCTCTGTGTCTGGGCAGGTTGGTAAAACTGATTTGTTCAAGTGGGCTCCTGGGAGACCTGTCATTCTGTTTATGTGGTTGATTCTCTCTCCTACAGCTGGTTGCTCAGAACACCCTCTTTAGCCTAAGGCCATCCATGAGGACCTTCTACTTCTTTCTATGAGGTTTTTTTGCCTTTCTGGAAGAACTTTAGGGTGGTATTTAAGTGTACACCATGTGGCCTAAGAGAGATGCTTACCATACCTGTTTTTCCTCTTCAAGTCTAGGAGCACAGATCACCCAAGGTATCCAACTACTTTTCCACCCTTTCACTGCCAGAACAGGTAACAAGCCCATCTCTCACACTTGAGATTCTCTCAGACACAAACCCAGTGTTCTACACATGGTAATTCTCAATTCTTTGAGGTCTTCTGTTGTCATTTGAGATGATGAGGAAAACATGCCCATCCTTACCTAAGGAAGAGGGTGAGACCCAGAGCACATCAGCCACCTCCTCACTTAATCTTTCTATTATACAGTGCTTTTCCAGGCATCTCAAACTTCTTTTATACACTGGAGTTGAATGATTCTGCAAGCGTACCAAATAGTTTTGTTTTGTTTTTTCTATCCTCCTTTTACCAGTCCTGTGGCCAGCCTTGCACCCTGTTTTAGAATAAGGCATTTATTGTCTTAGGACTTCAGTTTCAGTCTATTATCATGATAGATACACAAACAAATAAGTTAAAATAGTAATGATCACTATTAGGAAAATTAAATTTAACATGGGAGAAAGGGATGAGGAGGACAACATTGAGTGGTGTGGTCAGGGAAACATCTCTGAAGGGATAGTATTTTACAGGAACCTGACTGACTAGGAGAAAGCCATGCAAAGGTCAAGAGTAGGTACCTTCCAGGCAGATAAAGGGTTATAGGTCCTGACAATAGAATTGTATTCCCAGGTTCAAAGATCAGAAATAAATTATGTAGTGTTGGGAAAAACACAGCAAGGAGAAAAGGGCTGTGGGTCAATAAGCCCAAATTCTAGCATGCATCAGAATCACCTAGGAGGAATTGTTAATATGCCAGTTCCTGGGTTCCATCCCAGTGATTCTGACCTAGAGTGATGCTGATCCCAGGCGGCACTGCCTTAACTGACTGGTAGTGTTATGAGAAAAAGCAAAAAAACAGATAAATGATTTGGGATTTTATTTTAATTCATTGGGAAAATTTAAGGCAGTAGAGGAACATGATCTAATTTGAAATTTCTAAAAATGAATCTGGCTGCTTTTGGACAAATGTACTACAAGGATTGGTAGGCAGGTGTTGGGGGAGGAAGGACATTCACAAGGCTATTTCTTTTGTCCAGGTAAAGGATGATAGTGGTTTGAATGAGTATGGCAGTGGTGGAGCTGTAGAGAAGTAACAGAACTAGAAATATATTTTGGAGGGTGTGATGACAGGAATGGATTATGGATTGGTGTGAGTAGAACATGGGAATGAGGAAGCTTCTCTAAAACCTAGACTCATGACCACATCTAGTTTGCTTGTTTGTTTGGGTATTTTTTTAGGAATAATCATTACAATTATCATTACCTTTACCTCTGCACAGTACCTGGCAGATGGTTTGAACATAGTGAACACTCAGTAAATGAGAAGATTGAATCAAACAAAACTCAAATGATTTCTACATTAACAGTTCATTATATATAGTGTTTGCAGTATTTTTAAATATAAATAAATTAAATTAAATAAGAATTAATCCAGAAAACTTGGTGGAGTTAGTCCAAGTGGAATTTGAGGACAGATTATTAATGTTAGTAATTTGGGAAAAGTAAATACAATAGAGTCTAGCAATGGATTAATTTCAAGAATTGTTAAAGGTTGATGTTACCTATTTCTAAGGAAACCACAGTGGTAACAATTTATTCCACTGGAGGGAGAAAGAAAAGGCTCTGGACAAACCTGAAGCATTTGGCCCAGAGCATATAGCACAGTGGGCTCAGCCTTTGCATCCTTCTTTTTTCCAGTCATATTTGTTCTTATATTTCAGGTAAGGGGAATATCAAGATCAATCTTAGGACTTAAACCATGAATAAAAGAAAAAATAGATTGTAAATAGTATATCTAAAAGGTTTTATTTATGAGGAGAGGTATGACACCAGATATAGAAATATGAAGAAAAAGGTTATGGGTAAAGCATCTCAATTTCTAGGGTCGTGTGGCAGCTTCATATATGTTGTACTTCCCAGCCTAATGAGCTCTGGTGGAGTGTAACCTTCACTGTGCTCAGCTATTTAGAGTTCTCAGTAAAATATTTTAGAACTGATCTCGTTAAGAAATAAGACTATATTAACATTAAACTCTAGGAAAAGTTTTGGACCTTATTTTTTCAAGTTTGCTTACAAAACGCTAGGTAACTACTTTATCTAAGAGAGATTGAAAAATAATACAATTCTTTAAGGACATCACTGCAATGGTAACAAAATTCTATCCCATTGCCCGTATGTCCTCTTAAGGACTTAAATTTCTAAATCAAGGCTATAAGATTTATATAGATAGTGTTATTTATTTTTGCATATAAACCTAAAAATTATGATTCTGAGTAAAAAGGCACAAGTCGCCCCAATCACCCAGATTTTGATCTTTAAAACTGTATCTCATTAAAAAGCATAGAAAAATGGTCTATATATATTTTTCTATTGGCCTATAATTTTCCTTTTAAAGGAACAATGTTTATTCTATCAATTAGATCTTGACCTGGGAAATACTGAGAACAAAAATAAAAGTTGTAAAATTAAAGAACTAAGTAATTAACCTCACTCCTACTGAAGTAGTCGTTACAGGTGAGTCCTAAGTGTCTTTGAAATCACCAAAGGTCCCAAATCAATGTGACAAAACAGAAACAAGAAATCAGAGTTAATGTATACTGTTGAATATTATAAAAGAGGGTATGTGTAGGTGAAAAGAAAAAAGGTAGTTCAAGTAGAGAATAGAATACAAGTAACTGAGTTTAAAATTCAGATCTTACAAAGGTAAAGAAGCAGAGCACACTTAGACCCAGTCCCTGAAACCCAGGGACATGAGAAAGAATAGCCAGAGTGCAGGGCTGAAGAGTCCTGTGGTGTCCTGACACTCCCTGGCTTATCCCTGGGTGAAACAAAGTAGACATGCATTTCAATCTAAAGTGTTCTTGATGTTTCATGTGCTTTGGCCATGGGCTGGTCAAAGAAAATTTCAGAGTGATTCCTTGTCTTATCCCATCCTTAGAAATAAACAAAAGAGAGTTCTCTTTTAGTGGGGAACCTCAACAGGGGCTTGAAATACTTGAGGAAGCATTTAAGGAGGCACATAACTAGAAGTGAAGTAGTACATTCCATGCAGCAGTGTCCTGCTAAGCGAAGGTAGAAAAAGGCTTTGCATGTTTAAGAGAAAATGAGTATTCCAGCTTGTTTCTAACAGAGAGTTTGTGGAGGAGAGAAATGGGAAATAATATGGAAAGATTAGATAATGCCAAATCATGCATGACCTTGAATGTCAGAACAAGGATTCTGAACTTTATTTTGTTAACAGTAGATGTCTTTAAAGACTTGCATTTCTGGGATGCAAGTCTATAAAGGCAAAACTGGCAAAGGAGGAAAAAGGGAATTTCTTTCTTCCTTCCCTCCTTTACTTTCTTTGCATAAAGTTGTCTAATGTCACACAAATAAGACGACATGTAGCTCAGCCAACTGAGCTTTGAATCTTGCTTAGAAAGGCAGTTTCATCTCCTTAAACTTACAGCATGAATTGAGTTGATTTCTAGAGTGTCCCCAACAACAAAGAATATATCGAATGGGATGGGCTAAAATAGGTTCTTAAAGAGCACTGTGCTGTCACTAAAAGTAAGACTATTTGATAAAAAGTTTCATTTGAGAAATAATCTATACTTTGGAGTTAAGTTGTATACATTTTATCCCCCAAATTGCATTTATTTCAGGATGTCTCCTTATTAACACCCCCCTCATCTACTTTCATCCTCCTACTATTTCTTATCTCTATCAGATTTATCCAAAATTTGTGACTCCAAAATTTGTTGACTCCTTCTTGTGACAGGAAAAGGAAATTAGCCCCTGATGATGCCAAATGTCAGGAAACCTCATTCAGTTCAGCTTGAAAAATCACAAGTCACCATTTTTTCACTGAAATCAGTTTATGGAGAAATGTTTCTATCCACTCATCTTTTAGCTTTTCAGGTTTGAACATGTGAAGTTTTCAATTATGATTCATACCAGTAGTGAGATTTTTAGAACATCCCTAAGCCCCTTAAATTGGTTTCCTTCTCACCCTCTCCCATCACCTCCTTTCCTACTGAGATTAAGGAATTTATAAAATACAACCTGTTACTGCCAGGAGGGATTACTACTATATATTATCACTCACAGCTCATTAACCTCGAAGCCCTGCTAACTAAGAAAATCCTCTCTAATGAGGTTTCCCTTGACTGCACTAAAGAACAAAAGGTCTAAAAGTTTTCCCCATTACCAATGTTCCTCAAATTATTGCACTGTAATTAAAATGTAACTTTGAGACCAAAGGAGAAAAAAGATGTTTTAAATTTGATTTAAAGTATAAAAAAGACCTTGTAAAAGACTTCTGCATTGTCCTTTGGTAGCAACTAAACCATATAGGAAACCATTCAGTTTGGGGCAGCTGATTTTTCGCAGTATACTTGGATTGTACCTACATCACTCAAGAGAGGTAGACATGGATCCATATCATTCAGACAGAAATACTTCTGTAATATAGAAGGTAAAAGTAAATTTCTCACCTCAGTGATCTAAACAGACTCCTTCTTTTGGTAAAGTAATCCCTTAGATAATAACACAAGTCTTTTACAGAGAAAGACCTAGAAACCAGAATTGGGATTAGTAAATTGATGGGTCTTAATGTATTTCTTATTCAGAGCCCTAGAGTCATGTTACCTGAATGGTTGTATCACTGGAATCTTAAGGAGTAGAGATGTAGATAAAACAAACAAAAGGAGCTGTGTTCCCAGGAGAAATTTATAATCTGGTGAAGTAGCTAGGATTAAGTATTCTCACTTCTGAGCTTTGAGTTTTTAAATGCCCAAAATGTAAATAATAATTACCTCCTTTAGCTTTCTTGGAAGCCTGATTTATGTGTGTAGCATATCCTCAGAGGAAGAGACTAAAGAGTTAGGGACTCTTAGTCTGGAAAATGAAGGCTGAGAGGAGAATAAAACTACTGCTTCTAAAATGGTGAAGGGACCAGCTTGAGGGAATACAACCTTGACCACTGAATCCTGGAAGACTAATTAATAAGCTGAGATTCTCTTGAAACTCAAACAATTTAAATTTAAAACATTAAATATGTCTTACTCCACAAAGGAAGAGTAAATACATGACATTCATTAAGCAAAAAATCCTTGCAATTTGAAAAAAGAGAAAACTTCCAAATTTGGGCCATACTCTCATAACAAGGTTCTAAAGGGTACTAAAATATTTAGGACACATCCCTGATCTTAGCATTCAGGTCAAGAAGAAAAACCTATGGACCATCCTATGGTTCAGCAAGAAAATTCTGAGTTATACCCTTGGAACTGCAGAAATGGTGTGTTAAGAGATAGTGCTAAAGCAATACAATGAGAGATGTCTTCACCATGTGCTCATGAGGGGAAAAGGTAAAAATTGAATAAGCAGAAGCCATGCTAAATTCTAATCACTTATACCACTGGCTTCATGCACACAGGTTCTTTAATTAAAACAATTTTTTTCAAAGTACAAATAGGTAATGAAAATTGAAAATGAAATTTGCCTCCTGTCAAAGAGCTTGCAATTTGTTTCATTTTGTTAAAAAGTGGATTGTGAAACCCAAAACATTCATTCGAGTCCTAGTGTTAGTGCTAATTTATACTAATACAAGAAACTGCTTTGTCCACATTGGGCTAAAATTTCTTTATGCTTTATTAGAGATAATAATACCTATCTTCCTATATCACCAGATAAATTTAAAAACTAAATACAATTAAATATAATTAATCTATACATAATTAAATAAATTTTAAAAGAAAAATGCAGTTGAGGTAAAACTGACATAGAAATTTTAAAAAACAAAACTAAAACTAAATATAACAAACACTATGGAAGTGCTTTGAAAAGTAAAAGACACTCTACAAACATTATACAAATGCAAAGTGTACCTGTTAGTAACATTATTATCGTATTTCAGAAATTTTCCTTTTGTTCTACTTATGCAGGTATTTTATTAAAAGGCAAAAGAAAACAAAACCACAACTACAACAAGCACAGAGACTTTGTGTGCTATTCCTATACTTTTAAAAAAGTAAACAAATGTTTATGACAAATTCAGACTTGGAATTCTAGGAACTGTGAATGCCTGAAGCCTACCCTGGGTAAACCTAAGGTTTATGAGGAGAGTCCAAGTAACTCTTTAGTTAGAATGAATAGAATAACTTGTTAGCCATAATGTATTCAGAGCTGCCATTTTGCCATTGAGCCCTGGTTCATGATGTAAATACAGGGATTTGATAGGATGGGACTTCTCCATCAGGAATGGAAAGCGCCTTCACCAAGCCCAGGACTGTATTAGGTACCTAGAGTGATTCTGTAACAGTAATCATGGTCCTTGACTCATAGTTGTTTTTAATTTTCTATAGAAACAGCCAACCACCCCCAAATGATTAGAATCTGATATAAGAAAGTGTGCAATTGCATACTAGTCTTTGTAAGATAATTTTTAATAAGTTAGAGAGGAAGAAATTTAGAGAAATTATAGACAGCTAGGTAAACTCCAAATGTTTATATTTCCAACTCCTTACTTTCCCTTTTATAGTGAGTTGTGGCAGGAGTCAGATGCCCAGCTGGGGTATTTCCAAGCCCCCTTGCACGCAGGGGGAGCTGTGTGACTAGGAGCAGAATGCAGGCATGCTTTCTTCCCAGTCTCTCACACCTACCACCAACTGGCGTTCAGCACAGAACCCATGAGTTAATAAGAGAAGGTGGAGCCACAAGGTACAAGACTCCTTGGCCTCTGGATCACAGCCCAGAGGAAAGCCACCTGTAGACAAGAAACACCTGCACCAGACTCCTGCCTAAGTCAGAGATTATCTTTTACCATGTTAATCTAGCATATTTTGGAGGTTTATTTGTATAGCAGCAAGATTCCCCTATTTCATTGGTTGTTAAAAACAAAATAAGTTGGACATAATTGTTCATTAAATAGAATTCCCAAGATAAATTATTCCAAAGAGTTAATTTTCACAGAACAAACAAATATGAGCCAATTTACCAAAACTGAGAGTTTGAGGGAACTATTTCTTCCATAAAATGAAGGTATAACTATAGGGATTAAGATGATTCAGACAGAAATTAAGAAATGGAGATCTAATCCAGAATTTAATTACTTTAACAACTTTCTGAGTAGGGTGTAAAGTAGAAAATTCTCAGTCAGCACAATGGCCCTTGTTCTAAGTACCAGCCAAGGCTCCTTCTGAAGTATGATTCCAGTACCCCTCTGAAAGGCTCCTGAGTCCTGGAGAGAGGGTTAAGACTGACACTGAATGAAGAGTTTAGGGCAAGATCCAATGTAGAAAGCACAGATGTAGGAAAAAAAAGCAAAGCACAAAATCTGAATGATACATTATACAATATCAGGGGCAAGGGGTGGGAAGGTAGATTTTGTTTTAGGAACGTTTTTTCCAAGACAATGAGTGCTGCTTCCTCTGAGGAAAAATACTGAAAGGGAATAATGATAGTGGGTTTGAGACTTTTTAGTGCAGGACCCAAGAAGTATCTCACGTCTGCCTGTGTCTCACACAACAAGCTCCATGCTAGCACTGACCCTGAATATTGAATACTTATGGAGCCCTTGCTAGTTCTGGAGAGCTTCTCACTGCTTGATCATAATCAGCCCCAGGAATACTGTCTGGATTAACAAACTATTGATTAAAATACAAACTAGATATACATACATATTTTTATATAATCATACGTATGTATGTACATACATTCATATACAGGTATGCTGCTTATAATATTTCTTTCAGTTTTAAAACATTTTCTGGCATTTCTCATAAATACAAGGTCATGCTCTTTTGTTGACGAAGTGTATGATACCACACACACATGCACACACACATTATTAACTGAGCATACTTAGTCTCCAGAAAGCTGCTATAACTTGGCATTGCGTGTTTACCAGTTAGAATAGATTATTGTTATTTTTCTCTGTGGTAAATATTTGCTCCGTGGTACAAAAAGGTGTGAAAGGCTTTATGTGCAACGATGCTGAACTAGTCTCAGGAGAACAAATTATTTGTGGGGATCTCAAATTCACCCAGCCTAGATGCCATAAATGGTTTGATTCTTTCAGCTCCCTGGAAAGTGGAGGATGGGGTGCTTTCACCGAGGGGGGAATACAATATTCTCAAACAAAATGGTATTGATGCTCTTTCTGATACACACACACACACACACAAGCATACAATTACAGTCTCTTTTCTTTTCATAATTTTTCCATTAAAAGGGCAGGAGAAATCATAAACATCTGTGAAGAAGGCAACTGCTCAATGACGTGAAGACCTTAAAATATATTTTTACTTTCATTTTAATTGACACATGCTCCAATCTTTTCTACACATCTTAACCCTTATTAGTGTTGGTATCTTCTAAAATGGCAATAATATAGACATCTGCCCCCACCCCTATCAGTGTACCTCACAGCATTGTTGTAACTTTGAAATGAGATAAGACAGGTACAAATTCTTGTCAGTTTTCACTCTTAGAATTGGGATACATGACTGACTACTCTTGCTCAGGCAGAGAATATGGACTGCAACAAATCAAGATGTAGTCTCAGTTATTGATTTTATGGAAATGAAACCATGTAAATGTACATGAAGGAAATAAAATTATTTAATGAATAAAATATCTCAAAACTTAATAGCTTAAAAGAACATTACATGCATCACTTCTGTTACTGTGGGGCAGGAGTCCAGGAAATGATTAGTTGAATCCTTTGCTTCAGGGTCTCTCACAAAACTGTTATCAGGGGTTGGGGTCTCATCTGCTGATCACCTGCAGAAAGATCTACTCCCAAGCTCACTGACCTGGTTGTTAGGAAGACTCAGGTCTTTGTAGATTGTTGGACTCAGGGCTGCAGTTCATTGCTGGCTATTGGCTAGAGGTTGCTCTCAGTTCCTTGCCATGTGGGCTTCTACAACATGACAGCTTGTTTTATCAAAGCCAGCAAGACAGCTAGTCTACCAGCAGAATGGAGGTCCCAATCTTATATAGCTGAATCACATAAGTAGCATCACATCACTTTTACCACATTCTATTCATTAGAAGCAAGTAACCATGTCTATCCCACACTCAAGGGTGGAGAATTGCACAGGACATGAATACCCAGAATCAGGGATCATTTAAACCATCTCAGAAGCCGCCTGTGACAAATAACATAGTATTATGATAAAATCATAATCATAATACCACATTTTTCTTTCTAAAATTCACTTACTGCTAGAATTAAGCAAATTTAATGTTACATTTCTTGTCTAACCAATGCAAATTTGGAACTATGATTGTTTTTCTATGTTCAAATTCTGAACTCGTAGTCTATACATAAAATTAAATCAACAAATAATTATAATGCATTCACTAGCAAAGAGCCACAGTGCTAGAGGCTATAGAGAAGTCTAGCACATAAGGCAGTGTTCCCACCCTCATCAAGTTATAACTGAGAAGGAAATTGAATTTTATATATTTTTAAAATTAAATAATACTATAAGATGTTTATAAATCCTAAGCCTCTACAAGGTAAGTTGAACAAAAAAGCAACAGAGATATTAAATGCTGTGATTTCCAGGGGTAGAATAATAGGGTAGAATAGTCTATGAAACTCCTTGGAAGGGAGAGTATTATATGGCTAGATTATCAGACTATTTTGTATTTTAAAACAAGAGGACAGAGAATATCCCAGATGAGATATGATATGTATACAAAAGCAGCCAGAATGAAAATGTGCACAGTACCTTAGGGAAAACAGTGGAAGGACCATTTTAACTCCATCAGAGGGGTTATGCAGTGGGGTAGTAGAGACTAAGAGAAAGTTAGCACAAGTCCAGATTGTGGAATATCTTAGAAATAAAACTACAGAATTTGGCCTTAGGTCTTTCAACATTGTGGAACTACTAAAGGTATTGAGATATTAGATGTCAAGGTAAATTTTAGGTAGCTTGAATGGATAGTACTCTGAAGGTTGAATGGTTATTTGCATGGGAATACAGAAGATTTATCTGTAAGTACAGGCATAGCATAGTGTTAAGAAAGGTGATTTTTTGTGTGAGGTTGACTTGAGCGTAAAATGTGGCTATGCCGTTTAGTGGCTGTGTGATCTTGAAAGTATATATAACCTGTATAGTAAGGCTTACTTTTCTCCTCTGCAAAATGGGGGACAAGGGCTTCCCTGGTGGAGCAGTGGTTGAGAGTCTGCCTGCCAATGCAGGGAACACGGGTTCGTGCCCCGGTCCGGGAAGATCCCACATGCCGCGGAGCAGCTGGGCGCGTGAGCCATGGCCGCTGAGCCTGCGCTCTGCAACGGGAGAGGCCACAACAGTGAGAGGCCCGCGTACCGCAAAAAAAAAAAAAAAAAAAAAAATTGGGGGACAATAGTTGTATCTACCTTTTATTATATCATATAGTAAACAAAAAGATGGATTCTAGGATCTTAGTAAAATATGTGAACTAAGTAAGTTCTTAATAATTGTCACTTCTTATCACCGTCCTCCTCCTCATTATTATTAATATAATTTTAAAGAGTTAAGCAGAATTAAACACTAAGGAGGTAGACAACTAAAGAATTATACATTAGGCAGACAAAATTCAGTTTTCTATATGTGAGAACTCAAGCATTAATAACCTAAATAGAAACTAAAAGATGACACTCACACCTGACTTTTTTAAGTGGAAAGAATGTGTACACAGTGCCAGATGGAGCTTGGTTTAGGTTCTAGCTCTGCTGATTATCAGCTGTGTGATCCTCAGGCCGTCTCACCCATCTCAGTTCCTTCTAGGGCATTATTTTGTTTTCCCCAGTTCACAGGAGTCAAAGAGGCCTCACTACACTAAGTAAAGTGTTGTTAGTAGAAACTAGGAGAGTGAACTATTTGAATTTGACATAAATCTGAATCTTTCTCAAAATCAGTGGAAGCATATATCTCTTGATGAATTCAGATGTTGTTACATAAGTAAATATTCATTGTTTATGGATTGAGATTGTGACCATATCTTTTGTTTTCTTACATATGTTTGGTTTTCTTTTCTTTCTCTTTTCCTTTTCCTAGTAGTGTGGTTTAACCCAAAGCTCAAAATGTTTTAAGCCAGATAGATCATGTTACTTCTTTGACAGGTTTCTTCTTTCTCTTATGTACTTTGAAATGTACTTTTAGGAATAGGAGTTAAGAAGAGGCAGTTTGTTGAGAATGAAAGAGGGTAAGAAGAGCAAGTAGGATGGTTTCCCTTGATTATAAAGTTACCATCTCAGGATGCTTGGTGTAAGTAGATTTTGGCTTTTGGTGTGCTTTTGTAAACCAGTGTAGTTGACTGGGTTTCAAATTTTGAAGTGCAGTGTTAGCCAGAAATAGAATAAAAAAGTGTCATCCATGGTCAGCAGCATTATTGAAAACATAGCCACCCCTCTGGCACTTCCTTCAGCCTATATGTAGTAGAAACAAGGGTCAGACTCTGAAAGCTTTACGGAATGTGGAATTGCTTTTGCTATAATTTGACACAAAAAGGAGGTTCTCAAATGGCATTTCTGTTATAGTTAGTTTGAGTAGATATTAAAGAACAGACAATAAAATGCTTTTGCTTCACCATCTTTGATACGTGATTGAATGTCTAAATCACTATACTGGGTCCACTAAATAATAACTATGATGTTCAATACAGTAATTAATGAGAAATATTTTTATTTAAGTTTAATATTCCAATGGAAATAGTTTTCCATATCCAAGTGATAAGGTTAGTCTTCCTGCAGCCCTATGTTCTTTATCAAAACTGAAAAGAAGTTCCTGCATAAAGTTTATCCCATCACTGTTTGTCAGCCACCTGGAAGGTGAGAGTATCTTGTGACATATCAGGGGAAAGAAAGTTGTCAAGACTACTAGAAGAAAATATTTAAACTGAGTGTTTACCAAGTACCTCAGCATAAGTATGTGGCAGAAATCTCAACAAAACTTGTTAACTAGAATTTCACAGGCCCACACAGGGAAGTTAAATAGGGAAAATCCGTACTCTTTTTTTTTTTAAATTTATTTTATTCAAGTATAATTGATTTACAATGTTGTATTAATTTCTGCTGTAAAGCAAAGTGATTCAATTATTCATATATATATATATATATATATATACACATCCTTTTTCATATTCTTTTCCATTATGGTTTATCACAAGATATTGAATATAGTTCCCTGTGCTAATCAGTAGGACCTTGTTGTTTATCCATCCTATTTATACTTGTTTGCATCTGCTAATCCCAAACTCCCAATGCATCCTTCCCCCCACCACCCTCCTCCTTAGCAACCACAAGTCTGTTCTCTATGTCTGTGAGTCTGTTTCATAGATAAGTTCATTTGTGTCATATTTTAGATTCCAAATATAAGTGGAGAATCTGTACCCTTGATGTGTGAACTTCAAGTCAGTTTGTCTCTGCTGTAGCTTTCTCCATCACTTTCTTGATTATGTTTCTGAACCGAGTCTGTGAGCCTCTCCAATTCCTTCTCATATCTAAATTAGTCTTCTTACCTCTATTTATATTTACTATAAAATTTTTACTCAAGATTATATTTACTGTGCTTTCTACTTGTGCCAGGAACCTGAACTAAACAATTGTCTATTTAGTTTACCATTTGGTACTGTTTTTTCTAATCCTTAACTGTTCCCCAATGTCTGAGAGTCATTTTGTTAGCTATTACAAGAAAGGAAAAATGTGAATAATTCCAGGCACAAGAAACAACAGGAGACAATACATGGATGGTGGGATAAGATGATGTAACTGAGAGGTAATTCACCTGGTTTGAGATGATTAAGCCAGAAATATGGTGGATGACTTGTACTACCCCTCACTATCTCCACATTATAATGATACATTGTGGTGGTTTGATTTAGCTTAGAATAGTTGGGCTGACTTACTTTTCTTGAATTTGTTCAGAGGTTGGAAGTACATCACAGCATTCTTTTTATAAATGGTTAAGATACAAACTCATTACACTACATTTTTTGTACTAAAAATGTCACCTTGATATTATCTGGGTCCTATTTTCCAAACTGTCCTTTTAAAATTGTTCGATACGATGTCAGTTGAAAATTCCAAAGTGACTTTGGTGGCTATTTGCTATCTGGATATCCCATGGGCGTCTTTGCCAATAGGAAATTTTTTTTCCAGGAAGCTAAGGTTAGAACCTCAATCCTGTTGGAAATACCTTAAGATAATTCTAAAGATCAAGGATTGATGAATCAGGAACAATTTCAGGGACAACCTACCTATGGAAATAGAAATTCTGAACTAAGAAGAAAGCATTCTGTTTATGCCACTGGATAAAAGTATGCTACCAAAAGGAGCAGAGTTTTAAAGCTTTTTAAAGCAATGTCTTGAAATCAGCAGATAAAAGGCTTTTCTAAAGAAGTAAGTATCATTGTTTTCCACCAACATTAATGTTTGTGGGAAATTTATTACAAAACTATTGACAATATCTCCTTTCCCTGAATTTGCAAGTCTCATTGATTCCTTCCATTTTGTCAGTGTGTACAGAATCAAATGGAAACTTTTACAGCAGTCTGCTCTATATTTTAAACCATTTTTTCACATTTTTCATCTGATTGGAAAATATATTGATTTCAAGTCACTGTCAGCAGATGCTGTCCACAAAGTGCAAAGATTAGTTCTGTGCCTGACAGCACCCTCAACCCAAGTCCAAAGAAGAATTCATCAAGGCCTTCCACTATTTCAGATTTACAATGCACATTAGTTTAAGAGAATTTTTAATTCTGAAAGAATTGCTTGAACATGTATTACAATGGTCAGCAAACTTTTCTGTAAAGGACCAGATAGTAAATATGCAAATATGGCATTATGGACCATATAGCTTAGTCCCGACTACTCCACTCTGCTGTAGTAACACAAAGGCAGCCATCAACCACAGGTAAAAAATGAACATGATCTTGTTCCCCCCCAAAAAAACCCTTTATTTATAGGCGCTGAAATTTGAACTTCATAAAATTCTCAAGCATCATGAAATATTATTTTTCGTTTGTTTTTTTTTCAACCATCTAAAAATGTAAAAAATATTATTAGCCTGTGGTTGTATAAAAACAATCAGGTTTCACTTGTGGGCCATAGTTTGCCACTCCCTTATGTGTTCTAATGTGGTATATTAAAATTTTCTTGCTCTAGCGCCTATGGCAGCTGTAAAAAATTAACCAATTTAGGTACATTATATAATAAAAAATGAGAATTGTGACTGTGCACAAAAGTAATGTGTATAGGTAGAAATGAAGGTATGACTCAGAACCCTCAAGAGGCTGAATTTGTTACCTCACCCAGTCTTCCATCTCTAGACAAGTACTGTTACCCAAGGATTATATAGTCTTCTTCCAAAGACCATTGTCTTAGTGGTTCACCTGAGAGAGAAGAACTCCCTTAGGTTCCAGAAGAAGGAACATTTGTATGGTATAATGTGAAGAATATCTCTCTTGGATTTAGTCTTGCTTCAAAAAGTAAGACATACTCTTTGTTCTCCAGCAGGGTTCTTTTTTAGGGTTCAAACTAATGTCATTCCCTTCAGTTGAGTATTTTGTAAAGTGAACATATTGCTTAGTTTTCTTATAAAATCTGTATTTTATGATTCAGTACTCATCAAGGTGAACTTCTTTTGAATTCCTATAGATTTTGTCATTTATAGTCTATATTATTTATTTGGCAAACTGCCTGGTATTGCCACGCTGTAATACGGATAACACAAATGAACATGCCTAACACAAGGTTGGTCACTCAGCAAATGTTCAACAAATATGTCTTAATTTTTATCCTGACAGCAGTGTATCCCAAGTATTCAACAGTGTGTATTTAGCATAGCTTAAGGAATTTCTAATGTTGATGACAATGAAAGAAACATTCCAAATTCTTTAACATAAACAATTTAATTGTGTGCTTGTGTGTGTTGTGTGTATGTGTTGTCAGAGGAAAGACATAACATAAAACAGTCTGGTGGAACGGTGACCTTTCCTTTTCATTTTCCATGCCTATTATTGTCCAATGAGAACAATCCTTAAAAGGGAATTTGACATATATTTATTTTAGGGTCAGTTTAGCCTTTTTTTTTTTCTCTAGTCCCAATCTCATAGCCTGAATGAAATAATCATAAAACAGTTTATTCTGATCCTTGACAATGTTATACTATAGATTACAATGGAGTAATCTATAGAAGACTAGAAGAAAAAGTTAACAAAAAAAGGACTTTCTGTATCAAATAGAGAATTTTTTTGAGTTGAGGTTTACTTCACAGGTTTCCTGTCAGTGTTTCTACATTTCTGTGGCTGCTCTTTGCTTTTATTCTACAAATAGGACAGAGTTCAGAGAAGGTCATAGTCTTGCTTTTTGCCCAGTCTAAGTATATTTCTGGATTATAATTGGTCAAGAATCCTACACAATTTCTAGATTTGATAAACTAAATTTCAAGACAAAAAAGAAACAAATAACATATGAAAATAAAGTTTTGGTCAGGCAAATTATTTTTTTACAAGGCAAAAATAATATTCTATGCTTTACAATTTTTTTCTTGGCTACATAGCTATCAGACTCAAGTATGAGAAGAAACAGAGAATAAATGTTAATGGAGCCTTATCAGAAGACATTAGAAGTGAAAAACTATATGCTTTTTTAGTATACTGCAAATGCAAATGTTGTGAGATCTGTAAAGAGTTGGAGGAAATTGAAAAATTTATCCTGCCATCTTTTAGGGAATAAATATGGGTAAATTAAGAAAACCAATTAAGATATAAAAACAGCAGGCTTGATGGTTTCAAGGCAAGAGATAGCAGATAAAAGTTTCAGGGAGAGAGAGAAAGATCTCTTAGCTTGCAACAAAGAATAGCATATGAAGTTTGTCAGCTTTAGCAGAAACTAATAGAAGGTGAAAGCATAAAAAATGAAATGATCAGAGAAAATGAACATGGACCTTCAGAGTAGCTTCCTGCTCTTGGGAAAATTTTCCTGTAGTTAATGGACAGCTACAAAGAGAAAGATACAAAGAACAAAAGTTGTATTAAGGATAAATGTTTTGGCAAACAACCAAGAATCAAATAAATTAGAAACATCCAAGTGTACCACCTAGGAGTTATGTTTCTTTTCCTCAAAATCATATCAATCTTTTGAAAAAACAGAAAACAAAGGATCAAAATATGTTCCAAGTCTTCTCCAATAAACAATATGTAAATGTATAACCCAGATCACCACCTTTATTTATAGGTTTGTGGCTGATTGTACAAGCTAAATCAATCCAATTTGAAAAGGCTGTGCTAGAAATCATATTGTTATTTGAACATTCCCCGTGGTAGATTAAAGATAGCCATGCATTATTTGATACTGCTCCCATTAAGAAATGGACGGTCTGTGCTTTTGAATCTGGGCAGTTTCTGTGACTGTTTCACCAAGAGAATACAGAGAAGTGATGTTGTGTCAGTTTCTGGGTCCGGTCTTTGAGTAGCAGATAGCTTCAATTTCCTGTTCCTTGATCTTAGAGTCCTGAGCCACCAAGTGTAAAACCCAACTACTCAGTTGAACAGAATACTGAGAAAAGCCCTGAGATTCCATGCAGGAGAGAGGCTCATATGAGCCAGTTTTCCAGCCATCCCTGCTCTGGTGCTAAGCCTGGCTGTCCGTTTAACATCAGCTGAGCCTTGACATGTTCCTGAGGTACAGAATGATAAGATGAAATAAAATCATTATTTGAAGTCGTCACGTTTGGGGGTTACTTCTTACTCAGCAATAGACAACTAAAACAAACTTTGTTTCTGGAAATGTAGTGCCACTGTACACAAATCTAAACTATGTGCACTGCAGGCTTGAGAAAAGAGGTCCCCCTTTATGAAGTGGTCAAAAGATTGTCATGGCAATTGCCTATGGCAACGTGGGAAATAGAGAGCCCTGATGAAGTCATGGATAAATTTCACTGGATAGATTTTCAGGAAAAGACATAGAAATTGCCAACTGAATTTTTCCAGCTGCCTAAGATAAAATATGAGAAAAGAATTTAAGTACTCATTAAGTTATTAAGCAGAATTTAGAGGAAATATAAAGAACCCAAGAGTTGATGGGTTGGAAATAGGAATGTTTCTCATTTCTGGTCTCTACCAGAAAATAGATTCTCAAAGTAAGAAATGGCTTTAGGCAAATACCAAATACAGTGGACTATCAGAATAGAATGGTCTAATGCCATTCAAGGTTTCCATGAATTGACTATGAGACCTTATTGTTTTAGACCTCAGAAAGATTTAAAGGTATGACTAATAGGGCATCTAATATTCGTAAGAGCGTGTTTTATAGTTAAGCAATAGGGTTTCTAAGAATATTAAAGGAGTTGTTCCACTGTAGCCTAATTGGGGCCCAAAAGAGCCCATCTTGATAATATTAGCTTTGAATAGATTTTATTTGATTCATAGAAACTCTCCTAATTTTTTTTAAAGTAATTAGCTAACATGGACTAAAAAGTACAGAAATAGGATGAAATGAACAAAAAAATCTTTTGAGCGCCTAATTCTCTACAACAAAAGAAACTTAATAAAACCACTTAGCTGCCAAAATGGAGTATTTCTGATGGAAAGTAAAGGGTGATTCAGAATGAAAAGCCAAAGCCATGGTGAATGATTTCCAGGGAATAAGACTGAGAACTAATCAATGAACAGAGAGCATGTACCTAGCTATGATTCAAAAATGCTGTAAGCCAATGACTTTTATGTATATCCTAATACTTCATTTACTCAATGGAAGGGTCTGCTGTAGTTATCCTCTCTCACATGATATGTTATGGATGTAGGGTCAGGTAACTTTTCTTTAAAATCATGAGACTTGGAGTACAACTTCTATGCTGCATGGAAGCTCCAGCAGCCCCTTGGGGAAGCTCTTTTGTAGAAGAACAAAGACCACCATTCTAGATGTCAGCTGACAGCCAACACCAATTTTCTAAGCATGCATGTAAACCATTTGGAAATTGATACTTCAGCCTCAGTCAAACTGCCCAGCTGATGTCCTGTAAAGCAGAGATGAGCCATCCCCACCGAACCCTGCCCAAATATAAGATTCATTAATAAAACAATGTACTGGCATAATATTAAGCCATTGAGTTTGTCATATAACAATAAATAACCTGCAGAGTTTTCTGAGGTAGAGGAGAGAACAAATCTACTGTCTCCAGGATTATAAGCAGACAGGACAAGAAAGAAAGCCATAAAAGTGGACAGATCTCCACATAAACAACACAAACATGCAGTTGAGGAAGTAAGGGAAATAAGTGAGGTGTTGATATCAGTGCAGATAACATGACAGTTACCCATGAATACAAGAACAAGATATAATAGATATAAGATGATTCAGAAGTTTCATAACATTATAGATAAAAGGCATTACTATGGCAAAGTTGAAACTACTACATTAAATGGTTCTCATATATCTCTGAAGATCTGAGTATCTGTAGACAATAGATTCTATCAATATTGGATGCAGCAGAGTAGAGAAATGTCTAAGCTGAGAATGGATAGTCCTTACTAAAATAAAGGGGGGAAAAAGAATGTCCAAGAAAGAAAGGTATTTTAAGCAATCCTGGGGCCAAAATGCATTTGGTTGCAGGTGGAGGAGATCACTCTTGTCTTGAAGAATACCATTTCCTTAGACAGATGATAAGAAATTATCTAGGAGAAGAAATTATATAAAATCTACTAGTAAACAAGCTGGAGGCTTTTGAAATTCATGAAAAATGAAAGTGAATTGGGTCTGTATCCCAGGATAACATAAAATGTACTGTACCTAGGAGTGTAAAGAATGGACTTATTTTATATACAATATAGCTTCTGCCATTATTTTCTGAGGCTGTCACTTGGAGGATTAAGAAAATATAAGAGAACAAAATGAACTACAAATATAACTATATTGATTTAAAAATTCTGAATCTTTGAAACAAAATCTTCTCCCTGATAATTATGATAATAGAATTTCAGAGAAGAATGCATGTCTCTTCATAGCCACGTTCCTCTGGGGAGCAGACATGTCCTGTACTCTCCGCAGCTAAGGTTAATTCTATTGGGCAGCTGGATTTTATTTATCACTTAATCTGAAGTATATTTGAAGGGAGAATTAAGGGACATACTTTACGTAAGATTGTGTTTAAATACAATCAAGTCCAGTATGGAAAGTAAACGTAAACACAAATGACATGTGTTGGCAATTGTCACTTTGAACTCATTGAGCTCTTTTAGGAATAACAGGCCATGCAAATAGTCTCTCACTGAAATTGCTGTATATCTTTAGTTTAAGAATAGATGGAATGAAAAGGTACTCAGTTAATTTAGAACATAAGATTCAATTACTGAAAATAAAATGAATTAGTTTTCTATTTATGAAACTACTCAAGGTCCTGATCTAAATCAACTAAACTAGAAGAATCTAGATGCTCATGTTTTTATCATGTTTTTTTTAAAAATCTCATAAAAAACACATTAGACGTAGGATAGTGATGGTACATGAGTAAGTTGGAAGGAAATGGTTCTGTATCTCCTATCCAGTGTCATATTTGTATGGTCCAGTCACTCAAATTAATGTGTACTGGGTATCAAATATTCCCACATTCCTTCTCCAGTAGCTATGTTCCATCTAGAATTCCATCTTCCTTGCTCTCTATATCCTTAAGTTTTATCCATAAGACACAGCAAATGTCATTAAACTCTGAGAGGCCTGTTCTGGCTACTTGTTCTTGTGGGATTATTTTTCTCTTCTAAAAACCTAGAATACTATCACACATATTATGTATATGTCATTAATATTTATAACTTTGTATAATTATTTGATGGTTTTGAGTATGCATCATCTTCCCAAAGACACACAAACAACAAATATTTCTGAAATGACTAAATGGCCAACAAATAGAAATGTACTATAATTAACCAATCAGGAAATATTTACTGAAAAATCTACTATATGAAATTACTAGGTAGAAGTTGTTTTCTTGTCAGAATTCTTATCTATATCAATAAATGCATGATTCTTTAGTAGTGAATTTTCTTCACAGCCTGAGGGATACTAGACATAGTCTTTTTCTCCAAAGATCATCAGTTTGAAAGGTATAAATGTTATTTTATTGGTGTTTTAATTTTCTTTTTTTGATTATTGAGAGGATGAACATTTTTAATGTTCATCCTCTCAATAATATTTATCATTATTCTCCATTCTACTCCATAGAGGAGACAAACATTACATTTTATGATTGTATTTGAGAGAAAACACATCCTTCTCCATTTCTTGTTATTTTTCCCATACTCTAGGTTTTCATTAGATCTGGTCAAGAAAGACCAGATGCCCCCATAAGACTCACTACTCTTATGACTACAAGTTTCCCATGATTCTCTGAGAGCTCATCAACTTTCGCTGTCCCATGAGCCCTCTTCATTTGATGTGTATATCATGGATTTTACCAGTTTTCAGAGAATAAGATTGTCTCAGAATTAAAGTCAAATGAATGTGCAAAATCTCATGTAGGAGAATAATTAAGTCAATACTAGATAGCTTAAAAACAACCTTGAACATGGGGGTGGAAAGAAAGATGAACATGTTAGAAAGAGAAGTAAGCACCTAAAAAAATTTATAATTTGAACATCTAGAAAGAAGCTTAAAATTTAAATTTACCATTGGTGGATTATGAGCCTAGGCTCCCTTTTGTGTTAAACAGTGACCATATTAGTGCCTGGCCAAATTTCCCCACAGGGCTTATTGCAAGGTTCCAATGAGAAAACGTCATAAAGCTGCAAAGTCTCAGAACTTAAATATATGTTAGACATGGTTAAGTATTGAATGATTAAAGCAAAATCATGGGAGCATAAGTTGGAAGGAAAAGTGATGTAAAATCTTTCCATCATATCTATGGTAATAAGCAGACACACAAGGAGTTAAAAGTTGGTGGCTTTAACTGTCATATTTATTCTTGGTTGTTCTAATGAAACACAATCTTCTTTCATATCTCTCAGCATGAGATGGGTAAATTCAATGGGATATTGATACTTTTCTATGCAAGTTACATCTGTTATGATTTTTAGCATCTGCCACCAAGGTTGTTAGTTTCATTTCAGAACCATAAAAGAAGATGTGGTATGTTGTGTTCTTGGCAGAGCTAGGTCAAGACTCATCTCCAATTTCTGTTCTCTGGGAGGTGAGAATGAAGAGTTTCTATGGAGCAGAATTATTTCAGTAAAGCCTATTGCCATTTAGTATTTGGGAATCAGGAGAAGGTATACCATTCCTCTGCTCCAGTCTCTAGAGTCTGAACTAGCGTTATCATTTGGGGAATACATTTGCCAATTAGTCCTAAACACAAAATGTTATTTGCATAAAGCAAATTTTCAATTGCTCTTGAGGGGGGAAATGTAGGCTAGTGTTGTTTTCTGCTGTGTCTAACACAATGCAGCATTTAAGAGGAGCTCATGGTGGGAGAGTTGGAGTTGCTCAGCTTGGGAAAGGAAGGAACTCAAAAGTCAGATCAAGAAAGTTCTAGATACTCACTGGATGCATGTTATTTCAGTTATATTTGCCCTGATTATAAAGGAAAAACAATCACAAGGGGAGCTTCCAAAAGTGCAGTAACTTCAAGAATTTAAGGTACTGGCATCTTCCAGGGAAAATGATATAATGCACAGGAACCACAGAAAGAAGGCACTGGGGAGAATATACCCAGGCTAGAATCAACCTTAACAATTGTCTTTTGAATATATTTCATGAAAATTTTTTTCCAAGATTTAAAAGAAAATGGAGCAAAAAGATATCAAACGGGAATGAAGGAAAGAACTCCATGGTTTATAGTAAAAAGAGGCCATGATAGAAGTCAAAGGTGGCACTGCCTAAGTTCTGGAGTAGACATATTTGGAGTCTGGATAGGAAACTCTCATCTTCATCTGGGAGTCAGATTTAATTTTGGGGGAGTTACTGGGCAGAAAACAAAATGAACCCTACAAGACAGAACAGCCTAGAGATGAGGATCATCACTGCTCCAGTACAGGAGGACCTGTCTTCGGTGAGAAGGGTGCCCCTCTCTCCAGGTTCTGTTTCCTGAGGACCTCAGAGAAAAACAGCTGAGCTATGAAACAGAACTCTGTCCTTTTTGGACCACTCAACGTTAATATTAGGGTTGGGTTTTTTTTGCCCTGGAAACAGATTTCTCATTGGGCAGGTTGTTCTAATTAGGAGAGGTGAGATACACAGTAATCAGGGCAGCAAAAGCAAAGGGTCTTTATTCACTGGGGCTCTTAGCAGGAAATCTGGCTCTAGGTGTTTCAGCAAACTTCACCCCAGTTTATGTTTGAATGAAATCCAGACACAACTATCTTCATATTTCTTGGAACTTGGCACCAGTACTATTGAATTATTTATTATTTTCACCAATTTCCACTGCTCTTTTCAGTATTTACTAGTAAAACCCTGTTTGGTTCAGAGAAAGATAGCAAGTTAATAAAGCAACTAGAAATATTCTCAAATTTTCACAGACTCTTAGAAGAAATTAGTTTATATTGACTATGCAGAGTGGTGAGAGATGATTATGCACAACTCTTCCAACTTTGCAACGTGATACATGTTGGCAGCTTGAAGGCCACAGTGAGAGTATTCACACCAAAGAGATTGGGAAATGCTACATATCAGTATTTCCCCCCAAGAGACAGAGAGTCAGTTTTAAATGTTTATCAGTGTACAACTGATGGTAGATGGCAGCTAGAAGGGATCAGATATGTCAATCACCAAAGCCTGCAGTCAAATTGAGGTCACTGATTCAAAGACATGTCAGGCCAGTAAATAATCTAAAAAATGTTTAATGTAGGAGACTATTCTTCTCACACCAATAAACATATAAATAAATAAATTCAAACAAAACTGTGGCTAATTACATAGTTATAAGAGAAAAAGCAATGCTTATCTTTTCATTGCACCTATATCCTCATATAGCAGTTTGCAGAGTACAGATACCAATATCATCTTAATTGTTACAACAGTAGAACTAATCATACTGAAAGTTATTATTTTCCATATTTTACAGGGGAGAAATCTTAGGCTCATTAAGGTTAAGTGTTGCCCAAGGTCAGATAGCTGGTATATGACATAAACAAGAGTAATATTTTTCAGTTGATTTTTATATTATTTGGGGTCAGAGGATATTATGTATATTACAACTCAAATGTTTTCCTAGAAGTCAACTATTTTTATTTCAATGCTGTTCTTGGCTCATTCTATTTTTTTAGGTATGTGTGAGGAGACGAGCCACAGCCCCACACTCATCCCTTTTCTACTGCACATGCTCAGCTTCATTGAGGTTCCGCACTGCTTGTCCACCAGATGTTCAATGTTATCTCCCTACTGAAGGTTGTGACAAAACCCCAGAGAGTAAAATGATGGCAATCTGTCAACCAGTTATCATTATTTTTTTTTCATTTTCCATTATTCTCCACCTTATGTCACTGTTTTTAGTGTATGAAATGCTCATTGTTTATTTCTGCTCATTTCTTTCATCACTGTTTTTAATTTAAATGATATTCAACCTCTGAGGATATTCTTCAGAGCAAAGCTACACTTGTCTCCAGTAAAGAGAAAGACAACAAGGACATGTCCATTACTCTGAGAAATCTAGAGATGTAGAATATTTGCCATCGACAGGAGGAAGTGTGATGGATGCCCTGATTTACATTTTAATCCCATCAGATTGTTGCTGAATATTATGATAGAATGGTTATTTACCCACTAAAACTCTCACAATTTAATTGAAAAGGGTTGAATTTGAAACATCCTGCAAGCAACCAGAATTTTAGTTCAGTACTTAGAAGTGTGAAATGTTAAACTATTATCTCATATTTTGTTCTTTTCTGCTTGCCTACTCTTTCTAAATCTAATTCAATAAATCAACAGACTTTATTAACCAAAATTAAATACCAGCTAAGTACAAGGTGTACAAACATGAACTTATCAACAAAGTCCTATCCTAAAGGAGTTCATGCTGTGTCCCAAGAAAATTATAAATAAAACTGTTTATAACAAAATGATCATAAAATAGACACATTAGTGATGAGTACCCAATGACTATGGGATAACAGAAGAGGAAGTGATTAATTTTCAGCAGGAACTTAGAAAGTCTTTATAGAACTAATGATATTTTATCTGGACTTTGAATTATGAAAGCATTTTTTTTATATACGTGAGTTAAGAATGGTGTTCTGAATATTAAGTGAAATATGGCTAAAAGTCACAGAAGAAATGTATGTTGCTCTGACAAAATAACATGCAGTGGCTTTTCTACAATGGTAGGAGATAAGGATTAAAAATTTTGTAAAATATAAATTGTGAAGAATTTTAAATGCTGGGGTAGCTTTGCAGAAATTTATCTAATAGGTGTTGTTGTCCCAGTTGGAAATTTTAAATCATTCTCCTTGTTTATTTATGAGTCCCACAAAAGATTAGACGTTAATCTCTTTCTGATATATTCTGAATATTAAGTAAAAATGTAACATATCCTTGGTTGAGTAAGCCTTGAAAAAAATCCTCTGTTCAATTAATTTATACTACAAATTGTTTTAAAGTTTTTCCTCTCTACCTCAGATTATGCTTGGTAATGAAGTATAGTGGGAAGCAGTACAGAAAAGGTTTGGGACATGACAGGATTACTCTTTGGAACATTAATAAAAACTTTATTCTGAGTATTTATCTAACGATACAGAATGGTTTTAGCTTGAATATTTAGGATTTAGAAAAGGCGTTGAGATTTTTCAAAAATGATTTTTATGCTTGCTTGCTTCATTCATTCCACTTGGCATGTGTGAAACCAACTTATTGCTGCTGAGTCAACAAGCAGTATGATGAATTTTCAAAATCGGTTGGTCAATAGAGGTATTGATTATTACCAGAAGATTAGCACATATAGTTGCCTACCATTTATTGCATGACTATTAGAACCCAGGCCCTGTACTTGTTAGAAATGAGTTAAGATGACCTTATAAGTTGGGTAGTATTGTCACCTCTACTTTGTTCACCTGTAACCTAAGGTTCTGAGTGATTACATAAATTGGCTTCCTTGTTGTCGGTAACTTCTGCAAGTAAATTAAAACTCAAATTTGCCTGGATCCTAAGACCAAACCTTAACGTTTTATGCATATATTTATTTGTGTCTGTTTATTTGTTTGTATGTTACATAGGGAGAAGAATAAATCATTGAACAGGATGGAAATAGGTCTTTCTATTTATATCTACACAAGTACTAGTAATCAAATAACCATTAAATCTGAATTAAACACCCACTAATCCACCTCAAAAATATGAATAGAATATTTCAAAAATATTAAATAGAATCTAAGTGATGTAATATTTTATTGTTTTTTCAGGAAATGACAGATAATTTTTCCCAAACCAATCAAATCTGTTACATAAAACCAGGTCTCTATCTCCCTTTTAATAAGAAAACTGTGCCTCAAAAGATTCATAAAGGGCTTCCCTGGTGGCGCAGTGGTTGAGAGTCCGCCTGCCGATGCAGGGGACACGGGTTCGTGACCCGGTCCGCGAAGATCCCACATGCCGCGGAGCGGCTGGGCCCATGAGCCATGGTCGCTGAGCCTGCACGTCTGGAGCCTGTGCTCTGCAACGGGAGAGGCCACAACAGTGAGAGGGCTGTGTACTGCAAAAAAAAAAAAAAAAAAAAAAAAAATCATAAAATCTTACCCATTTGATGTAATCTAAGTAAGTCCTTCTAATTAACACTCAAAAAATAATCTTATTACTCCAATTAAGTGAAAAATTTTGCTAATCAATAATGTTTCTTTTAAGAGCAAAGATATTTATTTAATAAAATCAATATACTAAAAAGAAACATAACACCTAACTGAAAAATTATACGATGGAATGTTTCTTCTTAGAAAGCATGAAAAATGCATGCAAATCCAATGTAACTGTTTTGCTTCTAGAAAGAAAGTGGAGTTTCACACAAGCATCTAGTTTCCTTTTTCAATTAAAAAAATAAGAATTCTGACTATATATATATAGTCAGAATACACAGGTGGATGGATAGATGAATAGATATTGAAAAGATGAAATCCTAGCCATTAAACTATCCAGAGATAGTTGCAACATTCTACTATTAACAGATACTTTTTCTAATAATCTTCATTTTGTGTTATAAATTGTGTACTTTTCATAGGACATTAGCTGAAACCTTATTTACACCTCTTTTCTGTCTCAGTTCTTTAAAGCTCTGTAGACATCAGAACAATTCTGCTATTGATACTGACAATAGGAACTTGAAAAATGCATTTTAAATGTAGATGCAAATTGAGTCTGATAAGGAAATTCTTCTGCTTACCCATTCACTGTGGACAAGCTTTTCTTGTGTGGGTATTGCAGGGTTAAAAATGGGAAGTGTAAATTTATACCTCTGATATTATGATCTGTGATCATTATAAATAATAACACTAGAAACCCTGGATATCAAAATAAAAATGTCCCTACTGGGCCTATTACATGAGCTCTTTTTGTTCTCTTTTTCTTGAATTTCCCATTATTTGCTCATCTGAGATTACATAGCATAGCTCTTTCTGACCAGCTGCTGACCTCTTAATAGGTGATAAGATAAACTGCCAAAAGACAAGCTAAATATATGTATTTTTAACCAGGAACAGTTTTCTACCTTTAAAAGGTATTAAAATGAGAAGTGTACAAATAATCAATGAGTTCCAGCCTGTGAGATGGAGATCTGATATTGGATCTCAATTAGCTGCTAGTAGGTCTTCAGTGAAAGTTGCTTCCTTTTATCCCCAGAGATATCCTGTAACCATGAATATCAGGCTATTTTAACTCCATTTCATGATCATCCTTGGAAAGGACATAGTGTGTTATTCTCTTTGCCGGACTCTTCAGATTTATTTGCATGCATTAACCTTCATGGTATTTGTTGAGCTATTCGACTCTTTGTATATCATGAATAATTTCATTAAACATTAAGAATTTACCCACACTGTATCTTTGTGTATTTTTAAATATTTACAATTTGTAATACTGAATAAATATGTAATAGGTGGGGCAGTGTTTTCAGATTTCAATATTGCTTAAACCTGTCATGTACTATAACCTTTGGGGGCTTATATAATATTCAGCTCCTTAATTCAGCGTCAGAGCTGTTATCATATGTTGATGGGAAAATAACAGCCATGTTGAGGCTCTCCAGTCACTAATAATTCCTATTCTGATTTGATTAGCATATAAATATTCCTAGATTTATGCAGTGTCAGGGTAAAATGTATTAAATATACTCCTCAGGGTTCTCTCTTTCTCTCATTTTAATCAGGCAAGAGAGAAAGAATATTGTCATGCATGAAGCCTAACATGCCTTTCTTCAAATCCTTGACTCATGGAAGTTTCCAGAACTTTTGGTAAAAGATGACATGAAAGGAAATTTTATTTCACAGTTTATGAGCAGGAATCACTGACGAAATAGACCTTTCCTGAAGTTTGGCTTTCCCAGATGTCCATAATGTGGTGGAAGAGTGGATAAAGATTCTGCTTATAGAGACATCTCAACTAAGCTCTGACCAGATCACCTAACTAATGGCAAAGTTTTTCTTGTAGTAATCCTAAATAATGAGAACCCAGTCGACCAAATTTATGGAATAGTTTTGTGCACATTTCTTTCTATAATACATTGAAAAGCCAAATGTATTGGTTGTGTCTCCAGTCCCAAGTTATAAATGCTCCACAAGTATGTGACCAAATAGAATTCTGTGAAACCATAAATACATTGTTACAGTTGTAAAGACACAGCCCCTTAAAAATCTCAGTATTGGGGGACGCCTTGAAGATGGCGGAAGAGTAAGACGCGGAGATCGCCTTCCTCCCCACGGATACACCAGAAATACATCTACACGTGGAACAACTCCTACAGAACCCCTACTGAAGGCTGGCAGAAGACCTCAGACCTCCCAAAAGGCAAGAAACTCCCCACGTACCTGGGTAGGGCAAAAGAAAAAAAGAAAAAACAGAGACAAAAGAATAAGGACGGCACCTGCACCAGCGGGAGGGAGCTGTGAAGGAGGAAAAGTTTCCACACACTAGGAAGCCCCTTCGCGGGCGGAGACTGCGGGAGGCAGAGGGGGGAGCTTCGGCACCTCGGAGGAGTGCACAGCGACGGGTGCGGAGGGCAAAGCGGGGAGATTCCCGCACAGAGGATCGGTGCCGACCGGCACTCACCAGCCCGAGAGGCTTGTCTGCTCACCCGCCGGGGCGGGCGGGGCTGCGAGCTGAGGCTCGGGTTTCAGTTTCGGACGGAGCGCAGGGAGAGGACTGGGGTTGGCGGCTTGAACATAGCCTGAAGGGATTAGTGCACCACGGCTAGCCGGGAGGGAGTCCGGGGAAATGTCTGCACCTGCGAAGAGGCAAGAGATTTTTCTTCCCTCTTTGTTTCCTGGTGCGCGAGGAGAGGGGTTTAAGAGCGCTGCTTAAAGGAACTCCAGAGACGGGCGCGAGCCGCGGCTAAAAGCATGAACCCCAGAGACGTGCGCGAGCCGGGGCTAAAAGCGCGAACCCCAGAGACGGGCGGGAGACGCTAAGGCTGCTGCTGCCGCCACCAAGGGGCCTGTGTGCGAGCACAGGTCACTCTCCACACCCCTCTTCCGCGGAGCCTGTGCAGCCCGCCACTGCCAGGTTCCCGGGATCCAGGGACAACTTCCCCGGGAGAACGCACGGCGGGCCTCAGGCTGGAGCAACGTCACGCCGGCCTCTGCCGCCACAGGCCCGCCCCGCACGCAGTGCCCCTCCCTCCCCCCCCCACCCCCGGCCTGAGTGAGCCGGAGCCCCCGAATCAGCGGCTCCTTTAACCCCGTCCTCTCTGGGTGAGGAGCGGACGCCCTCCGGCGACCTGCACGCAAAAGCGGGGCCAAGTCCAAGGCTGGGCTCCTGTGAGCTGTGAGAGCGAAGAAGAGAGGGGGAAATCTCTCCCAGCAGCCTCAGAGGCAGCGGATTAAAGCTCCTCAATCAACTTGATATACCCTGCATCTGTGGAATACCTGAATAGACAAGGAATGATCCCAAATTGAAGAGGTGGACTTTAGGAGCGAGATCTATGATTTTTTTTTTCCCTTTTCCTCTTTTTGTGAATGTGTTCTGTGTGAGATCTTGTCTGTATAGTCTTGCTTCCACCATTTGTCCTAGGGCTCTATCCGTCCATGTTTTTTTAAAAAAATTTTTTTTCTTAATAATTAATTTTAATTGTAATAACTTTATTATACTTTACCTGCATTCTTTCTTTCTTTCCTTCCTTCCTTCCCTCCTTTAGACAACGAATCACCCCAAATTGAGGAGGTGGTCTCTGAGAGCAAGATTTATGATTTTTCCCCCTTTACCTCTTTTTGTGAGGGTGTATGTGTATGCTTCTGTGTAAGATTTTCTCTGTATAGCTTTGCTTCCAACATTTGTCCTAAGGTTCTATCCGTCCCTTTTTCTTTTTTTTTCTAAATATGTTTTAATTCAATAACTATATTATACTTTATTTTATTTTTACTGTATCTTCTTTCTTTCTGTCTTTTTTCCTTCTTTCCCTCCTTCCTTCCTTCCTTCCTCCCTCCCTCCCTCCCTCCTTTTTTTCCTTCTTTGCTTCTTTCTTCCTTCCTTCCTTTCCTCCTTTCCTTCTTTCTTTCCTCATACTTCTACTAATTCTCTCTACTTTTTCTCCCTTTTATTCTGAGCCGTGTGGATGAAAGGCTCTTGGTGCTCCAGCCAGGAGTCAGGGCTCTGCATCTGAGGTAGGAGAGCCAACTTCAGGTCACTGGTCAACAAGAGACCTCCCAGCTCCACATAATATTAAATGGCGGAAATCTCCCAGAGACCTCCATCTTAACACCAGCACCCAGCTTCACTCAACGACCAGCAAGCCACAGTGCTGGACAGCCTATGCCAAACAACTAGCAAAACAGGAACACAACCCACCCATTAGCAGAGAGGTGGCCTAAAATCATAATAAGGCCACAGACACCCCAAAACACACCACCAGACGTGAACCTGCCCACTAGAGAGACAAGATCCAGCCTCATCCACCACAACACAGGCACTAGTCCCCTCCACCAGGAAGCCTACACAACCCACTGAAACAACCTTAGCCACTGGAGACAGACATCAAAAACAATGGGAACTACGAACGTGCAGCCTGCAAAAAGGAGACCCCAAACACAGTAAGATAAGCAAAATGAGAAGACAGAAAAACACACAGCAGATGAAGGAGCAAGATAAAAATGCACCAGACCTAACAAATGAAGAGGAAATAGGCAGTCTACCTGAAAAAGAATTCAGAATAATGATAGTAAGGATGATCCGAAATCTTGGAAATAGAATGGACAAAATGCAAGAAACATTTAACAAGGACCTAGAAGAAATAAAGATGAAACAAGCAACGATGCACAACACAATAAATGAAATTAAAAATACTCTAGAAGGGATCAATAGCAGAATAACTGAGGCAGAAGAACGGATAAGTGACCTGGAAGATAAAGTAGTGGAAATAACTACTGCAGAGCAGAATAAAGAAAAAAGAATGAAAAGAACTGAGGACAGTCTCAGAGACGTCTGGGACAACATTAAATGCACCAACATTCGAATTATAGGGGTCCCAGAAGAAGAGAAAAAGAAAGGGACTGAGAAAATATTTGAAGAGATTATAGTTGAAAACTTCCCTAATATGGGAAAGGAAATAGTTAAGTCCAGGAAGCACAGAGAGTCCCATACAGGATAAATACAAGGAGAAATATGCCAAGACACATATTAATCAAACTGTCAAAAATTAAATACAAAGAAAGCATATTAAAAGCAACAAGGGAAAAACAACAAATAACACACAAGGGAATCCCCATAAGGTTAACAGCTGATCTCTCAGCAGAAACCCTACAAGCCAGAAGAGAGTGGCAGGACATACTGAAAGTGATGAAGGAGAAAAACCTGCAACCAAGACTACTCTACCCAGCAAGGATCTCATTCAGATTTGATGGAGAAATTAAAACCTTTACAGACAAGCAAAAGCTGAGAGAGTTCAGCACCACCAAACCAGCTTTACAACAAATGCTAAAGGAACTTCTCTAGACAAGAAACACAAGAGAAGGAAAAGACCTATAATAACAAACCCAAAACAGTTTAGAAAATGGGAATAGGAACATACATATCGATAATTACCTTAAATCTAAATGGACTAAATGCTCCCACCAAAAGACACAGATTGTCTGAATGGATACAAAAACAAGACCCTTATATATGCTGTCTACAAGACACCCATTTCAGACCTAGAGACACATACAGACTGAAAGTAAGGGGATGGAAAAAGATATTCCATGCAAATGGAAACCAAAAGAAAGCTGGAGTAGCAATTCTCATATCAGACAAAATAGACTTCAAAATAAAGACTATTAGAAGAGACAAACAAGGACACTACATAATGATCAAGGGATTGATCCAAGAAGAAGATATAAGAATTGTAAATATTTATGCACCCAACATAGGAGCACCTCAATACATAAGGCAAATACTAACAGCCATAAAAGGGGAGATCAACAGTAACACATTCATAGTAGGGGACTTTAGCACCCCACTTTCACCCATGGACAGATCATCCAAAATGAAAATAAATAAGGAAACACAAGCTTTAAATGATACATTAAACAAGATGGACTTAATTGATATTTATAGGACACTCCATCCAAAAACAACAGAATACACATTTTTCTCAAGTGCTCATGGAACATTCTCCAGGATAGATCATATCTTGGGTCACAAATCAAGCCTTGGTAAATTTAAGAAAATTGAAATTGTATCAAGTATCTTTTCTGACCACAACGCCATGAGACTAGATATCAATTACAGGAAAAGATCTGTAAAAAATACAAACACATGGAGGCTAAACAATACACTACTTAATAATAAAGTGATCACTGAAGAAATCAAAGAGGAAATAAAAAAACACCTAGAAACAAATGACAGTGGAGACACAACGACCCAAAAGCTATGGGATGCAGCAAAAGCAGTTCTAAGGGGAAGTTTATAGCAATACAAGCCCACCTTAAGAAGCAGGAAACATCTCAAATAAACAACCTAACCTTGCACCTCAAGCAATTAGAGAAAGAAGAACAAAAAAACCCCAAAGCTAGCAGAAGGACAAAAATCATAAAAATCAGATCAGAAATAAATGAAAAAGAAATGAAGGAAACGATAGCAAAGATCAATAAAACTAAAAGCTGGTTCTTTGAGAAGATAAACAAAATAGATAAAACAGTAGCCAGACTCATCAAGAAAAAAAGGGGGAAGACTCAAATCAATAGAATTAGAAATGAAAAAGGAGAAGTAACAACTGACACTGCAGAAATAAAAAAAATCATGAGAGATTACTACAAGCAACTCTATGCCAATAAAATGGACAATCTGGAAGAAATGGACAAATTCTTAGAAATGCACAACCTGCCAACACTGAATCAGGAAGAAAGAGAAAATATGAACAGACCAATCACAAGCACTGAAATTGAAACTGTGATTAAAAATCTTCCAACAAACAAAAGCCCAGGACCAGATGGCTTCACAGGTGAATTCTATCAAACGTTTAGAGAAGAGCTAACACCTATCTTTCTCAAACTCTTCCAAAATATAGCAGAGGGAGGAACGCTCCCAAATTCCTTCTACGAGGCCACCATCACCTTGATACCAAAACCAGACAAGGATGTCACAAAGAAAGAAAACTACAGGCCAATATCACTGATGAACATAGATGCAAAAATCCTCAACAAAATACTAGCAAACAGAATCCAACAGCACATTAAAGGATCATACATCATGATCAAGTAGGGTTTATTCCAGGAATGCAAGGATTCTTCAATATATGCAAATCTATCAATGTGATAAACCATATTAGCAAATTGAAGGAGAAAAACCATATGATCATCTCAATAGATGCAGAGAAAGCTTTCAACAGAATTCAACACCCATTTATGATAAAAACCCTGCAGAAAGTAGGCATAGAGGGAACTTTCCTCAACATAATAAAGGCCATATATGACAAGCCCACAGCAAACATCATCTTCAATGGTGAAAAACTGAAAGCATTTCCACTAAGATCAGGAACAAGACAAGGTTGCCCACTCTCACCACTCTTATTCAACATAGTTTTGGAAGTTTTAGCCACAGCAATCAGAGAAGAAAAGGAAATAAAAGGAATCCAAATCAGAAAAGAAGAAATAAAGCTGTCACTGTTTGCAGATGACATGATACTATACATAGAGAATCCTAAAGATGCTACCAGAAAACTACTAGAGCTAATCAATGAATTTGTTAAAGTAGCAGGATACAAAATTAATGCACAGAAATCTCTGGCATTCCTATATACTAATGATGAAAAATCTGAAAGTGAAATCAAGAAAACACTCCCATTTACCATTGCAACAAAAATAATAAAATATCTAGGAATAAACCTACCTAAGGAGACAAAAGAACTGTATGCAGAAAATTATAAGACACTGAGAAAGAAATTAAAGGTGATACAAATAGATGGAGAGATACACCATGTTCTTGAATTGGAAGAATCAACATTGTGAAAATGACTCTACTACCCAAAGCAATCTACAGATTCAATGCAATCCCTATCAAACTACCACTGGCATTTTTCACAGAACTAGAACAAAAAATTTCGCAATTTGTACGGAAACACCAAAGACCCTGAATAGCCAAAGCAATCTTGAGAACGAAAAAAGGAGCTGGAGGAATCAGGCTCCCTGACTTCAGACTATACTACAAAGCTACAGTAATCAAGACAGTATGGTACTGGCACAAAAACAGAAAGATAGAACAATGGAACAGGATAGAAAGCCCAGAGATAAACCCAAGCACATATGGACACCTTATCTTTGATAAAGGTGGCAGGAATGTACAGTGGAGAAAGGACAGCCTCTTCAATAAATGGTGCTGGGAAAACTGGACACGTACATGTAAAAGTATGAGATTAGATCACACCCTAACACCATACACAAAAATAAGCTCAAAATGGATTAAAGACCTAAATGTAAGGCCAGAAACTATCAAACTCTTAGAGGAAAACATAGGCAGGACACTCCATGACATAAATCACAGCAAGATCCTTTCTGACCCACCTCCTAGAGTAATGGAAATAAAAACAAAAATAAACAAATGGGACCTAATGAAACTTCACAGGCTTTGCACAGCAAAGGAAACCATAAACAAGACCAAAAGACAACCCTCAGAATGGGAGAAAATATTTGCAAATGAAGCAACTGACAAAGGATTAATCTCCAAAATTTACAAGCAGCTCATGCAGCTCAATAACAAAAAAACAACCCAATCCAAAAATGGGCAGAAGGCCTGAATAGACATTTCTCCAAAGAAGATATACAGAATGCCAACAAACACATGAAAGAATGCTCAACATCATTAATCATTAGAGAAATGCAAATGAAAACTACAATGAGATATCATCTCACACCAGTCAGAATGGCCATCATCAAAAAATCTACAAACAATAAATGCTGGAGAGGGTGTGGAGAAAAGAGAACACTCTTGCACTGCTGGTGGGAATGTGAATTGGTTCAGCCACTATGGAGAACAGTATGGAGGTTCCTTAAAAAACTACAAATAGAATTACCATATGACCCAGCAATCCCACTACTGGGCATATACCCTGAGAAAACCAAAATTCAAAAAGAGTCATGTACCAAAATGTTCATTGCAGCTCTATTTACAATAGCCCAGAGATGGAAACAACCTAAGTGCCCATCATCGGATGAATGGATAAAGAAGATGTGGCACATATATACAATGGAATATTACTCAGCCTTAAAAAGAAACGAAATTGAGCTATTTGTAATGAGGTGGATAGACCTAGAGTCTGTCATACAGAGTGAAGTAAGTCAGAAAGAAAAAGACAACTACCGTATGCTAACACATATATATGGAATTTAAGAAAAAAAAAATGTCATGAAGAACCTAGGGGTAAGACAGGAATAAAGATGCAGACCTACTGGAGAACGGACTTGAGGATATGGGGGGGGAAGGGTGAGCTTTGACAGGGCGAGAGAGAGTCATGGACATATACACACTAACAAACGTAGTAAGGTAGATAGCTAGTGGGAAGCAGCCGCATGGCACAGGGATATTAGCTCGGTGCTTTGTGACAGCCTGGAGGGGTGGGATAGGGAGAGTGGGAGGGAGGGAGACGCAAGAGGGAAGACATATGGGAACATATGTATATGTATAACTGATTCACTTTGTTATAAAGCAGAAACTAGCACACCATTGTAAAGCAATTATACCCCAATAAAGATGTTAAAAAAAAAAAAATCTCAGTATTCATTTTATTAGGAAGAGGTGAAAATGGAAAGGTAGAGGCAATGCATTGATAAGCATCAAGTTTTGATGATCATCAAAGCACCTTTGTTCTGTAAGTGCACCCGCTAGCTCTCAGCACTGAGCCCTCTCCAAAAAGAAAACTTTACCAAAAACATATGAATAATCAAATACAAACTAATATATTATAATATACGTAGAGATGAATAGGTCATCTCTCAATAAATACACCAGATTAAAAAAATTCTAATTCAGGTGAAAAATAAAATGCAAAACAAATCAAGGATAGAGATCAAAGTAAGATATAGTTTAGAAAGATATGCTTTAAAAATGTGATTTGAAAGTTATGTTTAGAAAAAAGTTCAATGAAATTTTTATCTCACCCTGTTCAATTAAGTTTATATTTATCTTTCTGACTAGTTTTATACTTTTATGTGTTTTCTTGATTGCTGAACATTTTAAATGTTCTTGTTCTGAGCATATCTTTAAGATCAAATTTTAAAGATCCAAGAGTTTTTATTCCATACTTTATCTCATTTTGAGTTTAATCCAACACTATTCACTGAACCCTTTGGACATCATTCAGACACATATCAGCACATGTCAGACAGATACATGATACCTGCTTATAAAGTTATTTTGCTCTTTTTCTTCTTGCCATGTGAAATACTTGCTCTTTAAAAATCAGCCTTTTTTTTTTTTTTTGCCAGGGGAACTTCATTTTCCTCATAGGCTACTCCCAATTCATTCTTCTTACCAGTGTCATTTAAAAAATGTTTCTTTTTTTTATTTATACTCATAAGTATAAATCTCTTTATGAGAATTTTGTTACTCTTTTGAGTTTTTAAAATTAAATACATGTAAAACTACCTACCTTTTATTTGAATGATTTGCAATTTATCTTCGTAAGTCTAGGGTAACATCTATATTTCCTGTCTGGCTATCAGAGACTAAAAGATTTCATAACTTTCTCCCAAGGTTCTTATCATCTCCACTCCACCAACTTATTTCTCCTTATTATGCATAATTAGGGCTAGAACCATAGTTCTTCCATCATTTCTTTACATTTCTGTAAAATGAAATTATTAACTGGTATATTAAGAGCTTGTCAGATTAATCAGGATACAGCCCCTAAATTGAAAACCAGGCAGACATTTTACAAATTTTTATTACATAAAAATATGAATATGCCTAATGGCACAATTTCATAATAAATAAGAAGGTTCAGGATTTTATGTGCAATATGTAGAACTTTTTGGGAATAAATTAAGCTATGCATAGCAGAAAAGCCTAGGTGTATGAGTTCAGGTACAAGACAGCATGCTAAATACCTGCTATATGTTTTCCCTATATACTGGAAAAGACAAATAGCATTTTGGCAAAGAAAGGATCATGTGTCAAAACAGAACAAGATGGGAAATATCAGAGACACAGAAACTGAGCTGGCAGGATTTGGTTAAAGAGAACAGCCTAGACACTTGAAGCCATTTCAGGAGAGTAAGAGTTGTAAAGACAGGAAGAAAGCTAAAGATTTCATGTCTACAGGAAATAGAGGTCATGGATATGACTGGCCTGATGGTCAATTAACAGAGGTAGGGATTCCCATAGTGGTTACAATCAGGCTGACCAGGCCCAAAGTGTAGTTGATTCCTGAAAGAAATCAATTTCAACAAGATTTCATGATGTCTGGCAGGAGCTAGGGATACAACATTGGGGCTATGCCTTATGTTATGGGATTCCTTGGAAGAAATGAGAAACAGTTGACCTTAAAAGACCATCAATGGAGGCATCTACATGATACCATATTCAATCCTTTCCCCAATGTTCTAGAACTCAGCTAGGACCATTTGCCCTGACAGTGGATTTTGTTCCATATCCCAAGTGGACTGCACAAAAGGAGGATGATGACATCCTTAAAGAATTCCTTAAGTGTATGTGTGAGCTCTTGTAGAGGAATCAAAAGATATCTAAAAACAACCAGTGCATTCAAAGAGAAAAGTTTATGCCCAAGAAAAAGGTCTAAATGAACAACCATGCAAGGAGATAAAATGATTAAAATTAAGTATGAGGTGTGGCAGATACACAAGATATAGAGTGGTAAGAAAGGGAAGAATAGGGAAAACTATATACAAGTCAAGAATAAGTAATTAAAAAAAAAACAGCTTAATACCTTATAATTCAAAGATACTATTGCTTATGAAAAAAATGAATAGATGGGTTGAGGAGCATAACACACAAACCTCAATGGGTCTGTTCAGTTGATGAATGAGTAGCACAATGAGAACCAAAAACAAAGTCCAAATTAAATAACTAGAAGACAAGATCAAAGGACACCACAAAAATAAATCAAGTAGAAATAGAGAAATGGAAAGTATGAAAAAAGGCTAAGGATATATATTCCAATGCCAACATTAACCTAATAGACATACATAAGGAAATAAAAGAAGGAAATAATAACTGAAAACTACCAAGAAATTCATCAAGATGTGAGTAGAATAACAGGGACCTCCAAGTAGCATGTGATAATAAGGAAAAACACATACAGTTATATCATAGTGACATTTTAAAACTTCAAGCTCAAAGAGAAACAAAATATATATATATATATATATATATATATATATATATATATATCAGAGTAAAAACAAAATGTATTACCATAAAGTTACAGGGATTGACAACTAATTTTTCTATCAGTAACACTGACTATAAGAAGATAGGGAAAAATTGGTACAGTATTAGCACTTTTGCCATTATTTTTTCCATAAAGTCTGCATCTAAAATTTCTGGTAATATTAACATTAGATTAAAATGGAAGAAGAGAGGGGCAAGATAGAGATAAACTTGAGTTGTTGCATTATATGATAAAGGATAAAGTTAGTTAATGAAATGCTCAAATAGCACTTTAGGAAGAAAAATAACATTATGTATGTTTTAACACTGTGTATGTCAAATTCTGTTTCCAGTAATGGTAGGATAAGTAATCTGGACCACTGTTTTTACTAAGAATCATAAAACTATGATGAAATAGTTTTTTTTAAATATATTAATACATTTAAAGGCACAGGAGAATTATCAAAAGAGTGAAGAATTACAGGGTCAAGATCTGGGAGATGAAGAAAATCTAGAAAGGAGAAACAAGTGCTTAAAACCACTGATTCTTAATATTGTCCAATACCTAAGGAAGGAAATTGAAAGGCTGAGAAATTAAACACAATCTTTGATGGGTCAAAAAGGGCTCAGGTTTCAAAACTAGAGCTTGGTGTCTCACACTGTGGAGTGAGGGGTTGTGGGAAGACTGAACCTGAAGCATAAATATTCTCTCTTAGGAATTGAAACCCAGATTAGAAAAAAATTTGTATTTTATTGAGGTTAATTAGCATTATAAAATTCCATAGGCACTCAGCTCCTCCTTCATCTTTGGGCTGTGCATTTTGCCCAGTTTCCACAGTGAGTGCTACTTCAAGGAGGCAGCCCTGAGAGAGGAGTGTGAGGTTGAGATCATCTGGACAGAGTACACATGACTCAAGGCAGCTGTGTGACTGACAGGATCTTGGGGATCCAGACTGGTGTAAGGCCTGAGCCTCTGAGGTAGGAAAGCAGAATTCAGGACATTGGACCACCAGAGACCTCCTGGCCCTATGTAATATCAATCAGCGAGAGCTCTCCCAGAGATCTCTGTCTCAAAGCTAAGACCTAGCTCCACCAAACAGCCAGAAAACTCCAGTGCTGGAGGCCTCATGCCAAACAACTAGCAAGACAGGAATGCAACCCTACGCATTAACAGAGAGGTTGCCTAAAATCATAATAAGTTCACATAATATGTTTCTGCCCACCAGAAAGACAAGATCCAGCCCCACACACCAGAGCACAAACACCAGTCTCCTCAATCAAGAAGCCTGCATAAGCCACTGAAACAACATTACCCACTGAGGGCAGACACCAAAAACAATGAGAACCATGAACCTGCAGCCTGTGAAAGGAAGACACCCGAACACAGAAAGTTAAGTAAAATGGGAAGACAAAGAAATATGCAGCAGATGAAGGAGCAAGGTAAAAACACACCAGACCAAACAAATGAAAAGGAAATAGGCAGTCTACCTGAAAAATAATTCAGAGTAATGATAGTAAAGATGATCTAAAATCTTGGAAACAGAAGAGAGAAAATGCAGGAAACATATAACAAAGACATAGAAGAACTAAAGAGCAAACAAACAATCATGACCAACACAGTAAATGAAACTAAAAATTCTCTAGAATGCATCAGTAGCAGAATAACTGATGCAGAAAAATGGATAAGTGACCTGTAAGATAAAATAGTGGAAATAACTACCACAGAGCAGATAGAGATTGAAAAGAATTGAGTAAAATCTCAGTAAACTCTGGGACAACATTAAACACACCAACATTCGAATTATAGGGGTCCCAGAAGAAGAAGAGAAAAAGAAAGAGTGTGAGAAAGTATTTGAAGAGATTATAATTGAAAACTCCCCTAACATGGGAAAGGAAATATTCAATGAAGTCCAGGAAGCACAGAGAGTCCCATACAGGATAAATCCAAGGATAAACAGAACAAGACCCATATTAATCAAACTATCAAAATTTAAATACAAAGAGAAACTATTAAAAGCAGCAAGGGAAAAGCAACAAAAAAACATACAAGGGAATCCCTATAAGGTTAACAGCTGATCTTTCAGCAGAAACTCTGCAAACCAGAAGGGAGTGGCAGGACAGGTTTAAAGTGATGAAAGGGAAACACCTACAGCCAAGATTATTCTATGCAGCAAGGATCTCATTCAGATTTGACAGAGAAATTAAAACCTTTACAGACAAGCAAAAGTTAAGAGAATTCAGTACCACCAAACCAGCTTTACAACAAAATCTAAAGGAACTTTTCCAAGCAGGAAACAAAAGAGAAGGAAAAGACCTACAAAAACAAACCCAAAACAATGAAGAAAATTGTAATAGAACCATACATATAGATAATTAACTGAAATCAAAATGGATTAAAGGCTCCAACTAAAAGACGTAGACTGCTTGAATGGATACAAAAACAAGACCAGTATGTATGCTGCTTAAAAGAGACCCACTTCAGACCAAGGAACACATACAGACTGAAAGTGAGATGATGCAGAAAGATATTCTATGCAAATGCAAATCAAAAGAAAGCTGGAGTAGCAATTCTCATGTCAGACAAAATAGAATTTAAAATAAAGACTATTACAAGAGGCAAACAAGGACACTACATAATGATCAAGGGATCAATCCAAGAAAAAAGATATAACAATTGTAAACATTTACGCACCCAACATAAAGGCACCTCAATACATAATGTAAATGCTAAAGGCAATAAAAGGGGTAATCAAAGGTAACATAATAATAGTAGGGGACTTTAAAACCCCACTTTCACCAATGGGCAGATCATGCAAAATGAAAATAAATAAGGAAACACAAGCTTTAAATGACACATTAAAAAAGATGGACTTAATTGATATTTAGAGGACATTCCATCCAAAAACAACAGAAAACACATTTGCCTCAACTTCTCATGGAACATTCCCCAGGATATACTATATCTTGGGTCACTAAGCCTTGGTAAATTTAAGAAAATTGAAATTGTATCAACTATCTTTTCTGACCAAAATGCTATGTGACTAGATATGAATTACAGGAAAACAAAACAAAACAAAACAAAACAAAATACAAACACATGGAGGCTAAACAATATGCAACAAAATAGCTAAGAGATCACTGAAGAAATCAAAGAGGAAATTAAAAAAAAAAAATACCTAGAAACAAATGACAATGAAAACACAATGATCCAAAACCTATAGTATGCAGCAAAGGCCATTCTAAGAGGGAAGTTTATAGCAATACAATCCTACCTCAAGAAACAAGAAAAATCTCAAATCAATGACTTAACCTTGCACCTAAAGCAATTAGAGAAAGAAGAACAAAAAGACCCCCAAAGTTAGCAGAAGGAAAGAAATCATAAGATCGGATATTAAATAAATGAAAAAGAAATGAAGTAAACAATAGCAAAGATCAATAAAACTAAAAGTTGGTTCTTTGAGAAGATAAAATTGGTAAACCATTAGCCAGATTCATCAAGAAAAAAAGGGAAAATATTCAAATCAACAGAATTAGAAATGAAAAAGGAGAAGCAACAACTGACACTACAGAAATAAAAAGAATCATGAGGGATTACTACAAGCAACTATATGCCAATAAAATTGACAATCTGGAAGAAATGGGAAAATTCTTAGAAAAGCACAACCTTCCAAGACAGAACTAGGAAATAATAGAAAATATAAACAGGCCAATCACAAGCAATGAAATTGAAACTGTGATTAAAAATCTTCCAACAAACAAAAGCTCAGACCCGATCACTTCACAGGAAATTCTATCAAACATTTAGGGAAGAGCTAGCACCTATCTTTCACAAAATCTTAAAAAATAGAGCAGAAGGAGGAACACTCCCAAACTCATTCTACAAGAACACTATCACCCTGATACCAAAACCGACACAGATGTCACAAAAACAGAAAACTACAGACCAATATCACTGACGAATATAGATGCAAAAATCCTCAACAAAATACTAGCAAACAGAATCCAACAGCACATAAAAAGGATAATACACCATGACCAAGTGCGGTTTATCCCAGGAATGCAAGGATTCTTCAATATGCGCAAATCAATCAATGTGATATACCATATTAACAAATTGAAGAGTAAAATCCATATGATCACCTCAATAGATGCAGAAAAAGCTTTTGACAATATTTAACACCGAGTTATGATAAAAACTCTCCAGAAAGTAGGCAAAGAGGGAACTTACCTCAACATAATAAAGGCAATATATGACAAACCCACAGCCAACATCATCCTCAATGGTGAAAAACTGAAACTCTTTCCTCTAAAGTCAGGAAAAAGACAAGGATGCCCACTTTCAACACGATTATTCAAGATACATTTGGAAGTTTTAGCCACAGCAATCAGAGAAGGAAAAGAAATAAAAGGAATCCCAATTGAAAAAGAAGAAGTAAAGCTGTCACTGTTTGCAGATAACATGATACTATACATAGAAAATGCTAAATGTGCCACCAGAAAACGACTAGATCTAATCAATGAATTTGTTAAAGTTGCAGGGTACAAAATTAATGCACAGAAATGTCTTGCATTCCTATACACTAATGATGAAAAATCTGAAAGAGAAACTAAGGAAACACCCCCATTTACCATTGCAATAAAAGAATAGTATACCTAGGAATAAACCTACCTAAGGTGACAAAATACCTGTATGTGGAAAATTACAAGACACTGATATAAGAAGCTAAAGATGAAACAAACAGATGGAGAAACATACCATGTTCTTGTATTGCAATAATCAACATCATGAAAATGACTATACTACCCAAGGCAATCTACAGATTCAATGCAGTCCCTATCAAACAATCAGTGGCATTTTTCACAGAAATAGAACAAAAAATTTTACACTTTGTATAGAAACACAAAAGACCCCAAATAGCGAAAGCAATCTTGAGAAAGAAAAACGGAGCTGGAGGAATAGGGCTCCTGGATTTCAGACTATACTACAAAGTTACAGTAATCAAGACAGTATGGTATTGGCACAAAAACAGAAATATAGATCAATGGGAGAGGATAGAAAGCCCAGAGATAAACCCACGCACTTTATCATTGATAAAGGAGGTAAGAATATACAATGGAAAAAAGACAGCCTCTTCAATAAGTGGTGCTGGGAATAATGGACAGCTACATGTAAAATAATGAAATTAGAACACTACCAAGCACCATACACAAAAATAAACTCAAAATGGATTAAAGACCTAAATGTAAAGCCAGACATTATAAAACTATTAGTGGAAAACATAGGCAGAATGCTCTACAACATAAATCACAGAAAGATCCTTTTTGACCCACCTCCTAGAGAAATGGAAATAAAAACAATAATAAACAAATGGGACTTAAGGAAACTTAAAAGCTTTTGCACAACAATGGAAACCACAAACAAGATGAAAAGACAACCCTCAGAATGAGAGAACTATTTGCAAATGAAGAAACTGACAATGGGTTAATCTCCAAATTATACAAGCAGTTCATACAGCTCAATATCAATAAAACAAAAAACCCAATAAAAAATGAGTGGAAGAACTAAATCAACATTTCTCAAAAGAAGATATACAGATTGCCAGCAAACACATGAAAGGATGCTCAACATCACTAATCATTAGAGAAATGCAAATCAAAGCTACAATGAGGTATCACCTCACACCAGTCAGAATGGCCATAATCAAAAAATCTACAAACAATAAATGCTGGAGAGGGTGTGGAGAAAAAGGAACCCTCTTGCACTGTTGGTGGGAATGTAAATTGATACAGCCACTATGGAGAACAGTATAGAAGTTCCTTAAAAAACTAAAACTAGAACTACCATACAACCCAGCAATGCCACTCCTGGGCATATAACCTGAGAAAACCATAATTCAAAAAGAGTCACGTACCACAATGTTCACTGCAGCACTATTTACAATAACCCAGACATGGAAGAAACCTAAGTGTCCATCGATAGATGAATGGATAAGGAAGATATGGCACATATATACATTGTAATATTACTCAACCATAAAAGGAAATGAAATTGAGTTATTTGTAGTGAGGTGGATGGACTTAGGGTTTGTCATACAGAGTGAAGGATGTCAGAAGGAGAAAAACAAATACTGTATTCTAACACATATGTATGTAAGCTTAAAAAAAAAAAAGAAAAAAAATGGTTCTGATGAACTTAGGAGCAGGACAAGAATACAGGTGCAGATGTAGAGAATGGATTTGAGGACACTTGGAGGGGGGAGGGTAAGCTGGACAAAGTGAGAGTAGCATTGACATATATACACTACTAAATGTAAAATAGATAGCTAGTGGGAAGCAGCTACATCGCATGGGGAGATCAGCTCAGTGTTTTGTGACCACCTAAAAGAGTGGGATAGGGATAGTGGTAGGGAGATGTAAGAGGGAGGGGATATAGGGATATATGTATACATATAGTTGATTCACTTTGTTATACAGCAGAAATTAACACAACATTGTAAAGCAGTTATACTCCAATAAAGACATTAAAATAACATTAAAAAAATAAAATAAAATTCCATAGTCATGTGCAAATAAACAAACAAATAAATAAATAAATAAATGATCTTGACATTTCTAGAGGAAGATATTATCTAACACCTGAGATAATTTCTTTCATAAATAATATCTGGCTATCAGTCAAAAATAATTGTGTTAGCAGAGATGAAACAACAGTACCAAAATCCAGGAAAAATAACAGACAATGGGGTGAAATTCACAGTTATCTAAATAATGGAATTATTAAACATGACTAAGATAATTATACTTATTATGTTCAAGAAAATAAAAGCTTAGACTAAGAATTTGTCAGATGAATTGAGTCTATATAAAAGATCAAAATGGATATTCTAGAATTGAAAACAAAACAAAATACCTAAAACTAAAGGTAAGAACTAACATTTGGGATTAATGGAAAATTAGATACAACAGAAGAGAGAATTAGTGAAGTGGAAGGTAGATCCGATATAAATTTCCAAAATAAGGTATATAGATTAAAAACAAACAAACAGAAAACTATAGTTGAGCATAAGATATACAATGTAAAGTTCTAATATATATTCAATATCAGTATGAAAAGGAAACGATCACAAGCAATGTTTGAAGACAAAATGGCAGAGAATTTTCAAAAACAAAAATAACTTCAAACCATGGCTTTTAAAAGTACTACAAACCTCAAGAAGAATAAGTAGGGTAGATATAAATAGTAAAACTGCCAGAATCCAAAAGCAAAGAGAGAATACTAAACATAAAGAGAATGAGAGAGAGAGAGAGAACCATTAAAGGTACAGCAGTAAGATTTAAAGGTGACTTAACAAAAGAAACAACGAAAGAAAGAAGATAATAGAGTAATAAAATATTACAAGCAATGAGAAACATACTAACATCAAAAGTGCATCAGTAAAATTTAAGATTGTTATAATTAAATGCTTATATTAGAAATAAAATCTAAGGCCAGCATCAAAAAATCTACCAGCAGAAACTGAGACAGAGATGTAGAGAACAAACCTATGGACACCAAGGGGGGAAAGTGGTGGGGGGGTGGTTGTGGTGTGATGTACTGGGAGATTGGGATTGACATACATACACTAATATGTATAAAATGGATAACTAATAAGAATCTGCTGTATAAAAAAGTAAATAAAGTAAAATTCAATTAAAAAAGACGCAGGCACCCCAGTGTTCATTGCAGCACTATTTACAATAGCCAGGTCATGGAAACAACCTAAATGATGTGGTACATATATACAATACAATATTACTCAGCCATAAACAGGAAAAAAAATTGGGTCATTTGTAGAGACGTGAATGGACCTAGAGACTGTCCTACAGAATGACATAAGTCAGAAAGAAAACCAAATATCTTATATAAATGTATATTTGTGGAATCTAGAAAAATGGTATAGATGAACTGGTTTGCAAAGCAGAAATAGAGGCACAGATGTAGAGAACAAATGTATGGACACCAAGGTGGGAAGGAGGGGTGGGATGAATTGGGAATTTAAGACTAAGATATATACACTAATATGCATAAAATAGATAACTAATGAAAACCTGTTGTATAGCACAGGGAAGTCCACTTCGCTCTGCAGTAGAATCTAACACAACATTGTAAAACAACTATACCCCAACTAAAAAAAGAAAACAAAACTTTTTTACCTTATATATGGTTTATTCACAAAATTTTAGATTTTTATGTAACTAAATTCTATTAGTACTTTCTTTTATGGGTTCTTGATAGGCAAAGTCCTTCCAAACCCCAAGAACTCATTCAAAAACAATTATGTTCTTCTAGTCTTTAATGATTTTTTCTTGTATTTGAATTTTGTTCCATTTGGCCTTTATTTTGGGGTCAACTTGAAGTAGAAATTGAACTTATTATTTTTTCAGATGACTATTCAACTGCCTCTAAAGCAAATATTGAACAATCTTTTTTTTTAGTAACTTGAAATTTGATCTTTACCATATACAAAATACTGATGTATAAGCTAACTTAAGAACACTCACGAGAGACCAGGCCTACCCTCAGCACTTTCCATTTAATAGCTCATTGTATTCTCCAAATTATTTCATTCTAAATTTCTATGTAAGTCATGACATGTTAGAGCTGGTTTATATTGGTTCCCAAGAACAAATTATTAAATTTCTAAGATTTATTAAGCCAGTTTTCAAACACAGCCATTATTAAAATTTAAATTATATCAGCATAAAATTAAACAAGTAAAAAAATATTAAGCAAGTAAAAATTATAAATATTAAAATCATCTCTTTCTAATAATTTTACTATTATTTATGCTCTTGAGTTTATGTCCATCTGCAGGTATGTATAATAAATATACTATAGATTGATGTGTCACTACACATTTTTCCAGTTTTGTGTTTGGTAATGTTTTTAGCTTGGAATTTACCATGGTGGGAGTGTTTATATCATACAAATTGGCAAATGCTAAAGATCACGCCTTTTTCCTCCTCTGTGAGCTTGTTAAATATTTACCAGACTACAATTGCATAGGGACATGGTAACGTCCTTCTATCTAAGTATATGCTATGTATATGTGTATAAGTGTATATGTATTTGAAGGTATGTGTATAGTTGTCTATATATTTTCAGGTGTTCTAATCTCTTTGTTACCTATTTTGCTAATACCAACTGATTTTAATTATGTTACAATAATTAATTTTTAAGATGTTACAATATTACATGAGGGAGTCACTACTCATTATTCTCTACTTTCAGATTTTTTCCCCTGGGTGTTAATCCTTTAATATATTCTGCATTGTTTTTCTTTTATTTTTATCTACTTTTCCTGATAGTTTCTGTGTTATTTGGTTTTAGTTGGGATTAAGTTAAATTTATAGATTACTTAGGGAGATTGGTATATTTAGGAAGGTGAATATATTTACCAGGTGCACAATATCTGTTTTCATTTGCTTATATCTTCTTTTGCTTTACTCAGAGATTCTCAGCTTTTGCTTTCCATCTGCACTCTTGTTTAAATCATGTTGATGTTATTTGTTCCTTAAAGATTTGGTTAAATTCTTCTTTTGAACCTTGGGCCAATTTTTCATGTTTGTTTTGTTTTCTTTTCAAGTGTAGGAGTTGGTAATAGGGAAAGTAAATCACTTGGCTATTTTCTCTTTTACCTCTATGACAATGGGTCTGTTTAGATTTTATTTTCTGGGTTCACCTTTAATAATTTTGTATTTGTGCTGGAAATAATCAATTTTCTACACATTCTAACACAGATTTGAACAAAACAATGCAATGAGCAGCCAGTCAGTGCCCCGCCTGTATCCCTCAACACTTCTCCAGTCAGCATCTGCACTTCTTTGCAGGAAGATTTGTCTAAGCTGTGGAAGGCAGCCTGGAAATGCCTAGGAATTAATTAATAGCTTCTGGGAACAACATTCAAACAATGACTGACAGAAGTTGGTGTACATATATTTCAGCTTCCTTACCCCATGTGCGGTAAATTTGAGGCTTGTGCTTTAAACTATCTCCCTAATAAACTTCAGTTACCTCCCCATGGTGATAGCTGTCTTGATGACAGTCCTTTATGGAGTATTTTCCCTTTGCTTTTTCTCTTGGCCACCAAATAATCTACTTGTACTGGAATCCTTCTCTGAGGATCTGCCTCCGGGCAAATGCAACTAACAAATACATTAATTTTATTTTTTATCTGTATCTCTGATTACTTCCCTAAATTTATGTTTATTTTGTTAAAGTATCCATTTTCTACCTCTCTAATTTTTATTATTTCATCAAAACATTTATCTTAAAGTTTCTCAACTGGGACACTCTCTCGGAAAGCTTTGAAAACATGTAGGGCTTCCTGCAAGCAAAAAAAACCATTTGCTTCAAAGGTTGACAATGCTAAATGCTCTTTATTTAGCATTACAGAGCTTTACAAAACAAATGAACAATAGCAACCCTGTTGAAAGGTCAATGTTTTTAATTCTTCCAAAGAACCAAAATGCTATTGCTTTCCATTTTTCTAATTCACCGATTTATACTTTAATAAATATGATTCATTCTTCTGTTTACTTAAAATTAATTTTTCTATTTATAACATATGATTAAATTTGTAGGGCTTATTTACATTATAAATGCTTAAATCATTTTTTATTAAAATATTTATGACTATATATTCATTAGCTATATCCTATATGTTCTGCTATGTAATATGTTTATTATTATTTTCTGGATATTAAGAAATTCATTTTGATTTCTTGAGTACTGCCAATAATTTTTAAGATTTTTAAAAACATTTTGATATAGTATAGTTGCTGTCCTTATTTTTGTGGCTTTTTTTTTTTTTTTAACTTCTAGCTTTATTGAGTAATGATCATAGAATAAGCAGTGTATTATTTTTATTTTTGAAAACTTCTGATTTTAAAGAAATACTGCTCAAGATAATTAGTTATACCCACCATATTAATATGTTATTTTTATCATATATTGTTATTTTAATCTTATTTTTATTCCTTTTTGTCTGTCATGAACTGAAAGTGAACTAAAGTCATCCAACCTGCTTTTCTCCATTTCTCTCCATATTGTTTTATGAATTTTTATAATATGCTGTTTGTTATGTAGATAATCATAACTGATCAATCTTGTTTGTGTAGTATACTCTTTGTCATTGTAAATCATACTTCATCTCTTTTCAACACTTTTTACCTAAACTATATGTTTTCTGATAGAATGACTTTGTTTACTACTTTCATTTTTTTTACCATTTGTGAGTAGCACTTTTGCCCATTATTTTGTTTTTCTAACATTTCCAAAATCTTGAGGTTTCCAGAGTCTTGTATTCAGGGCTAATATTAATTATACTCTATGATCAATTCTGAAATTCTTTTTATTTTAATAGTTAAGCTTAGAACATTTATATTTATTGATATGATATATATGTTTAATCATAATTCTGCCTTTGTATTTATTGATATTAAAAGTATATACTATATATACATATATAGTTCAACTATCATGCCCACATTTGTTTTAGTCTTAATTTACATTAATTAGGGTTCAATACTCAGCACCATTTCTTTTGCCATCGTTTCTATCATTTCTTGGCATATTCAAGTTTATTCTCTTGTAGTTTCTTCAGGAAGGGTTTGTGGTAACTATATTGTCTGAATTATTGAATTTCTAAATATGTTTACCTTTTACCTTTACACTTGAACTATTCCTCCACTACCTTATAGGGATGAATATTATTGTCTGATTGCAGCCTTTGTTTTCTCCTTATCTTCTTTCTATCAAGACATTAAAGAACCTTTCTTTATCCTTGATAGCAAGATTTTGTGAAGATATGACTTGTTGGTTAATTATCCTGTATCAGTTATTCTTGGAATAAATATATGCCCTTTTAATCTGTTAATTCAATTTTATAGAATTTCTGGGAAAAGTTTATTTAGCTTCATTTTAAAATATTTATTTCCATTTATTTTTTATTTTGATAAAGACCAAAGTGACAAATAGTTCAAAAGAATAGTTCAATTAGCAACTATCCACATTTTAGTCATGTTCACTAATTGTTAAAGTTGTGCCTCAGTTGTAATCTCTCTCTATATTTCTTCTTGCTGAACCATTTAAAAATAAATCAAAAGATCATTCATCCTGAAATACTTTATTATGTTATTCCTAAGTACAAGTATAATTTTCTATATAACCACACTAACATTATTATATTCAAGACATTTAATATTATTCACAAATTCTAATATGTCTTTCATAGTCATATTTTTCCAGTAGTTCAAACAAATGCCCTTTATATCTATATAGTTCTTTTTGATCTGGAATCCAGTCAAGGTCCATGTATTTGTACTTGGCTGTCAAGCTTTTTAATCTCAACCAGTACCCCAACCATTTTTGTTTTTCAAAATATTGCTATCTATTGAAGAATTCTGACCACTATCTAGTAAAGTGTCCTACATTCTTAACTTGTTTGAAATGATTGTTTCTTCATGCTGACATCAGGTTAAACATTTTTAAAACAAAGTCCTTATAGATGTTACACATTTCCCATTCCTTCTCATTAGGAGGCCTGTAATGTCAGTTTTTTCCAAATACTGATGATACTTAAATTGACTATTCTTATAATGTGGCTTCTGGCAGACAACCCTAGAGTAATGATACCATTGTTCTTTGTCATTTAAAAGTGGTCTGTGGAGTCATACTTTGAGACTGTGTTAAAGTTCTCTTCCCAAACAACCACTGGTTTTTAGTGTATATCTATATGTCAGGCCTGAAACAATTATTTTATGGGTCAAGGGGATGGTAAATGTTGCCCAATTATTTTTCTGTTTGGTCCTTTGCTTTATATTAATTAACTGTCAGTTTTTGAAAATTAGAGCTCTCCTCCTTTATTTTTCCTTATTTTTATCCCTTCTTTTTGATGTTATACATATGCATACATCCCTTTTTAGATATATTTTTTGTGTTATAAATATTACTATTTTTAATGTTCAAGTGTCACAAATGTAGGAAGTGTTTGCCTCTCTTGATAAGTCCCCACTATTTTCTGAGCACTTCCCTGCTTTCTGACACTTTTCCAGTTCTTACATAGAAGCAGACATTTTTCCAAGAAGCCCTGGTTTCTTCTAGGGAAGAATGACACTTAGAAATGAACCTATAGATGCTAGGTTTGCTCTTGGTAGACTCTTTTAGTGAATAGAAGTAGATATTTTTGAAATCGTAATTTCATATCAAGATCACTGATTCAAATCTATCAGCACAGATCTCTTCCTCACTTATCTCTTGCCATAGTTCTCTTTTCAATCATAGTGAAAACATCATCCCTCATAATATTATTTTTTCATTTGATCTTTTCTACAATAATCACAAAATAGTTTCAATTTACTACCAATACCAAGAGTAAGCACTTTTGTAAAATTGAAGATTTCTTCATAGATTTCTTTGTCCTTAAAATATATAAAGGAAATTATATAATCACAGGACAGTGTTCACTAATTACTTGAATTATTTTTTATTTCTGTATGGAGATATTATGAAACTGAAATACTGTTTTCTTCATTTGTTTCTGTTTATATTTAGTTTTAAAGTTTGTATTTCTTTTCCTTTTTATATAATATTTTTAAAAATATAAAATAGCTATGTAAAATTCATAATTTTACAAAAATGTATGTTCAGAAAATTTTACTTTCATCTATGTTATTTCCACTGTGTTACTACTTACCTCTTATAGGTAACTACTTTTTGTTCTTTTTGTATTTATTTTTCAAAAAATAACCAAGTATACAATATTATCTCCAAATAATCTTTGTTGATGTAATTCCCTTTCTTTCTTACACAAGAAGGTAGTATTCTCTATATATATTCATATGTACCTGGAAATCACTTCATATCACTTCATAGGGATCATTCCCATTCTACGTTACAGTTCTTTAGTATCCATTATGAAAGTTTATTTAAATGGACACTTATTAATGGACATTTATAGTATAGAAAAAGTTATAATATTAAGCAATGAGTAAACTTGTGCTTACATTGTTTTGTATTTGTTAAGTTATATACTCAAGATAATTTCCTAGAAATGAGTTTGTAGGGGCAAATTGTAAATAAGTATATAAATGCGTAGGTTGTTTTTTTAAAATATTGAAAATCCCCCTCCATAAAAGTTGTAGTATTTTGTACTTCTACCAATAATATTTGAGTGCCTGATTCTTTCTCCATAAGCTTTTTTTCTTTTTTTTTGGCTGCATTGGTTTTTGTTGCTATGTGCTGTCTTTCTCTAGTTGCGGCTAATGGGGACTACCTTTTGTTGCGGTGCGCAGGCTTCTCACTGTGGTGGCTTCTCTTGTTGCAGATCACGGGCTCCAGGCACTTGGGCTTCAGTAGTTGTGGCTCTCAGGCTCTATAGTGCAGGCTCAGTAGTGTGGCACACAGGCTTAGTTGCTCCACGGCATGTGGGATGTTCCCCGACCAGTGCTCAAACCCATGTCCCCTGCATTAGCAGGAAGATTCTTAACTGCTGTGCCACCAGGGAAGTCCCTCCATAAGCTTTTTGATAAAGTATATTCTGAAGCTCTTTACTTTCTGCCAATTCAATAAATGAAATAATTTATAATACATATTATATTTTACATTATATATTACATATGTTATTAATAATATGTATATATTTCTTTTATTTTTAAGTGCAGTATTTTCCTAAGTTTAAGGGTAATTTGTATATCTTTTTTCTGTGAAATATGCATGCCTGTTTCTCATTATTTTATAGGGCTTGTGGTTTTATTAACTCTTTATGTATTATAGATATTATCCCTTTACTCATTATATAAATTGTAAATATTTTCTCTCAGTTTATCATTTATCTTTTCACTTTACTCACATTGTTTTATTTCCAGGTAAATTATTTTTTAATGATTTGTACTTAAATTCATGATTAAAATAATTAAATGTGGATTTTTAATTAAAAGGCCTTTCCCCACATCTTGGTTATAAACAGTTCCCCTATGTTTTCTCCTGGTATTTACACATTTTATTTTTAACCTTAATTATACATACATGTGTAGTTTATTCTTGTGTACAGTGTGAGGTTTGGATCTTATTTTATTACTTTTTAATGGTTATAGAATTGTTCCAATACTATTATCTAAAAACATGTTTCTCCAATTTATTTGAAACTTTAGTACATACCAAATAATTTATATATATTTGAACCTATTGGTAGTTCTATTCCACTGGCCTGTCAATTCATGTTCCAGGAACACACTGGTTTAATTATAGGAAATTTTTAATATATGTTAATATATAACAAGGTTAGCCTCTATTCCTTGCTGTACTTTTTCAGGTCTTTCCTAGATATTCTTCCAGATTTATGTTTTGATATAATCTTTAGAATCATTCTATCTAGCTCCAAACACAAACAGTGTTTTGCTATTTTTATTAAATTTGTGTTAAATGTAGATATTAAGGTTGGGAGAATGAAAAATCTATCCAAGGAAAGAGCATGGGTTTCTTCTGTTCAAGTTTGTATTTCCATCTTTCTGTAGTTTTGTTTTCCTCATACAGGCTTTACTTCACTTTTCAGTTTTTATTATTCCTAAATATTTCATTTACTCTTGTAAGTGTAAATGGCATTTTGTCTTCCATCATATTTTTAAGTTCATTATTGTTCTTACATATTAAGGTTATTTATTTTTGTAGGGTAATTCTATATCTTGCTATCTAATTTAATTCACTTATCATCTGTATATTTTATCATTTATTTTCTTAGATTTTCTAACTATACTATTATATTATCTGTAAACGAAGATAGTTCTACTCATGGTATGCTGACAAAACTTTATCAATTGACTGTCAGGAAAATTTAAAAAAAAAGGAAAACACAGAATCCTGATTTGTAGGATTTGCCAAATTCCATGATGCAATTCTCATCACAGTTAATTTCATGCTACCCATGTGTTTAACAACCAGCTCAGACAATTCCTGAAAATTTAACCTTTGGTTCTAGCCAACCAGTATGACTTGGTACGGTCAAGCTCCCATATACCAACTGGTTATATTTCTTCCTTCTCAATTTATTAGTTTATAATTATTTTATATTTGATTAATGCATCTACCAAAATTTTAAAGAATAGTGGGTATTGTGAGCATGTTGCCTGCTTTAGCAGGAATATTTCTAGTGAACACAGTGTATAAAACCTTCCTTCTCCCAAATGGAGTGAAAATATTCCATCTGTTGCCTTTTCCAAGCTGCAAAGAATATTTACCAATGCCTTAATCACAGCAGTGTCCTTTCCTCTGCACATGGCAACTTTTGTTCAGTAGGGCAGATTGAGAATAATCCAAGTGTAGTTTCTTTCTCCTATAGCCTGATTGCTTTTTGCTTTCCCCAGGTCTGTGACATATAAATACATTAGGGCTCTTTGTTATCCTTTCTTTGCAGACCCTGTTGGGTTCCTACAGAAAAAGCCTGCAAGACAGTGTGACCCTCCCACTTTATAGGCCCCAGATATTTTACATTCTCCTGCTCACCCACATTGTGCTTTCACAAGTTTTCAAATCTATTATCTAAAATTTTCTTACTAGTGTTAGGTTACATCTACTCTAAATGAGGAAGTCCTCGACTCTCTTCAGTACCCTCAGGAAGGATCTCTCCTTTCATCTTGGACACGGATGGTTGTTTTTCAGTGGCTTGGGGAAAAGTCTTAATTTGAACTTAGTGTGGTTCCATTCTGCTGTAAGGGTGGGAGTCACTCTTTTTCCTGTCTCTACCTACTGGGGCTGAAGATAGAAACTCCAGTATGTTCTCTTTTAATATGTTCTCTATTTAATACCAAAAAAGAACAGATTAAAACACTTAGAAATACTAATTACACACACACACATATATATATAGTGTATATATGTGGGTGTGTATGTGTATGTGTGTGTCTATTCATGTGGTTTGATCTCCATGTCATAGAATGTACTGAAGAATACAATACACTTATATATGTGATAGTGTGTGATTATGTATGTGTGTGTGTATGCTACATACATCTGTATATAAATGCATAGACAATTAATAATCTAAATTATATATACAAAATTTGACAACAGTATTTAGATCTAGGGAAGAACGAGATAGTTTAAGTGAGGGAAATACAGTAAAGTGGACATTATATTTTTCTGATATATTACAACTGATAAGAAAACAGGAAAAGTGTTGTTTCCAGATGTTTTTAATTCTGTTATCTAAAAGGATGGTGTGGGTGATGATAAGAAGATAATAAGGATTTTTTTGCAGATATACATAACTCATATTACATTTTTTATGTAAAGCAAAAGAATTAGAATAGTCCAAATATTAAAAAAAATAGGAGCACTCACACTATCTATTTTTATTCTGTAAAGCTTCTATAATCAAGACAGTGCAACATTTTGGCAACAAGACACATAAATCAATGAAACAGAATGGCGTCTAGAATTACACCCACACAAATATGGTCAATTTTTTTTGACAAACACAGAGGCAATTTGATGGAGAAGGAAAGACTTTTTAAGATTATTGTTTTGGGACAATCAGACATCCATACAAAAAATTTAAAAAAATTATAATGCAAAACTCATGAAAAAATCAGCTCAAAATAGGTCATAATAGAAAAAACATATAAAGATAAAACATAAAACTCTAAGGAAACAAGAAAATCTTTGTAACTCTGGGTTAGATAAATAGCTCTCAATGAAACAGAAATAAATATTCATTAAAAAATTAATGAAAAAAATAACTTCTCTAAAACTAAAAGTAGACAAAATTTAATTTGCCAAATATCTTGTTAAGAGAATGAAAAGACCATCTACAGACCGGATGAAAATATTTGCAAATCTCATATCAGACAATGGACTTGTACTCAGAATATATAAAATATTTAAAAAGCTCAACAATACAAAAATAAACAGCCCAAGTAAAAATAATGGGCAAAGTGTTTGGAAAGACATTTACCCAAGAATATATAAAAATGGCAAGTGGACCTATGAAAAGTTGGTCAACATTTATCATTATGGAATTGCAAATAAGAAACACAATGTTGTGCCACTTTTAGAATGGCTTTAAGAAACCCTGACAATATAAATGTTGACAAGGATGAGAAGTAACTTGGATTCTCATACATTGCTGGTGGGAATAAAAAATGGTGTATTCACTTTGGAAAAGAGTTTGGCTGTTTCTTTTAATGTTTTACTTAACATTTACGATTTGACCCAGGATTCTACACTTAGGTGTATATCCAACTGAAATTAAAACTCATGTTCATGCAAAAACTTGTATAAAAAATCATTGAATTGTATGTTAAATGAAGGAATTTATAGTATTTGAAACTCAATAAAACTGTTCCATTAAAAAAAAAAAAAGGAATGAGGCATTGATACATGTAACAACATGAGTGAATCTCAAAGGCATTATGTTGACTAAAAGAATCCAGTATCAAAATGTTACATACTGTATGATTCTATTTCTATCATGTTCTGGAAAAGGCCAAACAAAAATAGAAAACAGATCAAGTGTTAAATCTCATAGATTGCATAACCAAAGGCAAAGAGATTATTTTTATATATAATTTTTAAATAAGAAGATGAATAATGTTTGATTCAAAAATTGGACATTTAAGAGAATTTTATAAGACCCACTTCTCTTGACCCATACATTTGAAGATAACCAAACTGGGTTAAATAATATAAAGTAGGATCTAATCTCAGCTTTGCTACTTACTTAATGTTTGATTTTAGACATAATATTTTATCTCTTAATCCCCACCTGTAAAATGAGGATACTAAATCCTACTTTACAATATTATCATCAGGATTAAAAATATATGTGAGTGGGTGTGAAAGGGTGTATTATGTGCATATAATAGAATTGGTATATTTTCTCTTTATATTACTTGAAATATAGTCTATGGGAACATATTAAATTGCAGCTGCTATCATGTTATTGTTATTTAAAAATTTATTTAGAAGAACAAAGAAGTTTTCTTCATAGGTGGTGAGTTTTTGTTCTACTTATATTTGTGTCTTAGGGCACTATTCATAAAACAGAAATATATGGTACCAGATATTGTATGTTGCCAGATGAGTCAGGATTTATTTGTAAGATATAAGGGGAGGAAAACTTTGTGGAGAGCTAAATTGTTCATATTATTTATTGATATAAATGCTACTCTCTCATATACACCAACTAGTCTAGATATTTGGTTTATTTTTATTAATGAACTTGATAAATAACTGAATATGTAACTGCCCCTGTTATTCTGTCCTTGGACTCCTGGGGCATTAAGAATTCATGCTACTCTTGACCTGTAAGCTTCTACTCCTATTCCAGCAGTGCTGTGTGCATCTGAGGGGACTTGTCACTTCAAGCTGAATTGTATAGTGTTTCTCTGATGTGCAAAATGTTGGCCCTTGGGAAGCCTCTGGACTCATTTTCATTAGTTATCTAAACACATTTGGAGAGTAGAGTAGGTGGTGGGCAAACAATTGTTTGTCTCTCAGCGCGGCAAAACCACACTTACTGTCACTGCCCACTGGCTCAGAAGAAATTGGCCTCCGAAGTCTCATTGTCCCTTGTTCTGCTTTGCAACGGGCTGATTTGTGCTGCTATCTGGTTGTTGGCAGCTGTCAGTGAAAGCCAGATCCCCACTGATTAATCAGGCAAGACAGAGCCCCGAGGAACAGGGCTGGTTCTTTGTGTTCATTTTGAGTTTTCTTTTGCGCCTGTCTTGAGTTCTGTTCAGAGTAAGAAGGTCAGCTAGTTTTTAATAACATTGGATGCAACCTTGTGTTGAGTAAGTTATCCGATTCTTTGTTACTTAATTATTTAATATCTATGAACCAGCCATTAACGTGTTAGAAATTGGAAATCTTTTTCTTTTCATGTTGGTTTTTAGGAATCATTATCCTTTGTTGTAGAGACATGGTTGAGGACCCAGCTTGACTGTAGCACCCTAATATAAGTATTGTATTTTTTTGACCAACTATAGCCTGAAGGAAAGCCATGAGGTTAGGTATATTGTAGCCTCAAGTTTTTAGAAAGCAGTAGTTGTGGAAGAGGTGAGCTCAGAAAGGATGATATTCTATAATGGAAAATGTTGCCCTGGATATATAAAAGCCAGAAACATAGAGCAGCATCACTTCCAGACAGAAGGTGTTGGATAGTTTCCCATTATTTGCAAAGGAGAAAAAAAAATAAAAACTTCCTTCTCTTTTCTTCCAGAAAAGAATTCGGTTTTCTTTCTGAAGCAGTTTCTGTCATTTATTCCTGTCTTTCATCCATAGATATTTTTTTCCCACTAAATAATTTCTTTAAAAAGGCCAAATAGCACAATGGAACACAATTGTTTAAAGTCCATTGGAGCAACCATCATATTAATTTCCAAATTGATCCTGGGATTGTTGGAGGTCTCACATCAGCCTTGGGCAGGGCTGTTGAACAAGTGGGCCGTGCAACAGCAGGGGCTCATCAGGCCAATCATCCTCTTAGGTCCCAGGGGATGATCACTGGTCAAGGGCTTCCTGCTGACCTCTGCTGTGTCTGCTTACACTGTCTCACAATCTCTCTCTCTCTCTGTGTGTGTCTCTCTCTTCAGCTTTTTTTTTTTCTTTTTAACCGAAAAAGAAAAACTTTTATTCTAGATCTCACTGTTTTTGAAACAACTGGGGTTTAACTTTTCTGGGTGGGTGGCATATTCCCCAGGCTCAATCCACAAAGACTTTGATACAAAATGGGGAAGTGTCAAAGAATCTGCATTTTAAAAATTATTTGAGTTGATTCAGATATGGAGCAAAAATGCTTTAAGGGAAGGAAACATTTTTAAAATATTTTTTACAAAGTTTAATTTTGTCAGGATGGTATAAAATGATTTATATTCATTACCTCATTTAATACTCACAAAACCTCTGTGAGTTAAGTGTTATTATTAACTGTATTTATCAGGTGGAAAAAAAAAAGTAATGTTAAGGAACTTTAAGTACTTGCCCAAGGTTACACAGCTAGTACACAAGAGAGCTGAGATGAAAACCCACGTCCCTTTGATTAAAAATATACTGTGTCATGCTGCCTTCCCAGATAAGACATTGCCAAGATGCTTGCCAATGAATCTGGCAACCTCTTACTCTGGCATTCTCCCACTCTCCTCTCTATATCTTTCTGTAACTCTATAAGGACTAAATACTCATATATTTTTGGGCTTTGCTGAGGCCAAAGAAGATTGAAAGTACATTATCTGCTCTCCAGGATTATGGATTTTATTGGCAAAGACAGGTGTCACACATAACAGTATACACAGAGAATAAATTATAATAAATGTGATTATGACTTGGGACTAAGTTTTGAGATAAATATTGCCCTGATTTTTACTTAAAATTTATGTTGATGTTATAGAGATTTCCTATTTAGCAGTAAAGGCATGTGTCAAGGTCAAACATACAAGTTTCTAATACTGGCTTTATCAGTAAAATCTCTAAAAATATTGTGTCTCCTAAAATTTACAGGGCACATTACTTCTGAAGAAATCCTTTGAAAAAAGGAAATCTGAGCAGCATTTCACAATTAAAATCATAACATATCAAAGATAAACATTATTAAATTAAGGAAATACTGATCACCCTGGTAGACTGAACTGATGAAGAAAAGACCTTCCTGACCATACAGGAAATGAGTCACAGGCAACAAATACACATCTATACAAAAAGTGTCAATGGCACCTGTACAGAAACTAGGAGTTTTAGAACCCTAAAAATGGAACATAATAAAATGATCTGAAAGACACTATAAAATAAATATGAATGAAACACAAACTTAGAGCTGAACTCTAAAGAAAGAGAAATACCAAGGTGATAAAATTCAAGAGAGAAATCAAGGCAAAAACATTAAAGAGTAGCTGAACTCCTAATATTTACAATAAGCTATAGACAAGTCTTCAGAGTTACAGTTTCCAACACTCAGAAACCAGGCAAAGGAAATAAGAGTTTGAACCTGAACAGAGTGATTACATTAGAATCTCTTGAATAAATCCTAGGACTCCAAATTCTACCTGTTATTTTGAGAAAATACTTGTTGACACTGCACTGCACTATTGAGATCTTTCTAGGAAGCGAACTCATGTTCCCTTCCTGGGCTGATCCATGTCTAGTGGCTGGACATAGGGCCATATAGACCTGGCTTCTCAGCCCAGCTCAAGACAAATCTGTGGGGGCATCACACCCTCAGAACTTCTCATTGGAGGAGCCAAGTCTTCCGCTTAATCCTGCATTCTTCTCTTCCCTGAAACTGGTGCTGATTTCAAGAGCACTCCTTAATAAACATTTTTTTTCCCAGGAGAAAACACCTGCAAAATAGTTAAGGAGTACTTCCACTATTTTGTGCTCTAAGAAATGGCTAACTGCAAAGGACTGCCCTGTTCTTACATGTTCAGAGATCAGACCTATCTCTATTCTTCCTCCTGAATCTCATAAAGACCATTTTCTTTTGCTTTGAAAAGTTTCTAATGAATGAATATCCTCTCTATTGTAATAGCCTGAATAAAATTATCTCCTTAATTGTCTGCTGTAATCTGTCTCTCATTGATTTGGTGGCATGATTCAGGTAGCCTTGGTACTTGGCTTCAGATCACTATTTACTCAGCACATGTAAGGAGCCATCTTGGAGTCCCTTTACTTTGTCTCTTGACTGGTGATCTGGGAATCCAACTGTGAACCCAGCTGTGCACCCTGTGTTCCTCACATTTTCTTTCATCTGCTTCATGTTGAGGAATTGATTTTGATTCCTTCTGACTACTCACTTGCCTTCAAGTACCAGTACTTTTTCTTGTTGTCTAATCATTTTGCAATATCTGTAAACAGATTGATGGTTTATAGAGATTATTCTACTTGTTGGGAGAAAGACAGAGAATCTGGTTTCTTAGGGTTATATTTTGAAGAATGAAGAATTCAAATGAAGAATTTCATGTCCATCCAGAAGTGTATATATGGATGGATAAAATTAATTTTGTGTGTTTAGGTTTGACCCATGGCTAAATTTTAGAATTAAAATAATAGGCCTTTGGAGACTGGTTCAAGATGGTGGAGTAGAATGGCGAACTCTCGCTCCTACTTGTGAGAACACCAGAATCACAACTAACTGCTGAACAATCATCGAAAGGAAGACACTGGAACTCAACAAAAAAGATACCCCACCTCCAAAGACAAAGGAGAAGCCACAATGGTATGGTAGGAGGGGCACAATCACAATAAAATGAAATCCCATAACTGCTGGGTGGGTGACTCACAAACTGGAGAACACTTATACCACAGAAGTCCACCTACTGAAGTGAAGGTTCTGAGCCCCATGTCAGACTACTGAACCTGGGGGTCCAGCAACAGGAGGAGGAATTCCTAGAGAATCAGACCTTGAAGGACAGCAGGATTTGATTGCAGGATTTCAACAGGACTGGGAGAAACAGAGACTCCTCTCTTGGAGGGCACACACAAAGTAGTGTGCTCATCAGGACGCAGGGAAAGGAGCAGTGATCCCATAGGAGACTGAACCAGACCTACCTGCTGGTGTTGGAGGGTCTCCTGCAGAGGTGGGGGGTGGGTGTGTGTCACTGTGAGGACAAGGACACTGGCTGTAGAAGTTCTGGGAAGTAATCCTTGGTGTGAGTCCTCCTAGAGTCCTCAATTAGCCCTACCAAAGAGTCCATGTAGGCTCCAGTGTTGGATCAAGCCAAACAACCAACAGGGAGGGAACACAGCTGCACCCATCAGCAGACAAGCAGATTAAAGTTTTACTGAACTCTGCCCACAAGAGCAACAGCCAGTTCTACCCACCACCAGTCCCTCCCACCAGGAAACTTGCACAAAGCTCTTAGACAGCCTCATCCACCAGAGGGCAGACAGCAGAAACAAGAACTACAATCCTGCAGCTTGTGGAACAATAACCACATTCACAGAAGGATAGACAAGATGAAAAGACAGAGGGCTAGGTACCAGATGAAGGAACAAGATAAAGCCCCAGAGAGACAACTAAAGGAAGTGGAGATAGGCAACTTTCCAGAAAAAGAATTCAGAATAATGATAGTGAAGATGATCCAGGACCTTGAAAATGAATGGAGGCAAAGACTGAGAAGACACAAGAAATGTATAATAAAGATCTAGAAGAATTAAACAAAAAACAAAGAGAGATTAACAATACAAAGACTGAAATGAAAACTACACTAGAAGGAATCAGTAGCAGAATAACTGAGGCAGAAGAAAGGATAAGTGACCTAGGAAGTAGAATGGTGGAATTCACTGCTGTGGAACAGAATAAAGAAAAAATAATGAAAATAAATGAAGACAGCCTAAGAGACCACTGGGACAACATTAAATGCAACAACATTTGCATTATAGGGGTCCCAGAAGGAGAAGAGAGAGAGGAGGTCCCGAGGAAATATTTGAAGAGATTATAGTTGAAAACTTCCCTAACATGGGAAAGGAAATAGCCACCCAAGTCCAGGAAGCACAGAGAGTCCCATACAGGATAAACCCAAGGAGAAACACACCGAGACACATAGTAATCAAACTGGCAAAAATTAAAGACAAAGAAAAATTATTGAAAGCAGCAAGGGAAAAATGACAAATAACATACAAGGAACTCTCATAAGGTTGACAGCTGATTTCTCAGCAGGAAATGTACAAGCCAGAAGAGAGTGGCATGATATACTTAAAGTAATGAAAGGGAAGAATCTACAACCAAGATTACTCTACCCAGCAAGGATCTCATTCAGATACGATAGAGAAATCAAAAGCGTTACAGACAAGCAAAAGCTAAGAAAATTCAGCATCACTGAACCAGCTCTACAACAAATGCTAAAGGAACTTCTCTAAGTGGGAAAAATAAGAGAAGAAAAGGTTCTAAAAACCAAACCCAAAACAATTAAGAAAATGGTTATAGGAATATTCATATCAATACTTTCCTTAAACATGAATGGATTTAATGCCCAACCAAAAGAGACAGGTTTGCTGAATGGATACAAAAACAAAGCCATATATATGCTGTCTACAAGAGGTCAACTTCAGACCTAAGGACACATACAGACTGAAATGGAGGGGATGGAAAAAGATATTCCATGAAAATGGAAATCAAAAGAAAGCTGGAATAGTGATATTCATATCAGATAAAATAGACTTTAAAATAAAGAATGTTACAAGAGATAAGGAAGGACACTACATAATGATCAAAGGATCAATCGAAGAAGAAGATATAACAATTATAAATATATATGCAACAAGCATAGGAGCACCACAATACATAAGGCAACTACTAACAGCTATAAAAGAGGAAAACGACAGTAACACAATAATAGTGGGGGACTTTAACACTTTGTTTGCACCAATGGACAGATTATCCAAACAAAAGTAAAAAGGAAACACAAGCTTTTAATGACACAATAGACCAGATAGATTTAATTGATATTTATAGGACATCCATCCAAAAGCAGCAGATTACACTTTCTTCTCAACTGTGCATGGGACATTCTCCAGGATAGTTCACATCTTGGGTCACAAATGATTTGTGACCTCAGTAAATTTAAGAAAATTGAAATCATATCAAGCATCTTCTCTGACCACAGCACTATGAGATTGGAAATCAATTACAGGAAAAAAAAAAAGTAAAAACATAAACACATGGAGGCTAAACAATACTTTACTAAATAACCAAGAGATCACTGAAGAAATCAAAGAGGAAATCAAAAAATACCTAGAGAAAAATGACAATGAAAATACGATGATTCAAAACATATGTGATGCAGAAAAAGCAGTTCTAAGAGGGAAGTTTTTAGCTATGCAAGTCTACCTCAAGAAACAAGAAAAATCTCAAATCAACAACTTAAACTTGCACCTAAAGAAATTAGAGAAGAAGAACTAACAAAACCCAAAGTTAGCAGAAGGAAAGAAATCATAAAGATCAGAGAAGAAATAAATGAAATACAAACAAAGAAAGCAATAGGAAAGATCAATAAAACTAAAAGCTGGTTCTTTGAGAAGATACACAAAATTGATAAACCATTGGCCACACTCATCAAGAAAAAGAGGGAGAGGACTCAAATCAATAAAATTAGAAATGAAAAAGGAGAAGTTACAACAGATACTGCAGAAATACAAAGCGTCCTAACAGATGACTACAAGCAACTCTATGCCAATAAAATGGACAACCTGGAAGAAATAGACAAATTCTTAGAGAGGTATAACCTTCCAAGACTGAACCAGGAATAAATAGAAAATATTAACAGACCAATCACAACTAATGAAATTAAAACTGTGATTAAAAATCTTCCAACAAAGTAAGTCCAGGACCAGTTGGCTTTACAGGTGAATTCTATGAAGCACTTCAAAAAGAGCTAACACGCATCCTTCTCAAACTCCTCCAAAAAATTGCAGAGGAAGGAACACTCCCAAACTCATTCTATCTAAAGCCACCATCACCCTTATACCAAAACCACACAAAGATACTACAGAAAAAGAATATTACAGACCAATATCACTGATGAATATAGATGCAAAAATCCTCAACAAAATGCTAGCAAACAGAATCCAACAACACATTAAAAGGATCATACGCCATGCTCAAGTGGGATTTATCCCAGGGATGCAAGGATTCTTCAATATAGGCAAATCAATCAATGTGATACACCATATTAACAAACTGAAGAATAAAAACCATGTGATCATCTCAGTAGATGCAGAAAAAGCTGCTGATAAAATTCAACATTTATGGCAAATACTCTCCAGAAAGTGGACACAGAGGGAACGTACCTCAACATAATAAAGGTCATATACAACAAACTCAGAGCAGACATCATTCTCAATGGTGAAAAACTGAAAGCATTTCCTCTAAGATCAGGAACAAGACAAGGATGTCCACTTTCACCACTATTATTCAACATAGTTTTGGAAGTCCTAGCCACAGCAGTCAGAGAAGAAAAAGAAATAAAAGTACTACAAATTGGAAAAGAATAAGTAAAACTGTCACTGTCTGCAGGTGACATGATACTATACATAGATAATCCTAAAGATGCCACACCAAAACTACTAGAGCTACTCAATGAATTTGGCAAAGTTGCAGGATACAAAATTAATGCACAGAAATCTCTTGCATTCCTATACATTAATAATGAAAATTCTGATAGAGAAATTAAGGAAACACTTGCATTTACCACTGCAACAAAAAGAAGAAAATACCTAGGAATAAACCTACCTCAGGAGACAAAAGACCTTTATGCAGCAAACTATAAGACACTGATGAAAGAAATTAAAGATGATACCAACACATGGAGAGATATACCATGTTCTTGGATTGTAAGAATCAATATTGTGAAAATGGCTATACTACCCAAAGCAATCTACAGATTCAATGCAATCCCTATCAAATTACCAATGGCATCTTTTACAGAACTAGTACAAAAAATCTCAAAATCTGTATGGAGACACAAAAGACCCCGGATAGCCAAAGCAACCTTAAGGGAAAAAAATGGAGCTGGAGGAATCAGACTCCCCAACTTCAGACTGTACTACAAAGCTACAGTAATCAAGGCAATATGGTACTGGCACAAAAACAGATATATAGATCAATGGAACAAGATAGAGAGCCCAGATATAAACCCACACACCTATTGTCAACTAATCTTTGACAAAGGAGACAAGATATACAATGGAGAAAAGACAGTCTCTTCAATAGTCGTGCTGGGAAAACTGGACAGCTACATGTAAAATAATGAAATTAGAACACTCCCTAACACCATACACAAAAATAAACTCAAAATAGACTAGAGACCTAAATGTAACACAGGACATTATCAAACTCTTAGGGGAAAACATAGGAAGAACACTCTTTGACATAAATCACAGCAATATCTTTTTTGATCCTCCTCCTATAGTAATGGAAATAAAAACAAAAATAAACAAATAGGACCTAATGAAACTTAAAAGCTTTTGCACAGCAAAGGAATCTATAAAGAAGTTGAAAAGACATCCCTCAGAATGGGAGAAAATATTTGCTAATGAATCAGTGGACAAAAAATTAATCTCCAAAATATATAAACAGCTCATGCAGCTCAATATCAAAAAAACAAACAACCCAAGCAAAAAATGGGCAAAAGACCTAAATAGACTTTTCTTCATAGAAGACATGCAGATGGACAAGAAGCACATGAAAAGCTGCTCAACATCACTAATTATTAGAGAAATGCAAATCAAAACTACAATGAGATATTACCTCATACCAGTTAGAATGGGCATCATCAGAAACTATACAAACAGCAAATGTTGGAGAGGATGTGGATAAAAGGGAACCCTCTTGCACTGTTGGTGGGAATGTAAATTGTTACAGCCACTATGGAGAATAGTATGGAGGTTCCTTAAAAAACTAAAAATATAATTACCACATGGCCCAGCAATCCCACTACTGGGCATATACCCAGAGAAAACCATAATTCAAAAAGTCACATGCACCCCAATGTTCATTGCAGCACTATTTACAATAGCCAGCTTATGGAAACAACCTAAATGTCCATCAACAGCTGAATGGATAAAGAAGTTGTGGTACATATATATAATGGAGTGTTACTCAGCCATAAAAAGGAATGAAATTTGTTCATTTGTAGAGACATGGATGGATCTAGAGACTGTCATACAGAGTGAAATAAGTCAGAAAAAGAAAAACAAACATCATATATTAATGCATGTATGTGGAATGTAGAAAAATGGTACAGATGAACCAGATTGACAGGCAGAAATTGAGACAGAGATGTAGAGAACAAACGTATGGACACCAAGGCAGGAAAGCAGTGGGAGGTGGGAGGGTTGGTGTGATTGGGATTGACATGTATGCACTGATGTGTATAAAATGGATGACTAATAAGAACCCACTGTATAAAAATAAATAAAAAAATAAAGAAATAATAGGTCTTTCTTTTTATATCTCTGTATATTTATACGTCTGTAACTCAGAAAGGCCTCTACCTGTCATGTGAGTATATAATATTTTCCTACCTGTAAAGGTATTCTCAAATTTAATTATATAACTTTTTATAAGAGTTCTATTGTAATTAGTGTAGAAATAAATATGCACTAATGATAACTGAATATTTGTAAACTTTTCAGAGAAACTTAAATCTCTACTACTTTTAATGTAAAAATAAAAATTATTCTTATATCTAAATATTAGTTTAAGAATTCAAGTTTATATAATTTAGGCAAATTTTTGACAAATGATACTACTCCAATATGTTTGGTTTAATAAAAGCAGCTGTATCTTTTCTGATTTGTCAGTATAATATACAAGAAGATATTTCTTCTGCTTTGGCTTATTCTCTCTAAACTTATATAGGTTTACTGATTGAATAAGCTAATATTACTTCTATTAAATGTTTAAGATTACTGAAGCTGTAAATTTGGAGAGCAAATTGAATCATTATTCTGATAAATTTTATTTCAATAGCAAATAAGTTTTATAATATGTCAGCTTGAATATAGTTTTGAAGATCTTTAGGCAACTGAAGAACTTATACTAAATTGAGTTAGTTAATGGATATTCAGTTAATACCTAGAAGTATGATAAAATAGAATAATGAAACATTAATTGCTAAGCATAAGTTGAAATTTACATATATTTTGGGCACATTTTTATTTGATGAAGAATATGTACGTTTTGCCACCTTGAAATTTTGTATTGTAAGGGAGGTATAGAGACACAGAAAGGCATACATGTTTGTGAAAAGACAATTTTACTTATTATGGTCAAAACTGGCTAGGATTTGCTGGGTTTATTTATAAGTCTTTGCAAAAGACCGTTAGTATTAAATATTATACTAAGTAAAACTAGAATTTGGTTTTCTCTCTGTTAAAATAAATAAATAATTTTGGATATTGGTCTGACCTTTAAAGAGACTGAAAAGATGTACTTTCCCTTCTGTGTAATCTGCCTAGATAACAAAGACTCTGCCTTAACAGAATAATTTTCTATGCTTTATAATTATTTTATTATATCCTTGATTATTTAAGTAAACAGAGTTTTCTCACTTAGGAAATATTAAGGTTCTTTAAACATAAAGTTACATCTTTTTTTTTTTTTTTAAGTATTTTCTTATCTCTTTGGTTAAATGGGTAGTATTGCACAGCAACCCATGATCCTATATTAATCAAGTGTTCAAATCTCATGACAATGTTTGGTACTTTGTCTCCTGCAAATAAAATCCTAAAAGATATCTTTGCATCTGAAACTGTCCTTTAGAGATTCCAGAGGATTCCTGGATAATCACAAAATGTGTTCTTTCATCTTAAAAAAAAAGTGAGGTGTTAAAAATAATAAGATTTGATATGTTACTATTAATGAATTAAGTAGAAGGATTTATCAAATTAAAAGATATGCTTAACCTTTCCTAGGTTAAATTTACATGGGTAAAATGACATTAATACAAATAGTTCATAAATTGTATACTGTATGGGAAGTACCTAGAGATTTGTCAATGCCCTTACCAGTTTCTATTTATCATTTGTGATGTTATGTTGCCTGATATTAGACAACAACTGTATAAATTGTCAGTCATAATTTCGGTTATTTTTTAAAATGTGGTTAGTCATATCTTTTTTAACTTTTTATTTTATATTAAAATATAGTTGATTAACAATGTTGTCTTAGTTTCAAGTGTACAGCTAAGTGACCCAGTTATATATATACATGTATCTATTCTGTTTCTAGTCATATATTTTATTAATATGAATCTAGTATCTTCTAGATACTTATAATCTTACAATTGAGGATTCACATCAGTCACCTATTTTTTTTTATTTTATTATTACATAGATGTTTAGGAGTTCAGTTATTTTTAAATGAGCCCCTTAATATTTTTTATATATTCTAGGTGTATTCTTGGTATATTGGTATGCATAGTATACTATGCATGGTATACTATGTCTCATGATTATTTTATGTTATATTTGAATGTTTTTATTGTAAAAATTGTTTATCCATTTTAAAAATTTAGATACCATATCCATTCTTTTATGAAAATAAGGTTAATCATTATATTTACATTATATATGTATATATATATTTTTTTATTGATTTTACCCTCCTGTTCTACATGGCACAGAAAGAACCAAATTTCTTTGTCAGTTGCATTATTTTTGTAATGAACAAAATAAAAAAAAAAAAAACAGCTAAAGTGAGAATTATAGGACAGATTTGACAATTGTTAACTATTTACCTCAATGCATCAGACAGGTAAACTAATGAAACTTTTGGAGAGTGGTGAAGCCTACATTGTCACTTCTCCACTCACTCCTCCTACTCATTTGTATGTGAATGATTTTTTATTGCAATCTTTGTGGCTCTTTGCCTGAGGGCATTCCCTGACTCCAGCAGCCAGACTCTAGACCACACACAGAAAATACTACATACATGAAGAGACTAAAGTACATGGGAGCTTCAATAAATGTTATATGGCAGTTGGTGGGAGGTCCCAGTAATACTGAACTCTAGTTGTTCATAATGGTAATCTGCTTATGATTTCACTCAGTATTGACTTCCTTCCTGTATTAGTCTGTCATGGCTTCCATAACAATGTGACACAGACTAGGTGGCTTAGACAACAGATATTTATTTTCTCAGTATGGAGGCTAGAAGTCCAATATCAAGGTGTTGCTAGGGCTGGTTTTATCTAAGGTCTCTCTCTTTGGCGTGTAGGCGGCCATCTACTTCCATTTTTTTCACATGGTCTTCTCTCTGTGTATGACTGTTATTGGTTGAATTGCAGCCCCCCCAAAATCCATATGTGAAGTTCTAACCTCCAGTACCTTAGAATGTGATGACATTTTTAAGATAGAGTGCTTAAAAGATTATTAAGTTAAAATATGGCCATTAGGGTGTCCTAATCCAATCTGAGGTGTCCCTTTAAGAAGAGGTAATTTGGACACCAAGGATCCTTGTACACAGAGGGAAGACCATATGCAGATGTAAAGAGGAGGTTATCTGAAAGCCTAAAAGAGAGGTCTCTGGATAAACCAAACCTGCCCACAACTTGATCTTGGAATTCTAACCCCCAGAATTGTAAGAAAATAAATTTCTATTGTTTAAGCCCCCTAGTTGGCAGTATTTTGTTATGACAGCTTTAGTAAAAATATAGTACAGTGACTGTGTCCTGATCCCTCTTCTTATAATGACATCAGTCCCATATTGGATTAGGGCCATCTATATGACCTCATTTTACCTTAATTACCTCTTTAAAGGCTGTATCTCCAAATAAAGTCACATTCTGAGGTACTAGCTTCAGGACTTCAACAGAGAAATTTGAGGGGAGACAATTCTGTCCACAGAACGTTTGAAACTGATAGGTGTCATTTCAGGGGGGCTCTGAGGAGCCCAGTCCTTTATGTCTCAGTGCAGAAAACATTCAGTGAGAAACAAAGTGATAGATAAGTGATTTATTAGAATAGGATGCTTGTGAGGTTTAAAAGCAGGCTGTCAGGAGGGTGCTGAGCCCCAAGAGCTTAGTGGTTGACTGCTTTATAACTGAAGGAAAAGTGGGGAGGGGGAAAGACCGCTTTCTTCCTCATTCTTGAATAGACATCATACTTCCATCATCAGCTCCTCCTCCAGGTTGGGCAGGGGAGTTTTCTTTTCCCTACATGGTCAAGCTAAGACTGTCACAGCACTATCGAAAAATGTTTGCTTATTAGACTAGAGAGAATAATGGAGAGCTATTTGAAAATATAGTAGTTTACAACTTTTGAAAATTGTAGAACAACATGAATTGCAGATTAAGGATTACACTGAATTCTGACTAGGATGAATGAAAACAATTCCTTTAAAGTATGATTTATTAGTTAGGGTACATTAAATTGTTCAATAAATATATCCTAAAATACAATGGCTCAAACTCTTTGAGACTTATTTCTTCCTCACAAAGTCATCCAGAGGAGTGATCTTGGTTTATGAGTGGCTCTCTTCTATGTGGCAGTTTATGTACTCTTAATCCTACCATTCTGTAGATCTACGTTTGCTTGAACTTGTTGTCATCCAAAGCTAGACAGTAGAATGGGAAAGGTAATGAATACATATGTATTCTCTTTTCTTCTCTTTCTTTTTCTTCCTTCCTTCCTTTCTCCCTTCCTTCCTTCCTTCTTTCCTTCCTTCCTTTCTTTCTTTCTTTCTTTCTTTTTTCTACAACAATGTCTAGTTAACATCTGTCCCCATACATAATTACATTTTTTTCCTCTTGTGATGAGGATTTTTATGATCTATTCTTTTAGCAACTTTCAAATATGCAACACAGTATTATTAACTATGACCACCATGAAGTACACTACCATGACTACTTTATTAAAATCTGCTCCATTCTAGAGAAATTTGTCTCTTGGCCATACTTAACCACAAGGATGGTTGTGAAATATGGACTATCCATGTACCTGGCTATCATATTATTTCTCTAAAAGTAGGAAGAATAGATTTTGGTAGATACCAAGGGTTTTTGCCTCATGCACCATTATTGGTATTATAAAATAAAAATTGCAAAGGAAAAAAAAAACAGCAAGAAACAAAGAAGAAATCCTGAAAATGTATTATGTATCAGATAGAGAAATATACTATTTACAAAGGAATAACAATTAAATGACAAGATAATTTGCATTAGAATCAATCTTCAAAATTGTGTGACCTTCCCATTATGAATTTTATATCTAAATGATCAAAGTAAAAGGTAAGAGTGACATTAAGCATTTTTACTAATGAAGCATTATATCAAATATACACTATTGAATGCAAAAATATAGAGTAATAAAGAAAAATGGGAGTGATTAAACAAGTTGTATCTGGAATGGTTGAAAACAGTAAATATAGTTTCCCATGTCAAGAATTTGTTTTCTGCTATGTTGGGGGATACGTGTTGTTTTACATGAAAGTATTTGAATTTTATCAAATGGATTTTCTGTATCTCTTGAAGCCATTTTATGATTATTTGCCTTTAATTGTTTAGTGTTTTGGATTATATCAATCTTTTTTCTTATAGTAAACCATTTTCCATTTCCTCTGTTAACTTTTAAATATATATCAAACATAGAAATCCCAAAATAGAAAGTACACCTCTGTTGTGTTATGTATAAAAACATTCACAAATAATTTTCTCCACATATTTGAGCGCAAGGAAAACATCAAAAAAGAAGAAAAATTGAAACAATAAAAATAGTAATCAGAAAAAAAATAGTAATTGATAGCAATCTTTTTCTAGAACTATATAAAAATGAAAATAAAAACAGATCAGAATTTCTAGAAACTAATGATAATAAAATGGCCATGTTACAATCTACAGGATATTGCTAAAAAAATGCTTAGAAGAAAATTCCTCACATTAAATATTTGTATCAATGAATAAAAGAAAATTAAATATCCAATTCAAATATCTGGAAAAAAGAAACAAAATAACCAAAGGAAGCAGAATAAAAATATGCTAATAAAAACAAAAGCAGAGGGTTTCCCTGGTGGTGCAGTGGTTGAGAGTCTGCCTGCCAATGCAGTGGACACGGGTTCGTGCCCCAGTCCAGGAAGATCCCACGTGCTGCAGAGCGGCTGAGCCTGTGAGCCATGGCTGTTGAGCCTGCACGTCCAGAGCCTGTTCCTCTGCACCGGGAGAGGCCACGACAGTGAGAGGCCTGCATACTGCAAAAAAAAAAAAAAAAAAGCAGAAATTATGAGCTAAAAAAATACAAACTTAAATTTAATAAGTAAATAAAAAGCTGAGTGTTAAAAATCAACAAAATACAAAATTTTACTTTAAGTTATAAAAAAGAAAATACTGAAATTAAAGTAGAGAAATGTTGAATAAAATACAAAAGGGGAACTCTTTACAAAAAAATTCTGTAGCTCTTTTGCACAATTCAACTTATACATTTGAAAATCTGTATGAAATGGATTACTTTTTAGGAATATGTAATTAACCAAAATTAACATCAGTGGAGATAATCTAAACGGAGAAAAACACCAGAAAAGGATTTGAGAAACTATATTATGAATGGCATTTCCATAAATAAGATGCATATAAAGTTTTACAGGCAAGTTCTGTCAATTCCATAAATGTCACATAATCCAAAGACGAGAAAAATAATAAAAACTTCAAAATTCTCATATACAGCAAATATACTATGGTTACAAAAATATCATTGAGAATGAACACAAAATAAAATTGATGAAAAATCTCAAATATCAATATTTTCTCTTAAATATTAAATAAAATAGAAGCAAAGACAATGCAACAAAAATAATATACTTTAACAGACTGATATGGATTATAGAGATTTTAAAAATATTTTTAAATATTATGATTTTTAATATTAAGATTTTTTAAATATTAAAAATATTAATTTAATATTAAAATATTAAAATTAATATATTTTTAAATATTAAAAATATTAAGATTTTTAAAATATTATGAAACTCCAAAATACAATGTGTCATATTAATAGATCTATGAAGAAAAAGTATCAATGATTACCATAAATTCTTACAAAGTACTTGACAAAGTTCAATACACTTATAGATTTTAGCACCAAAGTATTTTAGTAAAGTATTTAGGAAAAAAAAGATAACAAAAAATTTGCATAATTTATATAAGGAAAATTTAAACCACTGTTGAAACGAACAAAACTATATTTAAGAAAAATGGAAAAAAAGCTTGTTTTTGTATATTGTGATTCAACAGTACCATAAAAAGTCAATTCTTTTTGAATTACTTTTTGAGTTAACCTTGATTGAGCTCTACAAAAATACCAATATTTATTTTGCAATTAGAGAACTTGATTATAAAGGTCATATATAAATTTGTATTTATCTTTATAAATATAAATCCCAGAATAGTCAGAAAATTCCTTAAAAAAGCAATATGTTCAGCTAGAAATTAAAATATATTATAGAGCCCCTATTATACACAAAGATGCAATATTTATGCATCTATCATTAGCCAGGCCAGCGAAGTAGAAAAAGTCCAGGTATAGAAATAGACTTGAGTGAATTTAATAATTTTGTATGTGATGAAGTTTCAACTAAGCTGGGGGTTAGCCCCACCTACCAGCTTCCCCATAGGATTGGTGCTGCCTCAACAGAGGGCCCACACATAGGGGGAATATAGAGCTCTGGTGACCATGGTGGAGTGTGTGCAACTGGGCTCAACAGGACATGTCCTACATGAGACGGCTTCCTCACGGTCAGGACATGTAACCAACATACCTAGTACACAGAAATAAACACAGAAAATTAGGCAAAATTAGGACACAGAGGAATATGTTCCAAATAAAGAAATAAGACAAAACCCAGAAGAAAAACTAAGCAACATGGAGATAAGCAATCTACCCAATAAAGAATTCAAGGTAGTGATTATAAAGATGTTCAATGAAGACAGAGAAGAATAGATTAGCACAGTGAAATTTTTTTTTTTTTTTTTGTGGTACATGGGCCTCTCACTGCTGCAGCCCCTCCTGTTGCAGAGCACAGGCTCTGGATGCGCAGGCCCTGCGGCCATGGCTCATGGGCCCAGCCACTCTGTGGCACGTGGGATCCTCCTGGACCGGGGCACGAACCTGTGTCCCTTGCATCGGCAGGCAGACTCCCAACCACTGAGCCACCAGGGAAGCCCACAGTGAAATTTTTAACAAAGAGAAAATATAAAGAAGAACCAAACAGGGCTGAAGAATACAATAACTTAAATTAAAAAAATACACTAGAATGGGCTTCCCTGGTGGCACAGTGGTTGAAAGTCCACTTGCCGATGCAGGGGACACGGGTTCGTGCCCTGGTCTGGGAAGATCCCACATGCTGCAGAGCAGCTGGGCCCATGAGCCATGGCTGCTGAGCCTGAGCATCCAGAGCCTGTGCTCCACAACGGGAGAGGACACAACAGTGAGAGGCCAGCATACCACAAAAAAATAAAAATAAAAACAGTAGAATGAATCAACAGTAGATTAGATGGTACAGAAGAATGCATGAGCGAACTGGAAGACAGAGTAGTAGAAATCACCCAGGCTGAGCAGAAAAAAAGAAAAAAAAAATTAAAAATGAGAACAATTTAAGAGACATCTGGGACAACATCAAGAATATGAACATTGATATTAGAGGGGTCCCACAAGGAGAAAAGAGAGAGAGAGAGAGAAAGAGGTAGATGGTTTATTTGAAAAAAAATAGCTTAAAACTTCCTTAGCCTGGGAAGGAAACAGACATCTAGTTTCAGGAAGCACAGAGAGTCTCAAACAAGATGAACCCACACCAAGACAGATTATAATTAAACTGGAAAAAATTAATTATAAAGAGAGAATCTTAGAAACAGCAAGAGAAAAGCAACTGCTTACAACCAAGGGAGCTCCCATTAAACTATCAGCTGATTTTTCAGCAGAAACTATGCAAGCCAGACAGGGTGGCAGGATATATTCAAAGTGATAAAAGAAAAACATCTACAACCAAGAATATTCTACCCAGCAAGGTTATCATTCAGATTTAAAGGAGAGATGAAGAGTCCTACAGAGAAGCAAAAGATAAAAGTTTTCAGCACTGCTAAACTGGCTTTACAAGAAATGATGAGGGGACTTCTCAAAGTAGAAAAGAAAAGGCCACAGCTAGAAATATGAAAGAATATATCTCATTGGTAAATGCAAATATACTTTAAATGTAGATCAACTACTTATAATACTAGTAGGAAGTTTTTTTAAGTAGCAAAATCATCTATATCCACAATAAGTAGCTAGGTTATAAACAAAACATAAAATATGATATCAAAAAAAATAAATGTGGGCAGGGAGAGTAAATATGCAGGGTTGTTAGAATATGTTTGAACTTAAGAGATAATCAAATTAAAACAATCACATAAGTATATAGGTTGTTCTATATGAACTTCATGTTAACCACAAACCGAAAATCTATAATAGATACTTATGCAAAAAAAGAGAAGGAAATCCAATTATAATATTAAAGATAGTCATCAAGTCATAAGGGAAGATAGCAAAAGAAAAAGAAAGAAACAAAAAAGAAAAACAAACCCAGAACAATTAACAAAATGTCAGTAAGTACATCCCTGTCAATAATTAATTTAAATGTAAATGGACTGAATGCTACAATCAAAAAACAGAGAGTGGCTAAATGGATTAAAAAAAAAAAGACCCATATTAATGCTGCCTACAAGAGACTCATTTCAGATCTAAATACACACACAGACTGAAATTAAAGGAATGAAAATTGGTATTCCATGCAGATGGAAATGAAAAGAGAGCTGGGGTAGAAATACTTTGACAAGATAGACTTTAAAACAAAGACTATAGCAAATGACAAAAAAACCCAAAAAACATTACATAAGGATCAAGGGATCACTCCAACAAGAAGATATAACAATTGTAAATATATATGCACCAAACATAGGAGATCTAGATACATAAAACAAATATTAACAAACAGAAAGGGAGAAATTATCAACTCAATAGTAATACAATCATATTAGAAGATTTTAACATCCCATTTACATTAACGGACAAATCATTTAGACAGAAAATCAACAAGGAAATACTGGGCTTAAAGGACATATTTCACACATTAGGATGAACTTAATGGATTATATATATGGAACATTCCATCCAAAAGAAGCACCATACACATTCTTCAGGAATAAGTCACGTTAGGTCACAAAACAAGTCTCAATAAATTTAAGAAAATTAACGTCATATCAACCATTGTTTCTGACCACAATGCTGAGAAGTCAACTTCAAGGAAAAATGTACAAAAAACATAATTATGTGAAAGCTAAACAAAATAGTACCAAACAACCAACTAGTTACCAAAGAAAGCAAAGAGGAAATTAAAAAAAAAAACCCTGGAGACAAATTAAAATGAAAACACATCTATCCAAACTCTATGGGATGCAGCAAAGGCAGTTCTAAAAGGAAACTTTATAGCAATACAAGCCTACCTCAGGAAATTTTTTAAAATAATCGGTAATAAGGGCTTCCCTGGTGGCACAGTTGTTGAGAGTCCACCTGCCGATGCAGGACACGGGTTCATGCCCCGGTCCGGGAAGATCCCACATGCCGCGGAGCAGCTGGGCCCGTGAGCCATGGCCGCAGGGCCTGCGCGTCCAGAGCCTGTGCTCTGCAACAGGAGAGGCCACAGCAGTGAGAGGCCTGCATACCGCAAAAACAAAACAAAACAAAACAAAAAAAATCAGTAATAAAAACAAAAAAACAATAAACCTCCAAGACCATGTGTCTTTGCTGGTGAATTATACAAAATATTTAAAGAAGATTTAACTCCTATACTTCTCAAACAATTTAAATAAAATGAAAAGAAAGAAACTCTTCCGAATTCATTCTGTGAAACCATCAGACAAAGATATCACACACACAAAAATTACAGGTCAATATCACTGATGATAAAATATACAAAAATCTTCAACATAATATTAGCAAACTGAATTCAACAATATATTGAAGGCATCATACACCATTATCAAAGTGGGATTTGTTTCAGGCATGCAAGTATCATTTAATATCCACAGGTCAATCAGTGTGATACCTCACATTAACAAATTGAAGAATAAAAATCATATGCTCATCTTAACAGATGCAGAAAAAAATTCTTCAACAAAATGCAACATCCGTTTATAACAAATTCTCAATAAAGTGGGTATAGAGGGAATATCCTTCAATATAATATAGGCCATATATGACAAACCCAGAGCCAACAGTATACTCAACGGTAAAAAGTTGAAAGCATTTCTTTTAAGATCAGGAACAAGACAAAGATGCCCACTTTCATCATTTTTATTCAACGCAGTATTGGAAGCCCTAGTCACAGCAAATAGACAAGAAAAACAATAAGAGAAATCCATATTGGAAAGGAAGAAATAAATCTGTCTCTATTTGCAGATGACATGATAAGAGTGTATCTTAAAGACGTAACTAAAAAACTATTAGAACTCCTCAATGCAGGGTTCAAAATTAATACACAGAAATCTGCACTTCTATACATTAACAACAAACTATCAGAAAGAGAAATTAAGGAAACAATCCCAGTTACAATCACAGCAAAAAGAATAAAATACCTAGAAATAAACCTAACTAAATAAAAGACTCTGAAACTGTAAGACACTGATAAAAAAAATAGAAGATGACACAGATGAAAAGATACTATATTTATGGACTGGAAAAATTAATAATGTTAAAATGACCATTCCACCTAAGGCAATCTATATCAAAATACTACTGGCATTTTTTTGAGACCTAGAACAAATAAACGTAAAATTTGTATGAAACACAAAAGACACTGAATAATTGAAACTATCTCAAGAAAGAAGAAAAAAGCTGGGGGTATCATGTGGTCTGATTTCAAAATAAACCACGAAACTATAGTAATAAAGGCAGTATGATACCGACACACAGATCAATGGAACCAAATAGTAATCTCAGAAATAAACCCACACTTATATGGCCAGTTAACCTATGACAAACAGGGCAAGAATATACAAAGGGTAAAAGACAGCTTCTTCAATAAATGGCGTTGGGAAAACTAGAGAGCTTCATGAAAAATAATCAATCTGGACTATTTTCTCACACTATATACAAAAATAAATTCAAAACGGATTAAAGACTTAACTGTATAATGTGAAATCATAAAACTAGAAGAAATCTTATGCAGTACACTCTCTGACAAAAATCTTAGCAGTTTTTTTTGGATCTGTCTCCTTAAGCAAGGAAAACAAGCAAAAATAAACAAATGGAACCATAGCAAAGTAAAAACTTTGAATAGCAAAAGAAACTTAACAAATGCAGAAGCAGCTTACTGAAAGGGAGAAAATGTTTGCAATGATCTATCCCATAAGGGGTTAATATCCAAAATATACAACAAACTGACATCTAAAAAAAATACAACCTGATAAAAAAGTGGGCATAGGACCTAAATAGACATTTTTCCATAGAAGACACACAGAGACCACAGACATGTGAAAAGACATTCCACATTGCTAATCATCAAAGAAATGCAAGTCAAAGTCACAATGCTATATCACCTCACACCTGTCAGAGTGACTATTACCAAAAAGAAAACTATAACATGTGTTAGTAAGGATGTGGGGGAAAGGAGACAGTCATGTGCTGTTAGTGGGAATGTAAATTGGTATGGTCACTGTGAAAAATAGTATGGCATTTCCTCAAAAAATTAAAAATAAAACTACTTTGTGATACAGCAATTCCACTGGTGAGTATTTTTATGAAGAAAACAGAAACATGAATTCAAAAAGTTATGTGCACCCCAATGTTCATAGCACATTATTTATAATAGCTAAGATATGGAAGAAACCTAAGTGCCCATCACTAGGTAAGTGAATAAAGATGTGAGATACACACACACACATACACACACACACACACACAATGGAATATTACTCATCCATAAACAAAATGAAATCTTGCCATTTGTGACAACATGAATGAAACTAGAGGTTATTACACTAAATGATATAAGACAGACAGAGAAAGACAAATACCATATTATTTCACTTATATGTGGAAACAATAAACAAAACAAATGAGCAAACCTAACAAAATAGAAGCAGACACATACTCATAGGTACAGAGGACAAACTGATGGTTGCCGGGGGTGGGGAGGGATGGGGGAGTTTAGTATGATAGGTGAGAGAGATTAAGAGGTACAAACTTCCAGTTATAAAATAAGTCATGGGAATATAATGTCCAGCATAGGGAATATAGTCAATAATAATGTATTAACCTTGTATGGTGACAGATGTAACTAAAGTTATCATAGTGATCATTTTGTAGTGCATAGTAATATCAAATCACTATGTTGTATACCTGAAACATATAATATTCTGTCATTATACTCTAATAAAAAGCCAAAAAAATAAAAAAAGGAAATTGAATACTTACCTAGAATAATATGTAGAATCATGGTCAAATATCACACCATATACCAATGTAAATTTCAAATAAATTGGAAGTCTAAATGTAAAAATGAAAATATAGGAGTTTTAGAAAAAAAAAATGAGAGAATTACATCATTATCTGAGACAGAGGAAAACAGGAGTCAAACAGGAAGATAAAAAAGAGAGATTTGATTATATTTTAAATGGAAAACTTTTGTATGGAAAAACACTACATGCAAAGTCCAAAGAAAAAGGACAAACAAGCAGAAAATATTTGCAACGTTTATTACAAATAAAGGCCTTATATCTTTATATGTCAAAACTTCTACACATTAAGGAAAATGTGGCCAACAATCTAATATAAAGTGGAGAAAACATATCAATATAATCCGTTCACTGAACAAGAAAGAAAAATTCTTAATCATGTGAAATATTCAACCTCATGTATAATAAGAAAAAAGCATATTAAATCATATTGATAATACTTTCACATTATCTAAAATATCAAAATCTAAAAGATTGGGAAACAATCCTTATTTACAAGGCTGTAGGAAAATGGACACTTTTATATGTTGGTTTTTTGAGAAGATCAAACAAATTGTGATAACATTTAAGCAGATAGAACAAGGAAAAAAAATAAACTGCCAAATTAGGAATGAAAAGAGGACATCACTACAAACCCTACAGAAACTAAAAGAGTTATAAAGGAATACTATGAACAGTTTTATGTCAACACAGTAGACAGTTTAGATGAAATGAACAAATTCCTAGAAAGAAACAGATTAACAAAAACTGAAAAAGAATTAGAAAATCTGAATGGTCTGAAGTAATGAAATAAAATAAAATAATAATTTAAAATGTTCTCAGAAATAAAAGCTCAGGCCCAGCTGGCTTCAGTAATGAGTTCTGCCAAATATTTTTAAATGAAATAATAAAAACCTTTCTCAAACTCTTCCAGAAATAGAATATGAGAAAACACTTCACATCTCATTCTATGAGGTCAGTATTACACTGATACTAAAGTCAGACAAAGTATTAAAAAAAGAACCTCAGATCTATATCTCTCATCAATACAGGCATGAAAATCTTCAACATGATAATAGAAAACTGAGTGCAGCAACATACTAAAAGATTATATACCATGGCCAAGAAGAATTTATTCAAACAATACAAAGTTTTTTTTTTTTAACATCTGGAAATCATTTAATGTAATGACTTATATTAACAGAAAAAGAAAAAAAAATAACATGATCACCTCAATAGATAGATGAAAAGTATTTGACAATGTCATAAAAAAACTCAACGAATTAGAAATAGAAGTGAACTTTCTCAACATGGTAAAGGACATCTATAGGAGACCTAACATCACAGTTAATAATGAAAGACTGAATGTTTTCCATGTGACATAGGAACAAGGCAAAGATGTTCACTTTTGACACTTCTATTCAACACTGTACTAGAATTTTAGCTGTAAAGTCAGGAGACAAAAAGAAATAAAGAGCATTTAGATCAGAAAGGAGTAAAACTGTCTTTATATGCAGATGACATTATTCAGTATGTTGAGAATCCTAGACAATCCACAGAAACAATCAACCCCTGCCAAAAAAAAAAAAAAAAAAAAACTATTAGAACTAGTAAACAAGTTTAGCAAGGATGCATAATACATGATACAACATTGTATTTCTATATTCAATCAATTAACAATGAGAAAACAAAAGTAAGTTATTCCATTTTCAATTGCATCAGACTAAAAACTTTAGGAATAAATTTAATGAAAGAAGTGTATGACTTGTACTCTGAAAACTATAAATCTTTGCTGATTGAAATTAAAGTCTAAATGGATAGAAACACATTCATGGATTTGAATGGATTTCAAATATATTCATGTATTTGAAGACTCATTATCAAGATAAGGAGTCTTCCAAAATTAATCTAGCTATCTTTATATATAGATAAGCTGATCCTAAAATTTACATGTAAATACAAAGGACCCCAAGTAGCTAAAACCATACAGAACAGATTTGAAGGACTTATACTTCTCAATTTCAAAACTTACTATAAAGGTACAGTAATCATGATAGTGTGTCATCTGCATATACATATATATATATATGCAGATCCCTCTCTATATGTCTACAAAGCCTCTATTTGTCTAGAATTCTAGAAAGTCTAGAAATTAATTCTTACACTAACAGTTGACTTGACATTGATACCAAGGCAATTCAACGGAGAAAGGATAGTCTTTTCAACAAGTTTTGCTGAGTAAATTATATATTTGCATGCTAAAATACACACATATAATACATAATACACAAAATATAAATTATAGTGAGTAATAGAATTAAATGCAAGAGCTAGCACTATGAATACCTTAGAAGAATACATTGGAAAAATATCTTCATGACCTTGGGTTAGGCAAAAATTTCTTAACTACAAGACCTAAACACAATCCGTTAAAAAAAAAGATTAATTAAACTCTATGAAAATTCAAAATTGCACTTCAAAAGACATCATTAAGGAGTTAAAAAGATAAGCCAGACCTGGAAAAAGTATTTACAAATCATTAATCCAATAAAAGACTGTGTCCAGAATTTGAATTTGAATAGGCAATTGAGTAAATACTTCACAGAGGAAGATAGACAAAAGGCCAATAAGCTGATGAATAAATGTTACACATTATTTGTCATTAAGAAGTACAAATTAAAATTACAATGATATAATGCTTCACACTCACTGGAATAGCTGAAATCAAAAAGACAGGGAGCATCATGTATTGGTGAGGATCTGGAGAAATTGTAACCCTCAGATATCCCTGGTAGGAAGTAAAATAGTGTTTACCTACTTTGGAAGACAGTATGGGATTTTCTCTAAAAGTTAAATATAAACTTATCATATGACTATCAGTTCCACTCCTAGGTATCTTTCAAGGAAGTGAAAACATACATCCACCAAAAAAAAACCCTTATATTCAAATATTTACAGCAGCGTTATTTATAATAGCCAAGAACTGGAAACAATTCTATCAACTGGTGACTGGATAAAGGAAACGTGTTATTTGCATACAACGGAATGCTATTCAGTACCAAAAAGGTAGGGAGTACTGAAATATGATACAAAGTGATGAACCTTGAAGACATGCTAAGCCTAGGATAGACTTTTTCTCTAAAAGGACAGATCATAAAGTCTTTAAATTTTGGAGTCCATAAAATTTCTGGTACAGCTATTCAACTCTGACCTTGTAGTGGGAAAGTAGACATAGATATTATATAAATGAATGGGTAAGGCTGTAGTCAACACAACTTTATTTATAAAAAAAGGGGGTTAGGCAGGATTGTCCTGTGGGCTGCAGTTTTCTGATTTCTGTGCTAAGGGGAAAAAAACAGATGCAAAAGACTGCTTACTGTATGATCCCATATATGAGATGTCCAGAATTGGCACATCTCGGAAGGGGGATTGGCTGTGAAAGTCATTTAAGAGATTTTGGGTCAGGGGGGTGATTTAACGCTCTGAACTTGAAACTCAGATTTTGGTGATGGTTATACAACTCTGTAAATTTATTAAAAATCTTTACATTATAAAGGTAAAAATCAATTTTATGATGTACAAATCATATGACAAAATATTAGCATTTGTTAAATATATGTAGTAGATATATGATTGTAATATCATTTGGTACACTTTTCTATATTCTTACAATATTTCATAATTAAAACATGAAAAGATAATTGTTATGTTCCAAACCCACATATTGAACAGAATTAAAATAAGACCCAGAGAAGCTACATTACGCATTCAGAATTATATAACCAATTAATGCAGAGTCAAGACTTAGATTCAGGCCTCCTTATATTTACTTCTTTTGCACTGAATTCCATTGCTTTATTTTCATAGGGAGGAAAGAAACATGGAGGCAATAGAGTATTTTATTCTTTGTTCTCTATTTATTTTCCTATTTTCTCCATGTTGAGCTACTCTATAAGAAACTAACTCACGGAAACAATAGTAAACTCCTAGAACTTTACAAGGGTAAATGTAAACATCAGATATGTAAATGCTGTGTTTAGGTGGCGTCTTCGGTCTTTGATAACTCTCTGTAAGTATTATTTGTTAATATAATAAAACTTTGGAAAGACATCATCTTAATAGCATACTGGATTTTTTTTTTCTTTTTTATCATCTTCCTTCAAACAGTGACAGGCTAGATACAAATTCAATGAATCAGTTTCCCAAGGGTTAATATCTTTATTAAACATGTGCAATCTTCAAGTACTGTTAAAGAAATTATTTTTGGAAAATTTATCAACTGCCATGACATATTAGTGCTTTGTGTGTGTGTGATTCTTTCAGCTTTTAAACACCTGCCCCTTCAAAAAAGAACTTTAATTCATCCATATTTACACATTTTAAAAATTTTAGAGTTATTTAAATGTTAGAATATGCCAGAACACAAAAATAAAATCTTGATGAAAAGTTCAGTACCCATGATAGTTATTTATTATTATTCATATTGATTGCATCCCATTTATATGTTTGCCTTTGACATTCCTTTAAATTGGAAAAAGTCATTAGTGCAATTACTTTCTGTGTTGATTTATACAGCTTGTTTCCTTGCTTGGCTCTAGGATACTGACTTCGTTTCTCATGAAGGATACTACAGACCATTAAATTTAGCGATCTGGATCCCAGTAGTTTTGAGCCCAAATTGCATTTAAAAAAAATTTTGTGAGAGACTGTTTTGCCAAATTTTTGCATATTAGTTTTTAAGAAGGAAAGAGGAAGGTTTAGCAAAAACATGAATCAATTTCTGTAGACCTCAACAATTGTTTCTCCCACTGTGTATGAGTAGAGATATGCAAAAGGAGTGAGATTTGGGCCATATTTGGAGCAATTTCCCATTCCATACTACTCATCTTTCTCTATTAGAAAGTAAAAATATAAAGTGAAGTGAAACAAAACAAAAACATTAAAATCAAATAAATGCAAATCATGGGAATGTGTACAGGTGGGCAAGAGAAAGTACTTAAAATTTTCTAGAAGAGACTCAAGCTCATTCATTGACAAGTTGAGTTGATTGGGATAAAATGCTGTTGTTTATGTTATTCTAATAGGTTGGATTTGAAGTTGTTACTGCAGGAGATTGAGTTAGAGTATACTATAACGCCAGCCAAATTTAATCTAAGTTGTTTATTTTTACTTCTCTCTTCAAAATATGTATGTACATATATACAAAATAGCTGACTGCATATGAGATTTTACATTGGTTTTAAATTGCTCTTATTTGCTAAGAGTGTTTAGTAGCCTGGATAGCCAAAAATCTGTGAATTAGTCCTTGTCCTAGCAAAGCTTTGTTAAATTTAGAGACACTCTGTTGCCTTCCCTACACAAAATGAGCACTGTGACTTTGGCTCCTCTTTACATAGTAAATAGGCTTTAAAATATTGGGTCGTTTAACTGGCAGTAGCTTTTAAAGAAAAGCAAAAAAAAAAAAAAAACACAACAAAAACAAACAAAAACATTTTGTTTTCTGCTAAGTTTTAAGGTTATCATTTAATTATCTATGGAGAATGGAAAAGTGTCTGGACACCTCATAACGCTGTTTCCTGAATGACTCTGAAAAGGGTATTCAGTGTAAGTTCACAAAGTTGGGAGGTGCTTTCCCCCAAGAACTTTTTTCACCCCTTGAGATGATGTTATAAGTCTGGCAAGAGAAGAGGCTCTGGATGAAAATAGTGGGGAAAGTGGTAGATGATAATCCCAGCCACATAAATGCTAACAGACTGTGACTCCTGACATATGTCTCGTTAATTGTTTTGCACCAAAAAAATGTACTGCTCAATTTAATTACCCATATTTTTTCAGCAGTCCCCATCTCAATTCTAATATTAGCTAACTTTTTACAGAGGTTTGTTTGTTGTTTTTACTGTATCATGAGCACTATTTGAAGCCTTTAAAGTTTTAAATATATTAATTTATTTAATTCTTCCAGTGACTCTAAGAGGTTGATACTATTTTATTCTAACTTTACAGATGGGGAAACTGAAGCACACAGAAGGAAGTGACTTGCTCAAGTTCATCCCAATCTTAAGAGACAGAAACAGGACAAGCATAGGATTTTGCATCTAATTTTTCCTTTTAAAAATCTTGTAACTTGGTTATAATAAGGACTATTTGAAAAGAATACACCATCAGCTCAGAATTAAACATTCAAAAGAGCATTCAAACTATGTTTGGAACAATGTCAGATATTTAGAAGTTTATATCCTCTCAGTTTCACTTTTTTTTTTTTTAAGAACAACACTCCTATGGATGCATAGGACTCATTTATCTTTCAGAAACAAAAGCTGCATCATCTTTGTCATCCCTCTGATGCTTGTACAAATGTTTCTTTCTCTGAGAAAGTATCTTTCACCAGGCTATCCCTCCAATCCCAACACACACACACACACACACACACACACACACACACACTCCACTCCAGCCCATCTCTCTGTGTCTTTCTGTATGTGAGTGGTTGTGTCAGATTCTCCTGCAAACTCATTTGCTCTGGGAGACTTTTTTAAAGAATCCCACCTCACTCCAATTAGTAGATCTGAACCCTGAAATTTGTCACTAAGGTCAAAGTTCATGAGGACATTGAGAGGGACTTTCTCTAACTTAGGTCTGAAGGCTGCCCTGCCCTGCCACTATGTCAAGTAGGCCAGATAGTCAGCATATACATGTCCAGATTCTTTGACCTCTGGCTAATCAGAAAGGAAGCCTGGATAATGAGAGCAGATTAATGCAGATCTGGAGATCTGCATGTATGGACACTGAGCTTCCACTCTGGTCTAAAAGCATTAAGACTCACGGGTGGTAGGGTCAGTACTTACTGTTGATCTCAGTAGCCCTCAGCTTTCAGCTCAAACCCATCATATTACATAAATATCATTATTCATTATAAAACTGCCTAGCCCTTCTACAGCACAGCCTTGTGGTATTTGACTCTGTGACCTATTCTTAAAGTGACTCTTAGGGGTTGACTCCATGCTGTGTGCAGAGAACAATGTTTTCCCTTTATTTGTTAAACTTATTTCACTCATTAACCTCTTGCTGTAACCCTTTGATCTCCTCCTTCCACTATTTTCAGTATATGAGTGAGAAATAATTGACCTGTTGTCTGAAACCATCCTAACATAAAACCCCACAGTGAAGCCTTCTTGGAAGATATTTCCCCAGTTGAGCATAAGCTCTTCTGACCAAAACCTTGCCTTAATGTTCTCTTCACTGGGGGCCAACTCATGCCCCCAAGCTGTCTGGCTGCTTGGCAAATCATCCTACAGTTTTCTACGGAGGGAAATGATCACATATATGGGGGTCTGGGTCACATTCTCTACTCTTAACCTACATTTCTGACTAAGTTTTCTGTAATAAAAAAAAGACTGTATTTTCAAAGAGAAAGTTAAATAAAATCCCTTTGTCAATGAAATTCCCTGGTTGAGGTGGAGGCCTCCAAGAAAGGAGAATGTACAGGTTACAGGACCCAGCCATGTCCACCGGCAGATGGATCATGGGTGGGAGGGCAGACCACTAGGGCTGTCACTTGGTGCCAGATCATCCTCCTTAACCTGAAAGATGTGCAGAAGTCCTCTGAAAGTGTCCATACAGTGCATTTGGAAAAGTATAATATTCTCCTCAAAATGTTGGACAGTCACTGTGCTGCATTCTGTTAGTGGGAAGAACATTTCCTTGGCACTGAGTGGTTGATATATACTTTTGTCCTGAAAATAAAAGTATCACTCCAGAAACTCTGAATGTTTCCAGGCTTTAGTTATTTATTTTGACAGAAGATGGATTAAGACCAAAGATTCTTAAAGTCTGGAACCCAGAAGACAACAGCAACAGAAGCATCTGGAAACTTGTTAGAAATGCCCAATCTCAGGTCCCACCCCAGATATATTAAAACAGAAACATTTTGAATCCTTATTTCCCACCATATTTTGGAACCCATTTTCCATCTGGAAAAACACTGAATCTCATCTTCCTGTGTCAGCTCATTACGCCTACACCTTAACTACTTTCAAAATAACTCCCTGATGATCTGTGGTTGATAAAGACTTTAAACATTGCTCGAGCCAAACAAAACCTTGAGATTCCTAGGGGAGCCATGCTATGGTAATAAAGGTTATTGGATGTGGGTATGTCTGGGTGTGTGAGTGCTTAGCATGTCAGTGTGCCTATGGTGACGGTAAAATTGAAGAATTTATTACACAGAGTATAGTACGTAGAATAAACAATTGCCTACTCTTTTCTTATAAGTTCAACCTTCAACTGATTTGGATCTTAAAAAATTACTTTTCCACCTATCCATATTCTCGAGTTAGCCTTGATAATTACCAGGTGTGAGGCTCTGAGACTCAGAGATACTTCTCACTTTCTCTGGGGTTCTATAAACCATCTGGCATCACTGAACTAGGGAGCCAGAATCTCATGACTACCTCTAATGGCACTTTGGGGTAGATGATATGGTTGAGCTACTTGTAGGCCATGAAATAGTTGCATTCTTCTTGGCTTGGGACAGGTTTTATGAACCTGTTCCCACTTAGATCATTGGTTGCTAATGGCATGAAAGAATGTAGGAAATTAGGGATTGAAGAAGTCTGGAAAACAACTTGGATACTTTTATAATTTTACACAACCTAGAGGTTGTTCATCCTGGCTTAGTAAGGACTGACTAGTCATTCAACACTTAATGTTAAGTATACATTAAATTACTTTTATGCCCCAAAAAATGAAGTTAAGAAGATGATGCTTGGTTCTCTCTCATGTGTTGTTCTTCCTGCTTCTCATGTTTTTTCCTTCTTGCACATCACTTGTCCTGAAGGCCCCTGGACTCCTAGGTCTCCCTCTTCTCACTGTAGTGCACGGCCAGGCTTGAATCACACCCAACTCCTTCTGGTAAATTCTATATCCTAGATTTTTCTTTTTCCTTCTCCCCTGCTTGCTTTCAGAAGGATTAGTTCTTTTTCTCCATCCATCAGCACCAATTTTGTTAAACTCTAATAATTTTCCTAATTTTATTAATTTCTTCATTCAAGTAGGACATATTGAACCCCACTTCATGCAGAGTATTTTCTGATGATTGGGATTCTCAGAGAATCAGGGCATTGGTAGAGTGATTGCAGGGAGAAGCCTACTTTACACAGGGCTCAGGAAAGGTCCTTTCTTTAGGATGACATTTGAGATGAGACCTGAATGTTGAGAAGGAGTCAGCCAAGTGGGGATTTTGGGAACAGAACTCCAGGGAGAGGAAACAGCAAAGTCAAAGCTGTTGAGGCAGGAACAAGCTTCTCATGTTAAAGGAAAGGCCTGCAAGTGGGCAAGTGGGTGGAGATGAGGGAAGGTAAGAGTTCAGGTTCAATGCAGCAGGTCAAGGTAAGTAGTTTGGATGTTATTCTATGTACTTGGAAAAACTGCTGGAGAGTTTCAGCAGGTGGCATGATGTGATTTAAAGGATCAGTCAGATTACTGGTGGAGGAAGGTGGCAAAGGGGCAACTAAGGAAAGCATGAGACCAGTTAGGAACATAATACAAGAAAACAGACAAGACACAATGATGGCTTGGCTAGATTGACAGCAGTGGAAATGGAAGTGGCCAGATCCAACACACATTTTGGTGACACGGTTTCTAGACCCTGCTGTTAAATTAGATGCACAACAACAAGACAAGCGAGTTACATCCCAGTGGAATTAGCCATTTAAAGGAAAACTATTTAAACCTGAAATGCTTTAACCAAGATGAATACATTGTTAATGGTGCAATTCTATTTAGGGGCATTTTAGGGCAGGTGTCTTTTACAATCTCTCAAATATCACCCATAGCTGGATTGAATGCACTATTTAATGCTCAGTAACTCACTTGACCATATCCAGCATTTTCCTCATCTGCATGACAAAGGCTAATTACTCTTGCTAAATGACTGCAATTCACTGAGAAATAAATAACAAAAAGCTAAGTTACAAAACAAACAAACAAATAAAAAATGGGGGTAGAGAAAAATAAAGAAGAAAATCAAAGTCCACCAGATTGGTGCATCCTGATTTAGGCCCTAACAGGTCTCACGTTCCTTGACCACAATGATCTGCCCACAGCCTGTGGTCAGGAGGCAGCTTGCCCAGGAAAGAAGTAAACCCCGTTAACTTTGGTTGACCTTCCTATCACTTTCAAAAAAACACAAAACAACAGCAGCCGCAGTAGTAGCAGCCATAAAATCCCCTGGCCTGACTCTCCCTCCCTTTTATTTTCCTCCCCTCCTATGGCAGGAAACACAAAGGACAAATCTGTCATTAACTATTTGCAAATGATGTTACCCACTGCAGCTGTTTGCTCACCAGATCACCATGCCAAGCACAGCTGCTCAGATGCGCCAGCCCAGTTTGGCTGGGCCACTCACCACCCACCCCCGACTGCCCCCAAACTGCCTCAGGAAGAATGGGGCAGGCTGAACCCCAAATTGGCAGGGTGAATTGTGGTTTTTCACTTCCAGATGATCTCAACTTTTCCACTTCCTCGGCCTTCTTGGACACATGGTGAGACTGGCTGAGAAGCACTTGCCAGCAGCCTCACCTCCATGGATGCTGCTGGTCTGTAGGCTGAGAGGTGATAACTCTTCAGAGGTTACCGGTCAGTTCTTAAGAAAGGCAGCCTAACTGCTGCCTGGGTCCTCTGGTCCCACTTTTTAAAAGCAAGCAGCTTTGTGCTTCCACTTATCAATTTTCGCCAGCTTCTAAAGGTCAACGACCTGGCAAGCGGAGATTCACAAATAACAGGTGCAGAGACTCTGCCGCCTGCCTCCACGGGACATGGCTCTGTCACTTTTATTTACTGAATCAATCCACCAGTGTCCAGCAGGAGAACAGCAGCTAAATGGCCATTAATTGTGGGCTGATGTGCAGATGAAACCAATCTCCAAAGGGACTGTAAACCTTTGTTCCTTCACCTCCTCCTGCTCTTGCTATGGGATTAGCAGTAAATCATTCAGCAGCCTCATCTCCTTATTATAAATTTGACATTAGGGGCGTCCCAGGTGAGCTAGTGCTAACCTAGCTCTCTGTCTCTTCTCCTCTATCCTTTCCTCCCTCCCTCCCTCCTTTCTCTTTCCTCTTTCCCCTCTTTTCTTTCTTTGTCTTCATCTTTTTCATCTCCCTTTTCACAATCCTTCTGTCTCTATTTCTCTTTCTTACACACACATATGCTCATTCTCAAATATAATGGCCTTTTATTAAAGTAACCTCACTGTCCCAGGGAGCATCATTTTCTGCCCACGCTAACATCTATCTTTGCCCTTTTCCCACACGTGTATATTTAGAGAGAGAGTATGGATACAGCTGGGATTCCTATGCAATTTAAAAAAGACAGAAAAAGTTATCTTCAAAAGGAGTTCTTCCTCTCCTCCTCCTTTCTGTCATTGCTCTTCAGAAAATCTCTTTAACTCCTCAGAGTCCAAAAGAGCTTAATTAAAGAGTAAAAGGGAATTTGAAATTAAGTAATAGACAAAGAAGAAATACAATGGATCTGAGCTCTGTCAAAGAGCCTGGGGAATGCACTGTGAGATACTTTTTAAATTTTTTTTTAATCATCTCTAGGACACGCACAGCACCGACTTGGCCCCTGGTGGCCAGCCATTGGTACAGTTTGATTTGGGAGGCATTAGGGAGGCAACCCTGAGACCCAAAATGAATCCCTAAACTGGTCTCCATAATAAGCACAAATCTATAATGGATTTCAGTCTGATTACATATTTGTATTAAGCATCCTCTTCTTCATGTGTCCTTTAAAAATAATGTATATTTTATGTTAATCAGTCATCTATACCTTAACTTAAAGATTTCTCTGAAGTCATAGTAGGATTGAGGCGGGGGAGGACTGATAGAATGAACGGGGAGGGAGTGGGTAGGTCTCCAAGAGGACCTGTCTTCAAACAGAGAAATGGTGAAGAAAAGCAGGAAGGGAGAGGGGGCCAAAAGGGTACACTTTGCATAATTCATACCAGGGCTAAGGAAAAACTCTGGGAGTAAGTCCCAGTAAAGCCAGTCTCCAGAGCTGGGGAAGGGAGGAGGGTGTAAATCACACTTGCTTAGTGATCACTGCTATTAATAAAGTTCAATTACTGATATTCATGACACACATTTTTGTACCTGCATGACATGGCACATTGCCTGGGACACAGGAGAAAGCAAAACTAACTTGCACAAGTGTGTATTGAGGGCTAGACATATTCACAGACAGGATTTCCAGGTTATCCAAAATTCCAAAGTAACTGAAGAGTAACCAGATTTTAAAAATTCATATTGAAACTGTGTATTGAATAGTTTCCTTACTAATGTTTATAAAATATTTTGGAGAGGAAATGTAATATAGTTTTAAGAATATCATCTCTAAATCTAGACATACTGGATTTATACCTACCTCACTGTGGAACCCTAGGTATTTTGAGCTTTTATGAATTTATTTGAGAAATAGTTAAGAGATTCTAGAACTAACACAGTGAACAAAAATGGACAGTGGCTGTGCATCCATGAGGCTAAAAGTAAAATCCTAACTCTATAAAGTGCTAAGAGGTATAAGATGCCATAAGACAGGATATTTTGGTCTTGACCTACTGAAGAAAGGTGAGTCTTAGCAATATTTCCCACATCTGGGCTGAGGGTATAAATGGGTTACAGGTGCCAAGACTTTGCTCTCAGAGTGACTGGGTAGAACTCTGGCTGGATGGAGACCCAGAGACAATTGCTTCTCTTTCGAGTAGACTCCTCATTTTTCTTCAGTGTTTTTGTTTGTTTGTTATCATTATCTGGGAATACCATCCTGTGAAAAAGTTTGGAAACTACAGAGTGAAGGAAAACTTCCCTGACAGATTGATTATCATGCTAAAATCTAAGTGATGACTCAGCATTGACCAGCTCAGGGTGCAATCTAAGAAGAACATGTTTGCTGGTCTGGAAGCCAAGTGATTAGGGCTTCTCTAGGGACTGTGGAAAGCCAGCATGACAGGAATGCCAAGTTAAAGGTAGCAGGAATGGAAGGGGCGTGAGAAGAGGTGGAGGCCTGAGGATGCAGGGCCTGTGGAGGACACTTTGGAGACCTCGGCCTCAGGGCAAGGGTAAGAATTTTAAACAAAGGTAAAGACTCATGGAACTTTCCACAGTCTCATAATCATTGAACACTGTGGGACATTACCTGGGTCTCGATACTAGCTCAGTTATAAAGCAACTTCTTTTTTTTTTTTTGAGGTACGCGGGCCGCTCACTGTTGTGGTCTCTCCCATTGCGGACCGCAGGCTCCGGACGCTCAGGCTCAGCGGCCATGGCTCACGGGCCCAGCCGCTTCGCGGCATGTGGGATCTTCCCGGACCGGGGCATGAACCCGTGTCACCAGCATCAGCAGGCAGACTCTCAAGCACTGCACCACCAGGGAAGCCCTATAAAGCAACTTTTTAAATTTTGATCAACCACATAACATTCTCGTTACTGTTTCCTCCTCTCTAAACTCAGAGATTTTTAAATACATTTTCTCTAAATTGTTTCTAGCTCAACAATTCTGATTATCAAGGTTATTGACAGAGATTCAAAAGGGTCAAATGATTCATCTGGGAGATAATCCAAGAATATACCACAAAATTTACCTTTCTGTTTTTTGTTTTTGTCTTCTAAATACATACTAGCAATTAATAATTGTGTCATTTGACTCAATAAAACAGCAGTAAGTAGACCTTGCTGTAGCCATAAAATGTAGTTATTAATGAGAGCAGAGAAGTGTCTAGATTTCAGCAGAGGCTTTATCCTTAGATAAGCAAATCCATACAATTTCTTAAAATATAGGAATAGAGAAATTCCAAATATTGAGTATTTCTTCTCAAGCATTTTTTTAAAAAAACCCTCAAAGCAACTGCAGAATTGTAGGCAGACAGGGAAGCTAGGACTACTCAAGATCCTAGAAGGAAAATTCCAGCCTGGCTTCCATGTACAACAGCCAGCCCTTTGAATTCTGTATGTGTGGAGTAGAGCTGAGTTCTGATCAGTGATGATTTATGTCTGATCCCCAGTTGGATATATACAAAGATGAAGATAGTATACAGATTATAAGAAATCCTTGGCTAGAACAAACCATTTTAAAAAAAATGATGTGGAGAAGATAAAACATGTTGGTAAAGCTTTATGTAAACATGTGGTCATTCTGAAATGCAAACATCTCAATTGCTATGTAGCTTATGTCCATAGGTCCTCTCAACATCCTTGGTGATAATGTAATTTTATGTTCATGTTACAGAAGGAGCAAAAAGTCATGTCAGCATTCTTATTAGGAAAAAAAAAAATGTTTATTTTCCCTCTTACTGCAAGCTAGAAACAGCTATATTTAACTGAAAAACCTACCTAGATCATTGAAGAAACTGTTAATTTCATAATTCACTTATCAAAGAAAATTTAACTATTTATTATATGTCATGTCCAGTTCTTGATGCTAATATACAAGATAGACATAGTTTATGCCCTCATGAAGTTTCTAATTTGAATACTCTGCATGGAAACTAGGGCATATAAGAGCATATAAAAGGGAACACTAGCCTGCTCTCAGAAGCCAGGAAAAACTCTGAAAAGCAATGTTTTTGGGGAGATCTGAAGGAAAAGTCAGTGAACAATGCCTGAGAACTTAGTTGGGAAAAGTTTCAACTTCCTAGCAGTTGAGCCAATCAATCTTGAAATTTCATCTTCATTTTGAGAACATCCAAGATGCAAGCTTTACCAAGCTTTTGACAGTGAAAACTTTACCCGCAGCACTTTTAAAAATATCTCCTGGGTATCTCCACATATATTTCAGCCTCTGCACCATTAAGGGATTGGACATGAATATTCTTTAACCCTTTGATCATTTCAAGAGGGTAGGACAGGATAGGAGGAGTCTTTCATGCTGGAAATTCTTATGTCATTGTCCAATGTAATACATAACACACCTGTCATCTTCACAGGAAAAAGCCCAGTTGCCTTTTAAAAATTCAGCCCTAAGGGTCTCTCCTGTGATATGTGACCTAGAAGACAGATAACTAGGGGGATTCTTTGAGTGAAGGAATCCTGGGTTTCATTGCTTTCGGATGTAACCACCTCCAGAGCTATGGAAGTATTGCTATTTAATTAGAGAGATTAAACTAGGAAAGTACTTTTCTCCTAAAAAAAGAGAAGACTGAGGGCTCAGGGGAGTTCTGGGTGTCTATGCCTTGTGCAGGGGCAGAATTTGCTTCTTTAAAATGACTCACCCCTATGTCTGAATCTGGCTCTCCATATTCACCTTGTTTTATTTATACCTTGTTTTATAACTGTCCAAGAAATAGTGGGCATATTTATCTGTCCTTACTGGTGTGGCTGGGTTTGTAATAAAAGGCCTCTAGATTGCTTAATAGAATAATTGTGATAGAAATACCTGTTTATATAAACCAGGTTAGAAAAAAAAATACCTACTTATTTTTGTGGGTTTTGAGGGGTTTACAAAAGGATTTCTACCTGAGAAATATATTTTCCCTTGCCACTTGTTTTTCCATCATTTAAGAAAGAAGCGATGTAGAGATTTAAGAGACCTGGGAGTTAGAGGTGAGAATGAGACAGAAAGGTTTGGTTGGGATTAGCTGTGTGAAGAGGTTTGCAGTGTACTTACCAAGCTATAGAGACCCATTTACATTTTGACCAAGAGATGACCATATTCCAGCCTTCACTTTCATAAAATAACAGCAATAGGATCTGAGGCGAAATCCAGTAAAATGAATCTGAGCACACTTCCTGTTGTTAGTATATGAATGAGATCCTTATGCTGATTGGAATTTCAGAGTAGACCAGATGGCCTGGAGGAAACTCAAATGACAGCAAATATAGTTGCAATGGCTACCATCTTGCTGCATTAGACAGACTTAACCCCTCCTAATCATTTGCAAACCACTCAACACTTCATTTCACCTATAAATCCAATTTTTATTCTGTTTAAGACCTCTCACCAGGTAACCCCACTCTATTCCTTTAACCTCAGCTACAGCCTTTGCCTCTACTGTATATGAACATCCAGTTCTGATAAAATCTTTGATGTTGTTTTAACTCACATGTACTTTGAAACTTCCATGCCCTTGTATATGGTGTGCCCTTCACTCAGACTTATTTATTTATTTTATTTTTCTTCTCTTCTGTTATCAAATTCCAGTTTATCTTTAGGACTCATTTCAAACACTGCTTTCATTTTAAAGAACACTTCACTCTCTCAATTAGGTTTTGCACCTCTGCTTCCACAAGACCATGTTTGTGCTCAATTTTAGCACTTCATTCATTTAACAAATATTTGTTGAGCAACTATTACTACCACTCAGGATACCACAGTGAGCGTGTAATGCTCCATTGATTTTTTTTTTTTTCCATATGCTACTTCTCCCCTAGACTATGGATATCTTGATGATGGACTCTATTCTAATCATCTTTATGTCCTAAGTACTTAGCAGGTTCCCTGTTATGTAATAAAGTCCTCAGTAGTTACCTGATTTAATAATTGATTGAATAAGTATATTTTTATGGGTTCCTGATTCTGATCATATTAATATCATTTGCATCTGTTGTTGTCTAACTACTGTCCTTTTATGTACTTTATGTTTCAGAGAGTTTGTAAAATCATTCACTTATCTAATAAATTTTGAGCTGATAATCCAGACCTTTCCATTATTCTCTCCTTTCCTCATAAAACCTTGCTCTTTTCTTGTCCTCTATGTAATTTCATTAGGATTCAGCCATTGTAAACCATTTTTTTTCCCCCAAGTAAACAAAATAGAAATAAGAGGTTAAAAAAGGTCTTTTGAAGATTACGTATTTTCCACATACTATGGGACTATAAGGAGTGGTGAATCATGTCACAAGACATCCATGTTTCATGTTGGATTAGTTGGGGTTTATGGAATTAGGGGATTGTAGATTTAAAGAGATTTTGCAGATGACTTAATCCCACATCCTACCACAGCTTCTATTCATCATTGATAAGGCTCCCAGGCTCCAGTTGAATGCTTCCAGTGAGGGAGGCCACACTGTGTTTTAAGACATTTTAATGTTTCTAAAGTTGTTTTTGTTGTTTTTATATTGATCCAAAGTCAGCCTTTTAATCACTTCCTGGTGCTAAAAAGTCATTAGAATAAATAATAATTAACATGTTAACAATTCACAAAATCTTTTAGGAAAATCCTAACTCTCATTTTAGAAAAATGTTGTTGAGGTAAACTTCAGAGTCAGTGTGCCACTGTTCCAGGCTGAGACCCTACCCTATATTTACTTCTGTGACCCAAAGTAAGGGGCAAGTGCTGATAGTCCGTAAAGCAATCAAGGACTCTTTTTGCAAGTTCCTGCTCTGTTGCATCACTAGAAGCTCCAACTCACCCCTTCTGGGTAATTAACTTGCCTGTTGGATCTTGGCCAGTGACACATTTTACTTTTCTAGTTTGTGTCAGTTAATCAACACTTACAGAGTGCCTGCTGTGACAGGACTCTGTTCTAGGCTCAGTAGAAACATTACCCAACAGCAGCCATGGCAGTCATGACTCTTTTCTTTTTCCCCAGGGGCTCTCATTAAACAGAAAGGGAAGTAAAACAGAACACAACACTCAATTTATCATTCTCAGTCTTCTTTCTAAGAACTTCTTGGAGCATCCTACTGAGGTTAACAACATATCTCTTCCGGGAATCCCTGGGGCTTAGGTTATGGATATTTAATTAAATATTCTTTAAACTATAAGCATATTTTTTATTTATTTAGAATGTCCAACTCTATAGAGAAAGAGCCAGTTTCTGACCATGTTGACCTCACATACTGAATTTGTCACTGAGTGGGGATCATACCTGGCCATATCAGAGTCCTTAAACCAAGGGCCACAGATACATATTATATCATATATTGACAACTGGGCTCCATGCTTTAACCCTCCCCAAAATTGTATGCAAATTAACATGCATGCCAAATTTTTGAGTCTGAGGATGTTCATGACTTCCATCCGAAAATGCATGCTCGGTAATAGAAGCTGCACAGAACCATGACAAACAGACAGCACCTTCTCTATTACCAGTAACTGTTTATTCAAGTAACTAGTTCTGTCCTTATTGTGGCTTCACCCTTTTACTCTGTACCTAAAATGCAGAACAACAAAACAAAATGAATACATAACATAACAACAGCAGCAACACATTTTTTGTGGAGCTATTTACAATACTGTGAGAATGCTGGAAAAAAATTAATTTAATTTTTAAATTTAATTTTAATTAATTAAATTTAATTAATTTTATTTTTAATTTTTTTTACATCTTTATTGGAGTATAATTGCTTTACAATGGTATGTTAGTTTCTGCTTTATAACAAAGTGAATCAGTTATACATATACATATGTTCCCATATTTCCTCCCTCTTGCGCCTCCCACCCTCCCTATCCCACCCATCCAGGTGGTCACAAAGCACTGAGCTGATCTCCCTGTGCTATGTGGCTGCTTCCCACTAACTATCTATTTTACATTTGGTAGTGTATATATGTCCTTGCCACTCTCTCACTTTGTCCCAGCTTACCCTTCCCCCTCCCCATATCCTCAAGTCCATTCTCTAGTAGGTCTGTGTCTTTGAATTTAATTATTATTTAAATTTTAATTAAAAAATTAAAAACAGGGTTATTCAGATTCTAAAACATGCATAACTCTTCAGTTGAATTTAAATTCAGGGTCACTATATATTCAGAATTAATCTGATGGTGTCCTATTATTTACCAAATGAATATAAATACAGATCTTTAAATGGAACAAAAAGTAGAAAAGGAAAAATATGGAGTTGTGGTTAAAGATAGTGACCAAATAGGTCAACTATCAAAGTTTTGCTTGATAGATTTCTTTTTTTTTTTCTGTGTTTCATTTTTTCTGGGGCCTGTCAGTTGCTCTGGGGAGAGAACTGTGCTCTTATGAGTTTTATCGAGGAGGGGAAAATAAAAAGGCAGTTAAAAGGCTTTTGAGTTCAACAAATGTGTCCTGAGAGCCAAATGGAACAAGGGTGAAATCCTAGCTAAAACCCGTGGGGAATAACTTGTTGTTAGCAGCATCTGGAAAGGAAGTGTGGCAAGGGCTGCAGAGTATTGTTTAGAGAACAAATGGAAGGAAAAAGGCTTTAAAAAGGTAGCTTTGAAGGCAAGAGGGGAAGGGAGAAAGTGTCGGAGGCCTCGAATGAATTTGGGGATTTAGGAAGGAGATTTAATAAACTGAATAGCAGGTCACCGCCAAAGAAGTGAAAACCTGAGCGAGAAACATAAGTATTATGTGGCGTTAGTGCTGGCGCTGCACACCTAAAAGCAAATCAGATTAAGTAGTTTATTATTCCTCTGGCTCTCCTACCACTAATAATGTATTTTCTTTCAAGAGCTGAGTATTTTGAAAATCCATGTTAGTCATCGAGACCGGTGTTTGCACTTATTCGTGGGCGGCCTATTGTCACAGCCACCTTAATTCTCGTGCCGCAGCTTCTTCCTGGACACAGGGAGATGCTGGACTGACCAGGAGGACCAAGGACCGCCACCCGCCACCGCCACCTCCACCAGGCAGGGGCCCCGGGCTCAACACAGGACCAAGCTTACGCTCTCCCGTCTGCTGCCTGGGCGGCTGGCAGAGCACCCTGCTCTTGGCTCTTCATTGTAGGAACGATATACCTATTACAGGAAAAGGGGAATATAAAAACCACAATTTCTGCGACAGAGAATGTTCTATTCTAAACGGTCTGTGGCCCTCATCCTAACCTTGCCTTTTCATTCCTGCATCCCACCACTTCTCTTCCACAGGCTGTTCAGACAGAGACTGGGTGAATGGAGAAGGCAAGGCCACGGTGTGGTCTCACTGCACCCAAGGCCACATATCAGGGGTGCAGTCAAGGCCATGGACCACCCAGGCTGCTCAGGGATTGGTGCCTGGCTCCTTAAGACCAGTTCTACCAGAGAATGATTTTGTCCCATTCTGTGAAGCTCTCACTTTCCAGTGTGTGGGGGTAAATAGCTGTAAAGAGTGATAGAAATGAGCCCCAACTCACAATTCACTTTTGGATCCTTGTACCTTTGTTCGTCTCTTCCTAACTTTGGAGCTTTGGAGTAACATTTTACTTCAGATGCAGACTATGCTTATTGCTAAGAGACTCCCCAGAATGCTCCATGTGAGCAGGAAAAGGTTGGTCCTAGCCTTCCTATGAATATTTGGGTATTACAGAAGATTTAACCCAATGACAGCTATCATTTATTGGCAGGATAACATAGCACAGTGTTCACTGTCTACCTGGACTCTGGGATCTGAGAGCCTGAGTCTGAATGTATATCTCCCACTTTGTTGTGCTAAACCTCCCAGACTTTCAGTTCCCTTATCTGTCAAATGGGTTGTTGCGGAGAATTAGTTGACATATTGATTGTTTAGATCATTCAGTGTTAAGAGCCAGAATCTTAAAAGTCTCACTACATGGGTGTAATATTTTATTATTGTTTGCTCCAGCATTGTTATTATCATTGTGTGATTTTTACTGTAGAGGTACTGTGTAATGTTTACATATGTTGCTTATTTTATCTGAAAAATATCATGTGGTATGTATTTCACTTATCATCCAGTTTACACGTTAATAAGAGGCAGAGCCAATATTTGAATTTGTGTCGGTCTGTTTTCAAATACTGTGCTTTCCTCACTGTGCAAATATTTCAATTATAAAGAAGTTAAGTTACAATATTAAAATTTCTGTCATGATGACAGATGACAGAAAATATCTTAGATAACTAGTAAGATTTTAGATAACTGATAATATATTTTACTTTTTATTGATTTCTTTTAATTACTTACTCTGGGGCCAAGCAGTACATAAAACCATCAATATTTCATTTTATTATAACAAGAACCCTACAAGGCATCTTTGATTATTATTCCCATTTGACAGATAAAGTATCTAAGGTTTAATGAGTTTTTTGAAGCCTACATACATTTACAGAGCCAGCAAATGATAAAGGTGGAATTTACAGTACTCTTGAGAGCCCAGATTCTTTACAAAGTGCCTCCTATAGAAAATGGCAACCTCTGTATGTTCAAAAAACAAAGATTGAAGAGGATGAACTATTGGATGGTAGTTGAGATTATTGATGACTAAAGCAATACAGAAGTTTTGGGGCAATGACATTCAATAAGACAACTTGATAATAATTTGATGATGAATTAAAAGGTTCCCATTAGAGATTCAGACCCATGCCTTTTTCCTGATCTTCTGGAGCACCATTATCACCATTACAGACATTGTCTTCTTAATAATAACCTAATGAACATTGCTTTTTATATATTTTCAAATAGCCACATGTACAATATCTAATTTCTCTTTCACTGGATACCTTTGCGACATTTAGTATTATTCCCATTTGAGACAACAGGAAACCGAGACACAGAAAGAGTAAAGGACTTTTTGTCAAAGCTAATGAAGATACGGTCCAAATCTCTTGATGACTCTCTCTATTCTCTTAACATTTATTCTCCACTTATGAGAAATACACCAAAAAACCCCACAAAGAATGAAAGGAAAAAAGGCCATTTCTCTCCCCTCCCCCTCCACCAGTAACTTCCAATTACTGGTTGAGATTTACAGTGTGTGTACATGGGTGTGAAAGGCAAACCATGTGGCAGAATAATAAAACAATAAAAACCTCTATTAATTCTTCTCATTTTTAATTTTGATGCCTTCATTAGCAAATATACTTTGAGCAATTTTTCTGTACTAACCAGAGTTTAGTTGCAGATATGAATGGATATGATGGTCATGGCCTCTGATCTCAAAGATTTGAAAGTCCATGAGTAAAATAGATACAGATACAAATCACACTGACACAATATTTTAATAGAGGTGTCAAGAGGGCTATGAAACTGCTAGGGATGAACAATGGGTTCTGTCTTAGAAATCTAGGGAGCCTTCAGAGAGGAGAGGGATTACATATAATTCACCATGCAGAAAAGGGATGTAAAGAAAGGTAGGGGTCATTAACAGTGTACGAAAGAAAGGCACAGGTACATGACCATTACCCAGGTCATCTCTCCTGATTAGAAAGAGTTCAGTGATATTAGTGTCTAGAAAAATATGACCATATTCAATCCTATTTATTTACTCCATTTGATCAAATGACCTTGAGAAGAGAACAGACCTGCATATCAAGATAATATCCAGTTTTATATCCCCGATTTGCCATTAATTGGCTGTGTGACTTTAGGAGAGTAGATTTACATATTAGGACCTCTGTTTCCTTATCTGTAAAACAAGGGAGTTGATATAAGTTCTATAAAATCTTGTAATTTCAGTGACAAGTCCTCCAAAAAATGACAGAAGCATTTTTCCCGCAGCAGATTCTGTGGGTGAGCATATGATCATTGGACCCAGGTGTTTTTGTAATTGTGATAAATTGAACAAATACTGAATGCTCAGTGGCCTTCAAAATTCATCCTGCCACCTGTGTGGTAGTATGCCCTTCTAATAGCGGTAGAAGAAACCGCCCAGCCACCCATTGACCCACTTCTACTGCCTTAGGTATTTCAGACACAAAATTTTGTGAAATTTTAATAGGCCAATACATTTTCCAAAATAAAGAGAATATCTATCTATCTATCTATATTTTATGGAGTTATGCATCTTGATGTCCTGTGGAAGGATGTATTACTCTAGGGTAAGGAGGATCAGATTATAATGCAGAACTAATTTAAGATTTGCAGAGTCCTGGAGGTAAGAGAGCTACTCATGCCAACTGAAGGAGGCAAAGGGTCTCTGGTGGTCAGGAACCAATGAGAAACCAAGAAAAAGTGCACTAAAAGGATTAATAGTTTAAAACCAATCTACATTGACCTATTCCAAAAAGGAGACCTCATCTAAAATAGTAGACATTGTTGGAGTAACCAGCTGATTAAGTTTATAGTAATATGCTTTCATCCTCCAGATTCTATTTGTTTTTGCCCTAGCCTAAGTGGAAAAATAAATAGGGACGTTTATTCATTTTTTTGGGCAATTATTTACTGAGCATTTTAATTCACACCAGTCATGTCTTTTCCTACTACAGCATGCTTGTCACTTGAGATCATCGTGAAAAAAACAGCAGAGCCAGTGCTGGGGATAATGCTGTGAATGCAGAAAGCCAAGAAGAAAAATGAAGTTTACCTTGAACCAAATAACTTGACTTCTCTCACCTATTTTTTTCTTCCCTGTCCCCTCCATACCAACACTACTACCACCATCACCCTTTCTTGGCAAGAACACTTGGAAAGATACATGCACAGAGAGAACAAGTATAACCAAACAAATATGCATTGCTCTCTGAGAATTTGGCCTCCATTGTTTACTCAAGATTACACCCCCTTTTTGGCTAGGTCTAGATTTCAAAACCCAGCTCTAAACAAGCTTGAAAGTCTACACTTCACACTGTCAACAAAACCTAGACCTGCATTTGAAATTGTACAACTTCATTTGAAGAAAGGTTTGTGCACTCCATACTCATAAGAGAAAAAAATCCAGAAAGAAAACAAAGGGAGTTTGCTGCTCTGGCTGTTAATACAGCCTAGGCCACCTAGCAGGCTTTTTAGAGGAAAGAGTCATTATTTCTCAATGAGTAGATAAGGTTAATTTTCAGGGGAGGTGACTCTTGAACAGGACCGTGAAGAAAGAATAAGAATTGAGCAAGCAGAGCATAGAGGATAGAAAACTCTAAGCAGGTAGAGCACCAAGTGAAAGGCACAGGATGGCCACAACTCTGGAGAACTTACAGGACACAGAAAAGAGGTTAGTTTGGTTAAAGCAAAGGATACACTAAGGGTAAAGCAAGAGCAAAGGTAAAAGAAGCCCATGACATTTTTGAGCCAGAAGGAAGAACACAAAGTTCCCCATCAGGAAGACTAATATTGGAGCAAAGCTTAAGATGAATAGAACTGGGCAGTGACTGGAAGTAGGGATACCAGCCAGGAAACCACTGAAAAGATACATGTAAAAAACAGGTGATAAAGCCTACTCAGACAGTTAATATGGAAAGCAGACAATGAATGGGAGATATTTTAGGAAGGTTGGAACTACTGAATTGGAAACAAGGGCAGTGTTATGGGCAAGGAAAAGGAAAAAATCAAAATGATGCAAGGGTGAGAGCTTAAACCTGAGATCCTGGGAGGAGTGTTGTGTCATTATATAGAAAGAGAATGAACAAGCAAGAAAAGTTTTGCAGGCAAAATTATATATTCATATTTAAACACACTGAGTTGAAAAAGTCTGCAGAATACCCCAGATGAGAGTTCTTGCAGAATATTAGAAATGTAGTTCAAGAGAGAGCTTAGGTGTGCAGCATTTCTCATAGAGGTGATTTTAAATTTATGAGTGGATTATATTTTTCATATAGTTAGTGAAGAAGGACAAAAATGGAGGGGGGCAGATCTTTGGAAAACATACATATTAAAGCATAGGAAAAAAAAGAACTAGAAACAAGAAAGTGTAATGCCAGAGAAAGAAGTGAAAATATATAAGTTGACAGGTATTGAAGGACACAAAGATTGAGGATGATGGAGAATTAGAGAAAAGCGAAAAAATATATTTTACATGTATACATACAGGAGTATTGTAACGTTCAAAACAAGTAGTGTATGATTTGAATAGTGGGGGGAAAAGCCAGATAATGAGAGATTAAGAAACCTGTGGCTGACAATCAATGCAATGATATGATCTGTTCTCAGTCTGCAAAGGGGCTAACGGTCTGGATATGAGGAATCTCCCAGCCCCAGTAGTCTGTGATTTGTCTTCACTTTGTGCATCTGATTTGAATTGAGTTCAGACCTACACTCTTCAAAAGTGATGGACAATAGCAGTATAAAACTGATTCCTAAAATACTTAAAATCTTGCCAAAAATAGTATGGGTTATAGAATAAAATATGCCACAGACTGTATCTATAGGATATCAACATATAGGTCAGTTATCCCTATTAGTCAGAACTCTGGGTTCTTAGTGTATAAAACAAATGTATTAACTATTGTTGAGGTAAAACAAGGTGATTTATTAAAGACTTCTTTTGTTTTCAAAAAATATTGATTTTTTTTGCATTCTTTATTAGTTATTTCAACAGCGGGTTCTAATCAAATTCCAGCATCAGTAGATCAGCAGAACATTTATTGCAGAGCAAGGGTGGTGATAATAGTGATGGTGTTAATCACTACAATTTCAGGGGCACCTACCATGTTTCAGGTGGTTGACAAGATGACTTATGCATGTTATTCTTGTCTCCTACTTGGGGATCTGGAGGATACTATGTTTTTTTTCCAGAAAGCTTGTATTTGTTGGGACCATGTTGCTCTGAGCTCATTAGCTTTCAACAAGCATAACATTATAGTGATACTATTTAGCACTTCCCATCTTCAAAATACTTGGCAAATATTAGATAAGTAGTTCTTCAAACACTCAGAATTTTCCAAGTATGTGTTATTGTTATTACCTTGTCACATATGAAGGCTATCCATCTACATAACATTTTTAAGGAATTGGAAGGCATTATTAGTAAAGCCAAAAATCTAACCTAAACACATTTATTTTGATTCTGTCTTCCGGCCTGAGGAAATATGTCTTACATTCTATGGAAAGCATTTACTAATATGATGTAAGTGATCATATAAATTGTACAAAGTATAGCTGAACTGTGATAACATAGTGTTAGTTTATTTCATAGGCATTTACAAAGTTCCCCTCCTCTAAATCTGTCCAACACAAAAAGTGGAAATTATCTTTATATGTTGTTTGATGACCTTAGTCTCTAACTCTTACTCATGGTTTAAGAATCACTAAGGCTTCATACAGAAGAAAAATGGCCTCATTAGAGGTCATGAAGCCTCTCTTCTTCCCATTATCTCCTTACTGACTAGGTCCTTTCTCTACCACTCATTACTCCAGTTTTGATTTAGTGAAGGATTCAATGAAAGTAAAATTTATGGTGAAGGATACTGTGGCTTCCAATCCCTAATAAGCCTGATTACTTTAAACTCTAAGACTACATCCATAAACTTTTATGTAACTTTATATAACTTTCAAGCTGCATATCATTTCCTTCTTTCATATTCCTGATCAAAATTAACTTTCCTTGTAAACTTTTCCAAATTAACTTAAAAATGTTCATCCACATTTAAATTCTTAAGCTTCTTCCCCAGTTTATTTTTGTGTCTCTCTGTTTAACATCAGCCTTAATTGAACTAAAATATAATTGTTTATATTCCTTACATATCAACTCTTCTTCTCAAATTTCCTCTGTCAATGGTGCTGTCTTTCTCCAGGTTGCCTGGACCCATACCCATGGATTTCAATCCTAGGGGACTGAAGACCACATTGGGATTGATTATTACTGCTTATAACATCAATTCACATCCCTGTAGAAATATAGAAAGTGACTGAGATTGGGCCAGCTATGTGCTCACCCCAGAACATTCTTTTCTTTTTCTTTTATTTCTGTATTTATTTTCATTTATCTGGTTTCTTGTTTATTGACATTTTGTGTAGAAACAGCACCAAGCAGAAAATGGCAGTCATTTGGGCAATTTGATTGCAGTGGTTGCTTTCTTGTTAATCGGGAGGTTGTGTGTGTGTTCATAAGCCTTCAATCTAATGTCTGCTCTCTTATATAGCTCTGCTCTACTTTATTAGTCAAGTGTCCACCATTTGAGTGTATGTTCTTCAAGGAATGGCAAGCTAGTTTAGAATTTAGCATAATATTCATGCTAAATGGACCTGGACAACATTATAGATTAGCAGTAAATTCTTATGAATGAATATATGAGACTGTAGACAAATGTATTATGTAAGCCTCAATTTTTGCCTATTCTAATCCCCAGGAATTATCATAAAAATAACATATAGAACAAGTTCTTGTACTTAGGGAATGTTTTGGGAAAAAGAGAATATGTATATAAACTAGAAAAAACTAAATAACACCTAGAAAATATCTTGATGTGTACAGTGGAATATATACCTGAATAGTTAGTGAATTTAAAATATATGAATGGTCAAAGTGACTGTTAAACGATCTAGGAAATTTAAATAAAAGTTTGTTCCTTCTTACCTCCTCCTCCTTATTATTTCATCTCTCATAATATCCTGTATTTATTCATACTAATTAGTTCAATATCTTCACAGGTATTGTATTGCTACTATATGTAGATAGGTGTGTTTCCAAAAAGGTTGTAAATCACATTCATTCCTTTAATACTAACCTAGAAGCAAAAAAGGCCGCTATTATTGCAGGTTATTATTCCTGCCCAAGAGATGACAGGAGAGGCAGAAACTATTTGGAGTTCCGTCTGAATTGCAGTTTTAAGCACATCTGATGTAGTACATGTCTGGAGGTGGCATTTCTAACCTTTTTATCAACTGGGTTCCATGGATCAGAATAAATGATAACAATAGCTCACCGCCTTCTGCTGGACAGATTTCCTACTTGAAAAATGATCAGGGCCCTATTAAGAGAAGCCACCCCGCCCTAATAGGGAGCAGATCACAGTCCAGGTCTCTCTGCAGTTGTATCTCTCTGTGTCAGGGGACATGACCTTGCCTGTCTTTTTCCCTAGGATCAGTTGAATGATGGACTTCTTTTCTTTCCCTGAATTGTTACAGCAAGAGGAGAGGAAGGATTGCAGATTTTTTTTTTCTTTTCCTTTAGAAAAGAGACATGGCCCATTTTAACATCCCCATTATCTATGTGTCTGTCCACAAAAGCTCTATTTGAAAAGGCCCTATGGTTTCACGATGAGGACAAGCCCTTTCTAATGCCACTCTCACTGACCACAGTGTACCTGGGGCTCCATTTTTATATGTGGAATGGCAATGCATTTACTTACTGCCCCTAGACCTTCCTTAAACTGACCCACCCCTCAGATTTTGCTCTGCTCTTCCCTTTCATGAATCAGATCCTGTTTCTCCTTTTATGTCCATATTGTAGTTCTCCTTCAAGATATAATTCAAATTCTGCATTTTCTCTGAAGCAATCCTTACCCATTCTGACTCACAATACTACGTACACCTTTTGAACTACTATATATTATTCTAAGGACCCAGTATAGATACTGAAACTTATTATTATACTGTTTTAATTTATTTATGGTACACGAATGAAAGAACTGATCTTGTTCTATTTTATTTGATATTTTCCCCTTCATTCTCTATCCCCTCCTTCATTTCAAACACATAAAATTGCTCATTTTATGTGTTTCATTCATATCCTTAAAAATATATGCATCCACTAAATTTTTATTTTTATTTTTTTATTGGAGTACAATTGCTTTACAATGTTATGTTAGTTTCTGTTGTACAACAAAGTGACTCAGCTATATGTATACATATATCTCCTCCCACTTGGACCTCCCTCCCCCCCCCCCCATTGAACCCATCTAGGTCATCACAGAGCATCTGAGTTCCCTGTGCTGTAGAGCAGGTTCCCGCTCGCTATCTATTTTACACATGGTAGTGTATATATGTCAATCCTAATCTCCCAATTCAACCCACCTTCCCCTTCCCCGCCCCACACCGTGTCCACACATCAGTTCCCTATGCCTGCATCTCTATTCCAGCCCTGCAAATAGGTTCATCTGTACCATTTTTCTAGATTCCACATATATGCATTAATATATGATATTTGTTTTTCTTTCTGACTTACTTCATTCTGTATGACAGACTCTAGGTCCATCCACATCTCTACAAATGATCTGATTTCATTCTTTTTCAAGGTTGAGTAATATTCCATCATATATATGTACCACATCTTTTTTATCCATTCATCTATTGATGGACATGTAGGTTGCTTCCATGTCCTGGCTATTGTAAATAGTGATGCAATGAATATTGGGGTGTATGTGTCTTTTTGAACTATGGTATTCTCAGGGTATATGCCCAGTAGTGGGACTGCTGAGTAGTATGGTAGTTTTATTTTTAGTTTTTTAAGGAGCTTCCATACTGATCTCCATAATGGCTGTATCAATTTACATTCCCACCAACAGTGCAAGAGGGTTCCTTTTCCTGCACACCCTCTCCAGCATTTATTGTTCATAAATTTTTTGATGATGGCCATTCTGACCAGTGTGAGGTGATACCACATTGTAGTTTTGATTTGCATTTCTCTAATAATTAGTGATGTTGAGCATCTTTTCATGTGCCTCTTGGCCACTTGTATGTTTTCTTTGGAAAAATGTCTGTTTAAGTCTTCCACCCATTTTTTGATTGGGTTGTTTGTTTTTTGGATATTGAGCTGCATGAGCTGTTTGCATACTTTGGAGATTAACCCTGTGTCAGTTGCTTCGTTTGCAAATATTTTCTCTGAATCTGAGGGTTGTCTTTTTGTCTTCTTTATGGTCTCCTTTGCTGTGCAAAAAGTTTTAAGTTTAACTAGGTCCTACTTGTTTATTTTTGTTTTTACTTTCATTACTCTAGGAGGTGGATAAAAAAATACCTTGCTGTGATTTATGTCAAAGAGTGTTTTTTCTATGTTTAATTCTAAGAATTTTGTTGTTGTTGTTGTTGTTGTATGCGGGCCTCTCACTGTCGTGGCCTCTCCCACTGCGGAGCACAGGCTTTGGACACGCAGGCTCAGCGGCCATGGCTCACAGGCCCAACCACTCCGTGGCATGTGGGATCCTCCCGGACCAGGGCATGAACCCAAATCCCCTGCATCAGCAGGCGGACTCTCAAACACTGTGCCACCAGGGAAGCCCTCTTCTAAGAATTTTATACTATCTGGGCTTACATTTAAGTCTTTCAGCCATTTTGAGTTTATTTTTGCATATGATGTTAGGGAGTGTTCTAATTTCATTCTTTTACATGTAGCTGTCCAGTTTTCCCAGCATCACTTACTGAAGAGACTGTCTTTCTCCATTGTGTATTCTTGCCTCCTTTGTCATAGATTAGGTGACCATAGGTGTGTAGGTTTATCTCTGGGCTTTCTATCCTGTACCATTGATCTATATTTCTGTTTTTGTGCCTGTACCATACTGTCTTGATTATAATAACTTTTAGTGTAGTCTGAAGTCAGGGAGCCTGAGTCCTCCAGTTCCATTTTTCTTTCTCAAGATTGCTTTGGCTCTTTGGGGTCCTTTGTGTTTCCATAAAAACTGTAATTTTTTTTTTTCTAATTCAGTGAAAAATGCCATTGGTAATTTAATAGGGATTACATTGAATCTGTAGATTGCTTTCAGTAATATAGTCATTTTCTCAATATTGATTTTTCCAATCCAAGTACATGGTGTATCTCTCCATCTGTTTGTGTCATCTTTGATTTCTTTCATCAGTGCTTTATAGTTTTCTGAGTACAGGTCTTATGCCTCCTGAGGTAGGTTTATTCTTAGGTATTTTATTCTTTTGGTTGCAATGATAAATGGGAGTGTTTCCTTAATGTCTCTTTCTGATTTTTTGTTGTTAGTGTATAGGAATGCCAGAGATTTCTGTGCACTAACTTTGTATCCTACAACCTTACCAAATTCATTGATTAGCTCTAGTATATTTCTTGTGCCGTCTGTAGTATTTTCTATGTATAGTATCATGTCATCTGCAAACAGTGACAGTTTTACTTCTCTTTTCCAATTTGGATTCCTTTTATTTCTTATTTTTCTCTGATTGGCATGGCTAGAACTTCCAAAACTATGTTGAATAATAATGACAAGAGTGGACATCCTTGTCTTGTTCCTGATCTTAGAAGAAATGCTTTCAGTTTTTCATCACTGAGAATGATGTTTGCCATGGGTTTGTCATATATGGCCTTTATTATGTTGAGGAAGGTTCCCTATATGCCAAATTTCTGGAGAGTTTTTATCATAAATGGGTGTTGAATTTTGGCAATAGCTTATTCTGCATGTATTGAGATGATCATATGGTTGTTATTCTTCAATTTGTTGATGTGGTATATTACATTGATTGATTTGCATATACTGCAGAATACTTGCATCCCTGCAATAAATTCCACTTGATCATAGTGTATGATCCTTTTCATGTGTTGTTGGATTCTGTTTGCTAGTATTTTGTTGAGGATTTTTGTAATTTTCTTTTTTTGTGATATCTTTGTTTGGTTTTGGCATCAGGGTGTTGGTGGCCTTGTAAAACAAATTTGGGAGTGTTCTTCCGTGTGCAATTTTTTGGAAGAGTTTGAGAACATTGGTGTTAACTCTTCTCTAAATGTTTGATAGAATTCACCTGTGAAGGCATCTGATCTTGGACTTTTGTTTACTGGAAGATTTTTAACTACAGTTTCTATTTCATTACTTGTGATTGGTCTGTTTATATTTTCTGTTTCTTCCTGGTACAGTCTTGGAAGCTTGTACCTTTCTAAGAATTTGTCCATTTTTTCCAGGTTGTCCATTTTATTGGTATATAGTTGCTTGTAGTAGTAGTCCCTTATGATCCTCTGCATTTCTGCAGTGTCAATTGTATTTTCTCCTTTTTCATTTCTAATGTTATTGATTTGAATCCTCTCCCTTTTATTCTTGATGTGTCTGGCTAAATGTTTATCAATTTGTTTATCTTCTCAAAGAACCAACTTTTAGTTTTATTGATCTTTGCTAATTGTTTTCTTCCTTTCTATTTCATTGATTTCTGTTCTGATCTTTATGATTTATTTCCTTCTATTAACGTTTTAATTTCTTATTCTTTCTCTAGTTGCTTTACGGGTAAGGTTAGTTTCTTTTTTTTTTTAATTTGAGATTTTTCTTGTTTCTTGAGGTGAGATTGAATTGTTATAAACTTCCTTTTGAAAACTGTTTTTGTCAAGTACCAAAAGTTTTGGATCATCGTGTTTTTGTTGTCATTTTTTTCTATGTATTTTTTGATTTCCTCTTTGATTTCTTCAGTGATCTCTTAGTTATTTAGTAGTGTATTGTTTAACCTCCATGTGTTTGTGTTTTTTACAGTTTTTTTCTGTAATTTATTTCCAATCTCATAGAGTTGTGGTTGGAAAAGATGCTTGATATGATTTCAATTTTCTTAAATTTACCAAAGCTTGATTTGTGACCCAGGATGTGCTCTATCCTGGAGAATGTTCCATGTGTATTCTGCTCCTTTCAGGTGGAATGTCTGAAAAATATCAATTGAGTCTATCTGGTCTCTTGTGTCATTTAAAGCTTCTGTTTTATTATTTATTTTCTTTCTGAATGATCTTTCCATTGGTGTAATTGGGGTGTTAAAGTCCCTCACTAGTATTGTGTTACTGTCAATTTCCCCTTTTATGGCTGTTAGAATTTGCCTTATATATTGAGGTGCTCCTACGTTGGTTGCATAAATATTTATAATTGTTATGTCTTCTTCTTGGATTGAGCCCTTGATCATTATGTTGTGTCCTTCCTTGTCTCTTGCAACAGTCTTTATTTTAAAGTCTATTTTATCTGGTATGAGTATTGCTACACCAGCTTTCTTTTGATTTCCATTTGCATGTAATATCTGTTTCCATTCCCTCACTTTCAGTCTGTATGTGTCCCTAGGTATTAAGTGCGTCTCTTGTAGACAGCATATCTATGGGTCTTGTTTTTGTATCCATTTAGCCAGCCTCTGTCCTTTGGTTGGAGCATTTAATCTATTTATATTCAAGGTAATTATTGATACATATGTTCCTATTACCATTTTCTTAATTTTTTTTCAGTTTTTTTTTGTGAGTCTTTTTCTTCTCTTGTGTTTCTTGCCTAGAGAAGTCCCTTTAGCTATTGCTATAAAGCTGGTTTGGTGGTGCTGAATTATCTTAGCTTTTGCTTGTCCGTAAAGCTTTTGATTTCTCATTGAATATGAATGAGATCCTTGCTTGGTAGAGTAATCTTGGTTATAGGTTTTTCCCTTGTATCATTTTAAATGTGTCCTGCCACTCCTTTCTGGCCTGGAGTGTTTCTCCTGAAAAATCATCTGATAACCTTATGGGGATTCCCTTGTATGTTATTTGTTGCTTTTCCCTTGCTGATTTTAATATTTTTTCTTTGAATTTAATTTTCTTTAGTTTGATTAATATGTGTCTCAGCGTGTTTCTCCTTGGGTTTATCCTGTATGGGACTCTCTGCTCTTCTTAGACTTGGGTGGCTGTTTCATTTCTCATGTTAGGGAAGTTTTCATCCATAAGCTCTTCTAATATTTTCTCAGACCCTTTCTCTTTCTTTTCTTCTTCTGGAACCCCTATAATTTGAATGTTGCTGCCCAGAGATCTCTGAGACTGTCCTCATTTCTTTTCATTCTTCTTTCTTTATTCTGTTCCTCGGCAGTTATTTCCACTGTTCCAACTTCCACCTCATTTATTCAATTTTCTGCTTCAGTTATTCTGCTATTGATTCCTTCTAGTGTATTTTTCATTTCAGTTATTGTGTTGTTCATCACTGTTTGTTCTGTAGTTCTTCTATGTCCCTGTTAAAATTTATTGTATTTTCTCCATCTGTGCCTCCATTTTATTTCTAAGATTTTGGATCATCTTTACTATCATTACTCTGAATTCTTTTTCAGGTAGCGTGTCTATTTCCTCTTCAATTATTTTGTTTTGTAGGGTTTTACCTTGCTTTTTCATCTGTAACATATTTTTTTGTTGTCTTATTTTTTTCTGATGGGTGGGGCTGTGTTTCTCTCTTGCTGGTTGTTTGGTCTGAAGTGTACAGCACTGGAGTTTGCAGGCAGTTGGGTAGAGCTGTGTTTGGTGCTGAGATGAGGACCTCTGGGAGAGCTCACACCAATTAATATTCCCTGTGGTCTGAGGTTCTCTGTTAGTCCAGCAGTTTGGACTCAGCACTCTAACCACAGGAGCTCAGACCCTATCCCTGGCCTGAGAACCAAGACCCTGCAATCTGTGTGGTGTGGAAAAAAAAAAAAAAAAAGGCAGCAAACCCAAAAGAGCAGAGCTATAACAAAGTATAACAAATAAAATAAAATTAGAAAAGTAAAAAGTATATTAGAAAAAATTTAAAATGAAACAACAAAGCAAAACAGAACCACAACAGCTAAAATAAAGTCCAAAAAAAGCCTTAGTGATGGGGGTGGGTGTTTCGGAGGGCTTAGCCTCAGGACCCGTGTGGTCAGAGAGGACTGCAGAGGGTGGAGGTTCAAACCAAGAACACCAGCCAGCTTGCCGGGGCTTGAGCTGGCAGGGGAGACACTGGCCGCTTTACCCTCCAGTCCACAGATCTCCTGAAGTTCTCTCCCCTTTCCCACTGATGCCCTCACCATGACTGTACCCCTCTGAGTGTGGGAAACCCCTCCCCTCCCCCAGCTGCACCTCAGTGGTGCCGGTCCCATCCCTCCTCCACTTTTGTTCCTCTCCTTCCCCTCCACATCCTACACTGTCATACAGGGATTCCTACTGCCCCCTTAGGTGTTTGAGGTACCCCACCAGTGCCTGGTAGGTGCCCAAGTTGTGAAGAGATGTGAGCTCCGTGTCCTCCTCTGCCATCTTGACTCTGCCCACTAAATTTTTAGAGTGTTATTTTGTGGGTGTATGGGTTTTTCAAAAAATGTATATATAAATTGTAGTGTGAAATATTTCTTATTTTCTTTCTTACATATTACTCTACATTAAAACGGTCGAAAAAATTAGTTAGCTAGATGCCAGATAAATAGATGGAGGAATAGATAGAGAGGGAGAACGAGAGAGAGAGAGAGCACACAGTTAGAAAAAGAGAGAGAGATGGATAGATAAATAGGTAGGTAGTAGATAGATCAGGGAAAAATTCATAGACTCATTTCAAAGAGCCAGTGGAACCAACATGGGAACAGAAAACAATTAAAGCCAAACTGTCTTATTCACTATGTAGTCCTCATTTTAAACTTTAGACAAACAAACAAATGGAGAATTCTTGGCCAGGAAAGGTCAAGTATTTCTAGAAAAGTTACATGACCCAAAGAAAAATGAATGAGTTTTGATTTTAGTCCCACTTTTACTTAGAGACAAGAACCAATGGACCATCATAGAGAGAACTTCTCTTACCTACATTTTTAGAAAAGTTAGTGTGTGTTTCGTCCAGGATTGACTGTGGAACGTTCACATCTGACACTTCTTCCATTTTAGACTGAATAAATGTGCAAATTCTGAGAAGTTCAGAACTGAGACTGCTTCAAATATGTAAATAATTTTATATAGAGTGAAGACAGGGTTTTATTATGACTTTTGTGCACCCTAAGCACTTTTGTCTTTGTGGACCTGTTCTTTCATTTTACAGAAAATAACCAACCAGTAATATATATTATATTTATGACTGTTGGCATAAGATGAGAATAATCAGGATGAAATCATTATATATTCATTATTGTTACATTAATTTTTCTTCTGATTTTAAAATAAATTGAAATAAATTAAAACTAAACATTTTTCTAGCCCCTAAAATTGTTAGTGATCTTAAGCACTGTGCCTACTATGCCCAGTGGAGAAGTCAGCCCCACGTCAGGGGAGGGAGATGAACTATCTGTCATTCCAAAAACTTCAACAATTCACATTAACAATTTACAGTTTGTAAAATATTTAGGTATCATCTTATTTGGTACTTACAAAAACTTTGTATAATGGGTATTAATGGCCCCAGTTCTAGAAATGCTGACATTGAGAGTCTTGCCAGTTGTAGTGCTATCACAACTAGAAATTAGTAAGCAAAATAATTTTGCAAGAACTCGCATCTTAGTTCTTATAGGGCCAGTGCAACTTATTTACCCCTTTGTAGGATCAGTGTTCGACTCAGAATTGCTTCTATTTTATGAGTGGTCATCTGATCTTGTCACATTACAGACAAATTAATTTCCCATTTTGATGTGAAGCACAGCTCTCTCTGCTCCCTCATACATGATTGATCAGGTATGTAAATATATATATTTGTTGAATATATGAAGAAAAACATAAAGAGCACTCTTTATGAGCCTAGCTTTTTATTAATGACAACTGGTACCCCTACCACTCTCCAAAAAACTGAAAACAATAATTTTAACTTTCCTTAGGACAATTTATTTTTGAAAATTTAGATACACATCAAAGCTTCAAATAGTTATGGGATTGGCCTATTAACATATTGTGTGTTTTGGGAAAAAAAGCTTATTTTTTAAAATATCTGAATTCTATAAGCTTTGTTCCTAAATGAAATAAAAGTAGCACAAGTTTGAATATTTTTAGGAGTGTGTATGAAAGTGAAGCTCTTCCTGCTGTTGGAGAGTAGTTCTCTTGTTTTAGTGGAAGAACCTATTACAGATAGCAGAGTCTCTGGCCTCTGTAATGCACAACACCACTCATCTGTCAAGCTCTTTCCTTTGAAAATAATGAGCAGCCAAGAGTCTGAAAAACTAAAGCTATTAAGAATATTTATGCAGGAAAACTATCACTAAACACCTCCATTCACTCATGTAATGAGATTGGCATCATGATAAAAGTCTTGTCTTGTAAGATAACGATCTTATGGCTTTTTCTGGCTCTTAAACCAAAGATAATTGGGTTAATCTCTGTGGGAAGTCCATCTGTTTCCAGTAAACCATTTTAATTGTGAATGACTTCATTTCAGAAAAGTCAAAAAGGTCTTGCCACTAGCTTCCTGATCTTGGGAAATATAAGAATGGATATCAAAATTCAAAATGTAGATGTGCAGAAAATAGGACTGCCACAGTGGATTTGCCAGTCTGTACATAGTGTGATGCGGACAATATTATACTATATTTGTTTAGTCCTTTTCATTGAGGATTTAAACATTAAGTTTTGGGCATTAATACTTGTGCATCACTCCTGAGACAAGGACAGAAGGATGTATTAATGTAGCATGGATAACATGAGACTATGCACAGGCAAAATTAGAAAACTAAAAACATAGATTGTGTTTGCAAACTTTCCATATATGGTGCCACACATGTTGTGTTTGGTCATATAGCTCAATATATTGTGGCATATTCTAATTGTTTCATGTGTGAGGATGCAATATATTCGACTCAATTTTGCAAACTCATTAAAGGTAGTCTAGGTATATGTATTATACCTGGCTCAGAGTTTCTAGGCATATATTAGGTGCTTAGTAAACTTTTAAATATTTTTTTGAGCAATGGATTAATTCATAGTTGAGTTAGATCAGCAGTAATTCTTTCAAAAATGCAATGGATTTACTTAGTAAGTTAGAAAAAAATTCCCCAGTACAGTTGCCTTAGTTCATGTTTTCTTTTCATATATGCTAGAACATCACTGAATGAAAAGAAATATATAAATACATTCTCCCTTCCAGACTCTGGGTCTAAGCTGGTGGATTTAACCCAAGTCAGCTAATAGTGGCAGCAACGTACAGCATTGTTATGATGACCAAAAGTGTTCCTTTTGTACAGTAAGCACTATGTGAGTGTCTGGCTTTTCTGTAGCCATGTTATCAGTATATGATTATGATTATTGAGAGTATCATGCCTGGTTCACAGACTTCTGATTGTATACAAGTTAATCTGTGCCTAAGTGAGAGGAAGTCTAGATCAAGAAGCAAACTCTGCCCCAGTAAAACTCATGTTTTAGAGTTAGAAGACATGCTTTGGTCTATATTTCTTTTTTTACTAAGCATTACTTTGTTGGAAAGTAATGTTTATTAAAAGTGATCTGCTTGCTGTCACAGATAAAAGGTAAGGCTTCCCCTAAAAAAAAGATAACAGGGAGCACAAGATAGTGACTTTGGCTTGACCCATTCAATATATATTCATTGAGCATCTGCCACATGGCAGGTACTGTACTGGAAGCAGAATCAGAGGTGTCTCTGACATTCTCTGCAACTTACAGTCTCGGGGAAGAGCCAACCAGTACTTGGAGTTACACCCATGAAGACACAATTATATCTCTGACCAGGACTACAAAGGAGAATGACATGGTGGGAAGAGAGTGGGTCATAGAGAGATTTAACCTGGAATGAGTGCTCAGGAAAAGCTTCTTTGAAGTAGTAATGATTGAGGTAGAATTTGTGCTGGCTACCAGGGAACAGATGGTGTTCAGGACGGCGCTGGTTGCAAAGTTCCAGAAACCAGGAGCATTATGTGGGAAGCTTCTTTGATGGAAGGTAGCAGGGCATATTTGAGAGACTCTGTAGTGTAGGGATGAAAGGTGACTGTAGAAATACATAGAAGCTGTTCCAGGGCTTAAAACCATGAAAAGGACTGTGTTCTGTATCCTAAAGGTATGAGAGTACCACTGAGAGTTTTTTAAAATTAATAAATAAATTAACTTATATTATGATAAAACATACATAACATAAACTTTTCCACTTTAACTACTTTTAAGTGTGCATTCCATTATTGTTATGTGCATTGACAATGCTGTGCAACCATCACCACTATTCATTTTCAGAACATTATCATCATGCCAAACAGAAATTTTGTGCCCATTAAATAATACCTCGCTGTTCCTCCTTTCCCCCACCCCTGGCAACCTCCATTGTGCTTTCTGTCTCTACGAGTTTGCCCATTCTAGGTACCTCATATAAGTGGAATCATATAATATTTGTCCATTTATATCTGACTTATTTCATTTATCATAACATATTCAAGGTTCACTCAAGTTCTCCATCAAATGTGAGAATGGAATCAAATATATGTTCCTGAATTCCTCTTTAGAGGCAGGATGGGTAATATAGGATATAGATACAGGGAGACCTTCCAGAAGGGTGTTGTGATTCTCATGGTGAGAGACAATGCAGTCTGGATAAATATATTTAGCAGTAGAGGGAGAGAAAAATCAGCGGATTGAGGAGATATTTAGGAAGAAACTATGGTATTTAATGAGCTGACCATCTATTTCAGGGACATGAAGCAAATAGAAAGCACAATAATGCTAACTTGTCATAACAATTACAGGGCTATATACAGATATAGAGAGTCAACAGATATTGATTTAATAAAATTGTGCCTGAAGATTGGATAAGCAAATCCAATAAGCAAACGATAAGCAAACATCATTCAGATGAGAATAATAGACATACGGTGTGTAAGAGTGAGAGAGCAAGATAAGACAGAATGATCAAATGTCAAACTCTGGAATTTATTTTTTTTACTTTTTAGCTTTTTTTTTTATTAGTTATCTATTTTATACATATTAGTGTATACATGTCAATCCCAATCTCCCAATTCATCCCACCACCTCCCCACCCTGCTTTCCCCACTTGGTGTCCACACGTTTGTTCTCTACATCTGTGTCTCTATTTGTGCCTTGCAGACAAGTTCATCTGTACAATTTTTCTAGATTCCACGTACATGTGTTAATATACTATATTTGTTTTTCTCTTTCTGACTTACTTTACTATGTAAAAACCCTAGGATTTAGACAAGCCCTATGACAGCTATAGAAATTCTGAGAAGGGGAAAACAAATGGGGAAATCAGGGAAATCTTCAGAATAAAGTAGGACTGAACCAACCCTGGTCACAAGGTAAGGTTTTGTGACATAGAGGAAAAGGATAAGCTTATCGCAGAATGACAAGGTCAGAGTGTTAAGAAAATGCCACATTAGTCCAAGGACCACAGTAAAATTTCAGAAATGGATGAGAACTTTCTCAAGGAAAGAGAAGCAACATTTCTACATGTATTTAGACAATAATAAATAATGCAGGATCAGAAAATCAATTTAGTGAAAGACAATCCTTCTTTCAACTTATCCTTTGGATGCCCTAAAATGCTTGAGGTAGACACTCTTTTGCTCTGAAATGACTCCATGGGAATCAGCAGAAATCTTTTAATTTGGAGCAGTATCCCCAGCTCAATGTGAAAACAAGTTTCCATGTTCTAACTTAGCTTAATAATGTACTTGAAGTCTAGAACAAATAGCCAGAAAATAAATGTTTTCTGTAACATGCTGGAAAACTCAGATCTGACTGTCAAGGAACTGAATCTACTTCACACTGTCAGGAGAATTTCATTAGTATCTGAAGCAACTAATATCAGTAGGTGAATAAGATAAGTAATGAGGCAGAAAAAGAACAAGAAGACTAGATGTACAAAGCAACCCATGGTGAGGCAATATATTGATTGGAAATACAGTTAATTACACTGGTAAGGGGCAAAGAAGGCAGTGTTTGCTTAGATGTGAACAAGTGACATTTCAAAGCACTTTCCATGTGTTTGAACTCAGACCTCTCATCGGCCTTTGTGTTGGTGCAGAGAGGAGAGAGAGGTAATTGCATGAGGTCAGTTCCCTTTGCTTAGAAAAAGGCATTTTCTGGCTAGAAGCTACATTTAAGGCTTGAAAAACGACAGATGAAAAGATATTGTCATCAGGCCACAACATTTTCCTTTGACTTCAACTACTAGTTTCTCCATAACTTTGTTTGCTTCACTTTTACATTGGTTCTACCAATTAGTCAGTTAGTTCCACAGTATATACTGGTGCCAAAACAGCACCAGATCAGGCAGATTACTAAGGCCACCTCTAGAGAACTGAGTGCAGAATGCAGTATTATAAGTCAAATAAACGGTACGGAAACAAGTGTTAGGGGACTTAAACAGTCACTGTAGACAGATGGGATCAAAGAAAGATGTGATGGACCAGGTGGACCTTGAGTGGAGTCTTGAAGGGTTAGAACATTCTATCAGGCACAAGGAGGAGGGTGTGCTTCTAGGAGGGGCAGGAGTGTGAGCAAGGAAAGATGAGGAAGGTAACAATGAGGGCTTGTTGGGACTACAGTTCTTTCAGAAAAGTCCTGGTTGGAAGAGCAGAATGAAGTTCCATGGAAGGAGTGCTGACTTTCAGGTTACAAAGAGAGTATGATTTTATCATATGTAAGTATACAAGGCCCCAGTGACTGTTTTAGAAACCTAGATATTTAATAAAATGGGGTGTTCTAATGTTTACCTAATGGGAAAAGTGTAGGCTGGAAGACAAGTTCAAGGCAAAGGGACAAGGTTGGATACTTTAGCCCTGGTTCAGGCGTGAAGGAGTCACAACCTGATTTATGTCAGGCCCAGCAAAGTTAGAGGAAGAAGCAAGGGCGGGAGCCAACAGAGCATGACCAGTCTCCCCTCCTCTGGTGGACTCAGGCTATGATCTCAGACGAGTTGGGTTCAGTTACCAGTGAGGTATTTGCTAAGGAGTTAGGAATTAAAAAGTCAAAGCTTGTGAGGACTTGTGTAGGAGGTAGAAAATGTCCACTGCCATTTCTACCTCCTTGGGTGCTGCCTCCTGGAATGGTACCCCTGAAGCTGTGCAAAGATGAGACCCTGGAGACAGAGCAACTGAATGTCGGGAGATCAGGGGTGTGGTTAGCAGGTCTACGGTCATTGAATGGGGGCAGAAGAGTATTGATTTGTGGTTCAGTCAAAGACAACAGTCACAGTAATTCCCCAGGACTTCATTAATCCCCATGATGGTTGCTAAAGGCTGCTTTCTCATGGGGACCCCTTACACCTTAGCAGTTCCTCTCCAAGTTGTCTTTGTTATTCAAGCATCTACCCAAGTAAGGATGTTGATTCCACAGAGACAGAGATTGATGGGTTTTAGGTAATGAAATTCTTTCCTAAGAGATAGTTGCTGTCAGGCTTTCTGGATATTCAGAGATGACTCAAATTATTCTGAAACCTAACTGCACTTTAAAACCACTTCAGGGGCTTTTAAAAGATGATAGGATGGGACCTCCCTGAGCTAATTAAATCTGAGTCTTTAGGGTGGGCAGCATTGCTATTATTATTTTTTAATTGGCTAGGTGATTCAAAGGGGCTAACAAAATGTCCTGATGGATGTTTGCTTCAGCATAAATTATTCACATCAGACTCACTTCAGACTCGCATGAACCAGTACAGTGCATACATTGAGCAGAGAAAAGAGTTTCCAGCCGTGGGCAGCGGATGATGGTCAGATGAGCTCAGTATAAAGGAGGACAAGATGTTTGGACACTGGACTAACAGCCAAGAGGGAGTTGGTACCTGCCTTTTAATTTTTGCCCCCAAGGAGTTGATGTAAAGCTAAGGATGAGGCTTACCCAAGACTTGGTTTAACTGACTATTAGAAAACACTGCTAATCATTTTGAGTTGATTTATAAAATCCTGGATGATTGCATAGCCCTGTCAAAAAATGTGCCAATCAGACAAACTACCAGCCTCAGGAATGTAACCCAGAACTTGGTCAGAACACTGTCAAAAAGGCAGATTCTTCATGGTCTCTGGCTGTGGGCTCTGCATTTCTGAGAAGCACTGCATTCTGATAACTAGTAGCACAGAGGAATGCAGATGCCCTTGGACACCCCAATTGATGGTTTCTAAGTAAGGTCTGGAAGCAGGGTTTTTAAAATGAGATTTTTATCGAGTATTTTCTTTGGGAATTCTGAAACCACAAAAGCAGCTTTAAAACTCTTCTCTGAAAATGTATAATGATACCACTGGGTCCTGAGGTTACATCCTGAGTAGAGGCTGGTGCCTTTAGCTACAGAGTTTTCCCTAAACCTGCCATATCTTTTAAGTAAATGATGACTGAAATCCTTGCAGTCCCAAAGATATTAGTAAACTTAGCCCTGAAGAGCTGTCTCTAACAGCACTGTCACCTACAGACATTCACTGAGAACCTCCTGCTCATAGGGCACAGAGAAAGGCTCCTGAAACATCAGGTGTACAAAACACAATCATACACTAAGAGATATTAGAGTCACATTAGAAAAGAAAACCAAATACAAAAAATGTAAAAATGTACTTTTTCTAAATTTATATTTTAACATTTCAGATTTGGAAACTGAGATCAAGGATTTAGTTTATTTTTTTTTCCATTTTACATAAGCCACATTAGACATATCACTTGATCTAATATCCCCCACAAATATAACCTTTCTATGGCTACAGCAATAAAACACATGATTTGTTTAAATAACCATAGTTTTAAAATTCATATTTTTCATTCAGAATAAAGAGATCACAGTATAATGAATCTGGCTCATAGATTCAGCAGTTTCTGGGTGCACCTGCCTTTGTTACAATCAAAACATTGACCCCAAAAGAGGCCTGTAATTCAGTCTTTGCATCATTTTGAAATGTGTTGTCTTTATCATATTTACATCATACATGTAATTTTCCTGCCAAGGAGTCAATTTTTTTCATTCTTCTACTTTTTTTAATCCACAGTTTATATTCCAGGAATAAAACCCATTGCCTTATAGTTTTCTGTTCTCATTTTCTTTGCTTGTACTTTTTAGCATGCTTCAATCAACTTCCCCACCCCACACAGTTAGTAAACATCTCCCACATTCATGAAGCCACTTAATGATCAAATATTTTATATTTACTGCCCACTGGAATCTAAATCATTATCATTAACCAACTGCTCTGAAGCATGAACAAGTACAGTGCATACATCGAGCAGGGAAAACAGTTTCCAGCTGTGGGCAGTGGATGGTGGCCAGATGAGCTCAGTGTAAAGGAAGACAAGATGGTTGGACACCACACTAACAGCCAAAAGGGAGTTAGTATCTGCCTTTTTATTTTTGCCCCCAAGGAGTTAATATAAAGCTAAGTATGAGGCTTAACCAGAACTTGGTTTAACTGATTACTAGAAAACACTGTCAATCACTTTGAATTGACTTATCAAATCCTGGATGATGGCATAACCCTGACAACAAATTTACCGATCAGACAAACTACCAGTCTCAGGAATAAATGGGATGTAAACTTCCATTGATCACTGTGAAATCTATTTATATTAAGTTACTAAGTGACTGGGATTGAAAATACCTGTGTGTTCTGTTATTGTTGTTTAATTTATGTTTTATATTAGGTTTAGGATTACTTCAGTTACTGTTGTGAATCTTTCTCACATGGATAACTGCAGGGAAGTGGTTTGCATAAGTATTAGGTAAAACAAAAACATTTTAAACTTTCTCTCCCATTCTCTAATCTCTCTCTCTCTCTTTCTGTCTCCATCCCCACTCTGTTTCAATTCCTTAGCTTCCTAAAGAAGAAATACACAAACACACAAACATACATAAACACATAAAATTTTTTACAGAAAGAAACTTATCTCTAGTATGAATCTTCATATGTTTGTTTGTTGGTTTGCACGCAATATTCTCATTTAGTTCCATAGAAACCTACTGAGACTCATGCTAAGCACTGAGCCAGGTGATGAGAGTACTTATATCAACAAGATCTGGATGCCATGAACATCACATGAATAGAACATAGGTAGCTGTATGACTTACCCTTTTCGTATCACTTACATATCAGACGTGTCATGTACATTGTATACCTTACTTTTAATTTTGGCATTCATGCTGAGAAAGCAGTGCTGCATAATGGAAAGTTCATTGCCTAGGCAGCAAAGAACAGAAAGTTATTTATTTGATCTTGGACAAGTCATAACTTCTGTGGTTCTCAGAAACCACATATGTCGATTTCAATGACTTGTCTATCTAATGGGGTTGCAGGTGAAGATCCAACAGTAAAAAATAATAGGGACATTTCAAATTATTTTTAAGAGAGATAGATTATAAATAAATAAATGCAAAAAATCATGTTTTAGTGACAGAAAGTTTAAAGGATGACTGCTGATAGAGATATATTTTTGCAGTAAACAGGTGAGCAATCTCAAGTTCCATCCCTTATGTCCTCCCTTTTATATATGCAGTTGTTTTACTTTTCTTCAAAATGGAGATTATGCTCAGGATGGCAAACATATTTTCTATCTCATGGTCCTTCAAACGCTCGCTAGTAGCTTCTGGGGCTGGTGACTAAAAGATTCAGATGTCAAGTGCAAGGTCAATGAGCTAGTGTCCTGTGAGGTGGGCGAGGGGCACCAGGAGTTGTTGAGCATGTGCTGATGCCTGAGAACCCTGGTCCAAAGCATGGGCACTGGAGTCAGTACCATAGTGAGAAGCCCACATTTTGAATTTTTTCTCTAGTTTTTCTCATCCATTATATGCCTTTTTTAAAGGGAAGACAAAAAAGCTATTTTGATTATCCATTTAGCAGCTGGGTAACCTGAGAAATGGGATGAATCACTTACTAATAACTTCTCCCCACAATTTGAATTTCAGATTTGCTAAAGAAAACTAAAGGGGATGAAAGTTCTTCAGGTGGGCATTAAATAAACATAAATTGAGCAATCTCTGTATACAGGGACCTCAGACTAGATACCAGGGAAGGTGTTGTGCTTATCCTGCATAAAGAGGATAAACTCATCTCAAAATTTGCTTTGGCTGTCAAGACTGATGATTTCAGATACACACTAAGAAAGTATGAAAAGGCTTATTGCTTCCATAATGAGGCTTCCTGAGAACCGAGCATGCCTCCCAAACATTTATGAAAATAGCTTGAGTAAGCAAGGAATAAGACTGGGTTGAGGTTTTTTTATTATGGTTAAAGGGTGGATCCAGAATGAAGGTACCCATGGGTGGGCAAGAGCAGGAGTTTGCATGATTCAAAGCAAAGAAGGGAACACCTGACTTTCCTAATCAGTTTCCCCAGACATAGGGTAGAATAGGAGGAGAGAGGAGTGAGGCTTCAAAGCTGCCAGTCATCGAAGATCAAAAAATGAATCTAGATTCTTTTATACATGTTTAAATCCTATGGCCAAGACACCTCTAAAATGTAATTTAGTCACTGTAAGTCACAATTAAAACTTTATTTCACAAAGAAAAAAAGTGCAGTTAATATCAACTAGGCACAATTTGATTAACTTTCAAAATATGTTTCAGATAATAGGCAACATATGGACTTTGAAGATGGCCAAATTGAGAACTAGAGTAATCACAAATGTTCTGGAAATTTGGTAAATTAGCCAGGGCTTGAAACATGGTTAGGATTTGACCAAGCCAAGAAGATAGGGGAAGATTTTTCAAGCAAAATGCCCTTCTCAGTCTCTCCTGAAACATATCCAGGTTGTTCATGCCTTTTTTTTTTTTTTTTAAGCTGTAAGTATATATATACACATAGAAAAAAATCAGCTTTGAACAAAGTTTGTGATAGAATGAATATATGGCCCACTGTGCATAGAATGTTCAGAGACAAAGAAAAATTTATTTTAACTTTTGAATCAAGTGGTTATTATTTTTTATGATTGCTTCCCTTTCTTCTTCATTCATTTTCCTTTTGCACGTTTGTTTGGAGGTTCTCACAGTTAGGTTTTAAGGTAGGTAAGCATAGATGTTCAGACCATAAAGCAGCTTTCCCTAGGGTCAAAGCAAATCACTGCATAAATCAACATACATGAGAATTTCACAGTCTCTCAGCCTCAAGAGGACTTTTGAAAACTGACATGCTGGAGCTTTTCAAGTTGCCTTTGTATAATGTGCAGGGTATTCTCAGCATTACTTCCTCACTACTTCCTACAGAAATGTTAGAAAACTTCAGAAGACAGATTTTTCCTATGAATTTTGGGGATATTTTTCCACCTACAGCTTTGTTTTTGAATCTTGACTGCTACAAACAGCCTTATAAACTGGATTGCCAGAGCCCAGGGATAGTGCACCCCCAGTCAGCCAAATACGAATGAGATTTTGCTGAAGAGTCTACTGGTTGGCTCTCCATATCCTAAAATGAGGATTTGGAAAGGACTCAAAAGTCTTCCCTTTTCTCTCAAAAACTGGGCCCATGGGGCCTTGAACAATTTGTAAAACACAACAAAATATCAAGATAAAAATCTATATACCTTTTGGCAGGGTTTTATGCATTTATACACAATTTCAGTGGGTATTCTATAGCTCTATGGGGGAAGTTGAGCTGCAAGGAGATGTTTTCCTTGCTTTTTTGTTTATTAGTTTTATTTTGTTTGTTTGTTTTTTGGTTTGCTTGTTTTGACAGAGAAGCACTTCCATCATTTAGGTGTTACATTTTTAAAAAATGTATAAAAAAATCTTAGTTTAGTTTGTTTTAGCTTAGATCATCTGTGGGACAGTGAGGCAAAATAGTAGTGGCATTCAAGGAGATAACCAAGTTTCCCCTGTTGATGGGAAAGTGCTTAATTTCTCATCTGAAAGTTTTTACTCTTAGGGACTGACAACACCTCCAGTTGTTTCCCTTACCTGGAAGAGTGCCTATAGACCTAGTAAAAGTCATTCAACACGTATTTTTTGGCACTTGCTGTTTGCTATTTATTCTATTTGCTATACTATTTTCTAAGAATATGAAATTGAATACAACTTTTTATTTTTGTCTTCAGGAAGCTCCCAATTTGGTGTGAAAAATGGGTATGTAAACAGTTGTGAAATATTTTGATAAATGTAAAAAGAAATCTGGTAGTGTGTGTGTGTGTTTGGGGGTGGGGGCATTGGGAGGAGCCTACTAAGAGAGAAATTTTACCAAAATGATGTGCCAATCACATAGGTCAGGCAGAGAGATGGTATGCCAAAGAACTCATAAGCAATTGTATTGCTCTATATGTTTTATTGACAAGGTGGAGATACACAGACATATACACACATAATATTTTAAAGAAATGGACAAATAACTATGAAATAGGTCATGTTAGAAAACAATATATTTCTGCAGCATTTTACTTTTTCAAAGTCCCTCTCAAAGACTTAATGGGACATTAGTTACTGATTTTTTGTGTGTGTGTGGTACATGGGCTCTCACTGTTGTGGCCTCTCCCGTTGCAGAGCACAGGCTCCAGACACGCAGGCTCAGTGGCCACGGCTCACAGGCCCAGCTGCTCTGTGACATGTGGGATCCTCCCTGACCGGGACATGAACCCGCATCCCCTGCACCGGCAGGTGGACTCTCAACCACTGCGCCACCAGGGAAGCCCTATTGATATTTTTGTTTCTTAAGAAAATAAGTTAATTGGGCACCATCACAAATTACATTGAGTAGAGAATTTTGATTTCCAATTTCCAGTTTTCTAACTTCTAGGTGAATACTCTTTTTAACAACTTTTGCTTCAGTCAGGAAATTTTTTTTTATTGGAATAGAGACAAAAAGAGGACCAAGGTAGAAAGTAGAGAAATGAGCCAAGGTCTGCTTAAGGAGTTGTAAGTCTGGGTAATTTGATTAAGTTGAGAGTTTAGAATAAACAGTGGCCTCATCTTGACATTCTAGTGATGAGGACATCAGAAGTCACTTCTAATCAAGTGATAAAATATACAAAAGGTAATTAAACAATAGAATATGTTGGATTGACCAAAAAGTTCATTCAGGTTTTTCCATAACATCTTATGGAAAACCCGAATGAACTTTTTTGCCAACTCAATAAAATAGCAATATATTATAAAGCAAATTATAAGATCACAATTCCTGAGCATACTGATGAGAATATCCAGTAGAGATGGGGAGACTCAGTGACTAACCAGACACTGACTGGTATTGGATATCTACAATTATGCCATACCAGAAGCAGAATATATGAGAACAGGAAATAAGTGTCCTGGTTTGGAACATTGTTTTGGACTAATGTGAAAAATAATGGGTGGTGGTGGGGAGATTGATAGTTAAATGAGTAGATTTCTGAGAAAGAAAATCTCTGCTATAAAATGACAAGGTCTAAATAGTTGTTATGAGGGATAGAAATTGTGAGTTTTTTAGAAGTAAAGACAATAGAAATAATGAGTGTATGTTGTAATAATCATACTTATAATAAAGACATTAAATAATACAGCCCAAACAAAATACCAGTAAAACATAGGTAGCAAAACATCTTCAAAATCTGAGAAATGTTAATAGAGTCATATTCATAGTGGAAAGTTTAATTCACTTCTATAAGAACTTAAAAAACCCCATAAATATGGGTATATATAATATAAACTGTAGAACCAATGTACCCAATCTATGAGATGTAATTACCTTGCAGTCAACAAACAAATAAAGACATTATTTTGTGCATATGAAAGATTTAAAATTCATCATGTACTTGGTCAAATTGGAAATCTTGATACATTCTTGAAAGTAGAGAGCTGAGAGTTTAAATTCTCTGATGATGATGTTGCTGTGCAGATATAAATAAAGTAATCACCAAATGACTTTAACCATTTCTTTCTTCAAAATAACCCATAAATTTTACATCAAAACTTAGAGAAGTGGCTAAAGGTTAAATAAGAGAAAAATGTGTAAACTTTAACTTATGCTATTAAGTAAAAAGATTGAAAAAACTTCTGTCTAAAGCAAGTAGATACAGGAAGGGGTTAACATACTTGAAAAACAGGGTAAAAAAATAAAAAATATGCAGTAGATTCACAAAAAACAAAAAGAAAGGAGCTTGAGCATAGTATAAAAGAAAACCATCAAACCACAAATGGAAAAATGAGAAGAAGATGAAAGGAAGAAAGAAGAAGTACAAAATTAACTGGAAAACAATGTTTAAAATGGCAGTAAATATAGTTATCAATAATTACTTTCAATGTCAAAGGACTAAATTCATGGATCAAAAGGCATAGAGTGGCAGATTGGAGGATAAAAGTAGAACCTACAATATGCTGTCTACAGGAGACCCACTTTAGGGTGAAAGACATATAGATTGAAAATGAGGGAATGGAAAAAGATATTCCATGCAAATAGAAATGACAAGAAAGTGAGGGTAGCAACACTCATATCAGACAAAATAGACTTTAAAACAAAGGACAAAAAGAAAGACAAAGAAGGACACTATAACATGACACAAGAAGAGGATATCATACACATTAACATATATGCACCCAATATCAGAGCATATAAATACATAAAACAAATACTAGCAGACATAAAGTGAGAAACTGATGGGAATATAATAATAACAGGAGACTTTAACACTCCACTGACATTAATGGAGAGATCTTGTAGACAGAAAATAAATAAAGCAACAGAGATCCTGAATGACATAGTAGAAGATTTAGACTTAATATCTACAGGACACTACACCCAAAAAAACCCAACATACACATTCTTTTCAAGCACACATGGAATGTTCTCTAGGATAGACCACATACTAGGACACAAAACAAGCTTAAACAAATTTAAAAGGATAGAAGTTATTTCAAGTATGTTTTCTGACCACAACAGCATGAAAATAGAAATCAACTACAGAAAGAGAAATGAGAAAAAAAAAAAAGATTACATGGAGATTAAACAACATGCTACTAAAACATCAATGGGTCAATGATGAAGTCAAAGAGGAAATAAAAAAATACTTTGAGACAAATGACAATGAAAACACAATCATACAAAATCTATGGGGTGCAGCAAAAGCAGTACTAAGGGAAATTTGTAACGATACAGGCCTTCAAGAAAAAACAAGAAAACTGCTAAATAAACAACCCAACGTGCCACCTAAAAGAATTAGAAAAAGAAGAAAAAACAAAATGTAAAGTCAATAGAAGGCAGGAAATAATAAAGATAAGAGAGAAAATAAATAAAATAGTGCTTAAAAAAAAAATCAGTGAAACCCAGAGCTGGTTTTTTGAAAGGATAAACAAAATTGACAAACCTCTGGCCAGGCTCACCTAGAAAAAAAGAGAGAGGACCCAAATAAACAAGATAACAAATGAAAGAGGAAAAATAGCAACCAATACCACAGAAGTAAAAAATACCATAAGGAAATATTATGAACTGTTATATGCCAACAAAATGGACCACCTAGAAGAAATGGACAAGTTTCTAGAATGAAATATAGCCTGCGAAACTGAATCAAGAAGAAACAGATAATTTAAACAGACTGATCACTAGATGTAAAATAGATTCTGTAAAAAAAACAAAACAAAACAAAAAACCCAAAAGCATGAGCAAACAAAACAAAACAAACAAACAAAAAACCTCCTTGTAAATAAAAGTCCAGGACCAGATGGCTTCACTGGGGAATTCTACCAAGAATACAAAGAACATATATCTATCCTTCTCAAACTCTTCCAAAATAACAAAGAGGAAGAAACACTCTCAAAGTCATTCTATGAAGCCCCCGTCACCCTGATACCAAAACCAGACAAAGACGCTACCTAAAAAGAAAATTACAGGTCAATATCTTTGATGAATATACATTCAAAAATTCCCAACAAAAAAGATTCTGTCTTCAACACAAGCCACTATAAATATCAATAAAATAACAATATTAACTAAAAGAAAATAATAGAAGAAAATTAATGACAAAATTGAAAATTAATAAACAATAAAATTAAAAGTATATTTGAATTAATATAGTTAAAATGGTCATAGTACTCAAAGCAATCTACAGATTTAATGCAATCACTATTAAATTACTCATGACATTTTTCACAGAACTATAACAGATAATCCTAATATTTATATGGAACAACAAAAGACCCCAAATTGCCAAAGCAGTCCTGAGGAAAAAGAACAAAGCTGGAGGCATAAACCATCAGGACTTCAAAGCTACAGTAATCAAAAGTATATTTGATTAATAAAAGTGGTTAGTCAAAAAGACAATTTAAGTGGGCCCCTGTATATATATATATATATATATATATATATATAAATTGTGATTAGGAATATTATCTATCTATCTTAACCATAAATAGAGTCATTTGAATTTTTAAAAGATTACATATGAATTTTTATGAATAAATTTGAAAATCTAGGTGATTTTCTATAAAAATATAAATAAGTTGCCTCAAGAAGAGGTGAAAAAACCTAAATAGATTGTTTTAAATTATAGAAAAATATATAGAAAAATTTTATTAAATAATTGGCATTTTAATTAAACCAAAACAAAAAATATTTAGAATGTGTTCTATATTTCTAGTATAATCTCTAAATCAATCAAATTATTCCAGGGCATAAAAAATAATTTCAAAGATCCCATCAATTCATTTCAGATAGCTTACATTTAATTTAAAACTATTCACTCTCTCCTACACACACACACACACACAAACACACACACATACACACACAGACACAAACACACGCATATGCCATTCTCATGTATGAACCAGGAGGCAAAATCCTAATAATAGGTAAAAACTTTGGGCTTCTGTATCATGATGCACAGAATTTCACAGCTGTTAATATGATTCCTCGATTAGCCTCTGATTATTAGGTATAGCCATTATTATCTTTGTTTTATAGACAGGGAGCTAATTCAGAGAGACAGCATGACTCTTCCAGTCTCCTTCAGTAGGTGAAAGGCAAAACTGGAACCTCAATGACATAGTTTAGAGCAGCAGTCCCCAACCCTTTTGGCACCAGGGACTTGTTCCATGGAAGACAATTTTTCCATGGACTGGGGAGGGCAGTGGTTTCAGGATGATGCAAGTGCATTGCATTTATTGTGTACTTTATTTCTATTATTATTACACTGTAATATATAATGAAATAATTATACAACTCACCATAATGCAGAATCAGTGGGAGTCCTGAGCTTGTTTTCACTTGCTACTTACTGATAGGGTTTTGATAGGAGTCTGCAAGCAATTGATTTATTATGGTCTCTGTGCAGTCAAACCTCTGCTAATGGTAATCTGTATTTGCAGCCACTCCCCAGCATTAGCATCACCACCTCAGCTCCACCTCAGATCATCAGGCATTAGATTCTCATAAGGAGCATGAAACCTAGATCCCTCGCATGTGCAGTTCACAGTAGGGTTCAAGCTCCTATGAGAATTTAATGTTGTCGCTGATCTGACAGGAGGTGGAGCTCAGGCGGTAATACGAATGATGGGGAGTGGCTGTAAATACAGATGAAGCTTTGCTCGCTCGCACTCCACTTACCTCCTGCTGTGCGGCCTGGTTCTTAACAGGCCATGGATCTGTACCAGTCTGTGGCCCAGGGGTTGGAGACCCCTGGTTTAGAGTCTGCTTTGTTCTGCAAGGCAGGCCCTTGGTCCTGAGTGGGTGTAGGGTTCAGGCTGAAGACTTTATCCCTCCTCAGCTGCTGTGGTTGGCTCCATGGTATGTTTTTCCTCCCACTGTTGACTTCAGTAAGAACATTGCCCATCAGACATCAGCACAGTTGCACTGGTACTGGTTAGCATGTCTCTGACACTGGCTGATCTGAGGCAGAATCAGAAGCAAATCATAAGACAAGATGCAGGGGACCCCAAGGCAGAATGGGAAGGAAGAAGATTAGCTGGGGGTCATTTTAATACACCATGAACCTATGATCTTGAGTATTTCACAGACGGACATGAAGGTGGAGCAAGTCATGCAGAAACAGACTGTGAGTACAGTGTGTTGCTCCTTAGGTGAGAATACTGTGGGGTGGCAAACATTTGGATCAGCAATTAGAAACTTTTATTGACTGATTCAAAATATATTTCTTAAGCACCTGCTATACATGTCATTCTTAGCTACTAATTCATTAACTACACATACTTCTTCCTCTTGCAGAGCTTAAAACTGATAAGGGGAGATAGAATGTAAGCAAACAATGAAAAAAAAATAATGAAATTTTATTCCAGTACTGACCACTGTGCTAAAGGTCAACTAACACTTGGACACACTTTAGGTCATAAGATTCCTGAGAGGTTGGTTAAATTTTCCAACCATATATTTTCATCAGCAGAATAGAAATAATAATATTAGCTGTGTGAACTCTATTATGGTCCTGATAAGATATGCATGAAAGCATATTTAAAGAAAGTAGTGCCTCTATTAATGAAAGTGAGGATTATAAGTGGTATTATTTTCCAGATAGTCAAAGATAAATATGCCTGAGCATTTTAAATTGCTATTTGAAAGCCATGTAGTGATAGTATTTTCTTTTTTTTTTAATTTAGGGAATAAACTAATTACTATTAACATTATAATATCACTGTGGAATCATTACAAGATAATTATATGGATAAAGAATGGTGTTTTTTTTTGTCTCTTGTAATAGTCTTTAAAGAAATCATTGTTGATCAAACTCTATACATTTAACAAATATTAAAGAAAATAAGTGATTTCATCATGGTCCTTTAACAATTTTTGTAATTAATATTCTTATTTCTTTTGTTTTAAATTTTAGCCATTCAACAGGTAATTAATTGCTCCATGAAGAGGAGTTAAAGGGCTAGAGAATGAGGGTAGAATTCAGACTAATTGCCAGCTAATGTGTCCATGTAGCTCAGAAAGAATTGAAAACGGTTTTAAGAAACACTCATTCATGTCAGCTAGCACTAAATTTTGGTAAAACAATCCACATATGGAAATGAAATTAGAAACCCAGGGGAAAAAAATGTCAAAGGTAAAATGAAAGCAAATTGCATAGCAAATATTACTTACATTATACTCTCAAATAAGGGAAAACAGTACAAGAAATGAAGCCACATGAGCAAAAAGAAGAAATTTGATTTCTATTTGCATGTCCAAAATCCTTTTACTTAGATGCAAATCTGAAGGCCTAATATTTGACCCTTCTGAATTTGCTCATTTCCACTTTCCCATTAGTTCAACTTTCCCATTAGTTTAATATCTTAAAAGCAAACATTATTTTTGTAAATAGTTTGATGAAAATAATTGTTTCATTATATAATTCTATGAATATCTTAATTGCATCCGCAGATGAAAAACAGGATATTATAATGAGCCCACAAGGCAGAACAAGGGGAATGTCGTGTTTGCTGTCCTAACAGATATTTAGGATAGATAGTTGGGTAAATTTTAAGCCTTGAAATCCTAGAATTTGGAGAAACGGTTAAACTTTTCCCTCAAAGATGACTCATTTTTTTGTCTATACACAATATAACAAGCCTTATCTAATAACAAGGGAGGATGGGCACTCTGTAACCTTACCACCTGAGGATAAGTACATATTCCTAAAACTATTATTGTATAAAAATGATAATAACACCTCACATCTATGTATTATTTTGTATAACACAAAACACTTTCATATGTATATATAACACAAAATACTTACTTATATATATATATTATTTTCAAAAGTATTTATGAGCCTTAAGATAGACTATGGAATGCATAAATTTAAATTAGTTTCAACAAACAAAACCAGAAAAAATATCACAGACACTGCACTAATATTATTGCTTTCTCTACACTTGAGGTTTGTCAGTAAATTGATTTAACCTTTCAGCTTTTTTTTTTTTTCTGATCCTTTTATAATCTTTACTATTTTCCAGAAAATGTTTATTATTAATACCAGTTAATTTTAATGTTTTTAACTTTTAATATTTCCCAATTCTATTTTTAAATAAACTTTATTTTCTTCCATTACAAAGAAATATATACAGATTATTAAAATCTTAGAAATATGAAAAGAATATAATAAAAAAAAATCCCTTCCCCCATCTGAGCTTACCACAGGGCAAGAATTACATTTTAGAATATTGGTGCATTTACTAGGAACTTTTTCTGTACATGTTTGAGCACTGGTATATGCAACATTGGACCTATGGAATGCTTAAAAAATAATGTTTATCTGTTTTATAGAAGTTATCCAATATTCATTTTAAGTTTACAAGTAGAGCATGAAAAAATATAGGCTGAAAAGAAGTTGTTAAACATTTTCTCTCCCACCCCCAACCCCCAAATTTTATTTCTATATTGAGAAATATATGCAACTAGTCTAAATTTAGTGAAAAATCTGAGTTTTGTTTCTGTATTATATAGACACCAAACAAACACCTTTGTTTGTTTACAGCATGAGTTTTCACATTTTTGAGTCCATAATACTTATTCCTCATTTGTCTAAAGCCTTGGTTACAAAACTGTTTAGTGTGGTGCTCAAGGTGCCACAGGTGGGACATCACAGTTATTTTAAATTTTTGAGGGAAACACAGCAACATCTATTAAGCCCTATCAGCTTGAGATAGTTCACAGTTTCAACATTAAATCACATACATATCTTTGTAAAACTGGGTTTTTCAGGAGATGCAAAAAGCAAATATTACATTACAATTATGATTCCACTGGAAATAAGAGTGATGGGATATTAATCTGACTTCAGTGTTTGAGAAGTTACGCAGTGCCCAACAGGTGCAAACATCCCACTAATAAATAATGGTGGTTATTACATAATTAAATAAAATATTATCATTTTAAAATTTCTATATGTTATTTTTTACACACCTCTAAGTTTTAAAACATAAATATTTAAGTTATGTGAATCTAACTTAAAAACAGAGCAATTAGATATTTATTTTGGTATAAATATTGTGAAAAATTACTGAGACAATAGTGTGTCTTTAGATTGGGAACATCTGACTTAGAGCATCTATTCAAGTAGTATTTTGAAAATTATTAACTAGTGATAATTATTTAAAACTTTACACATTTAATATTTATTTTTAATGCTGTTACTCATACAAGATAATTCAGCTGGGTATAAAATATTTGAATTGTAAAATTTCACTCTCAAATCACTATAGATCCATTTTCTCTGTTTTTAAACACTGAGTAAAGAGGTACATTCATAAGTCAAAAGTATATTTAATTTTGAAAATTAAATTTGTTTAGTTTTAGTGAAACAAATATTGAATTTATACAAAACAAGTATTGACAGAATTGAAACTATAAACTATCTCAATTAAATACAGTGTTAATAAAGATTTCTTTACAGGATCAGTATTTTAAGCTTGAATCTATGATTCACCAAAATAGGGTATATTTTTTTATGATGTACATTTCTTTCTTGAAAGGAGCCAAATCTTCCATTAGTTTTCCAGTGAGGTCCATCATTAACCCTGCATTCCACTATCAATACTTTTTTCCACAAAGTTCTATATTTTACAGCTGCTAAATCAATAAGTATATATTTTATTTTATCAGAATCATAATATTTTGAATAAACTATTTTGTTTATGCACTTCCTGTATTGTAAACATTCTTTGTGATACATAAATTGAATAAAAGCCATGTGAATGTTTTTTTCAATCCTTTGATTTTCACACTGAGATTAAATATGTAGAAAGAAACAACATAAGATAATTTTTCTTTTTTCGGGTAAATTTAAACATTGCTTCTTTTCTCTGTGGCAAGGAAAGCAGCAGTTCTGGGAAATGAATGTTTTATGACTAAACTATTCTGTAGATACGACCACAAATAAGAAGCTTGAAATAAAGTCACAGGGAAAAAAGAATACTACAGACGCAGATTGTTATAGGAAAAGCAAGTTGCTATTCTCAACCTTGATATTTAAAACTAGTTGCCATCCTGAGTAGGTTCTGGCTACTTTGTGGTTCTGGCATTGCCTAAGCTGTTAAAACACAGCATGTTGGGTTCACTGATATTCATTTAAATTACTCATTTGGGCTCCCAAGGGCCTGTACTTCATATTCATTTGACTTTCAGGCATCACTGAACCAAAAATAAAAAGCAAAGAACAGCCAAAACCATAGCATCTCATTTCATTTTGAAGATTGAATTTGGGAATTTGCAAGAGAAATGATCTTGACACAGAGAAATGCCCAGTATTGTTGGGAATTCTTATAAAAGCCAAGAATCTTTTCAGGAATTGAGCCTGATGATTTGGTTGATAACATAGTAAAGAAACCAGTTAAATATCAGGTGATTATCACCTGGTCTGGGGTTTTGCAAACATTTTGCAGAGCTCTAACTGTGATGTGCATTAGTCACGCTACTGGAGCAGAAAATCAATAAAATGAGGTTCCAAAAATAAAATATTCGTTTGGAATGTTGCTCTGAACTAATTAGCAATGAGTCATTTAAAAGGACTTACCTGTCATTAGGGAAAATAAAAAGTATTTACCATAACCAGTTTCCTGGCAAAACATTTTTTGAGATTGAAGGGGAGAAAAAAAGATTAAAAACTTTGATTCACAAAGTGGCTTTTATTTTGACAATAAATCACACAGAAGTCACATTGTGAAATGTGAAACTTAATCATTTTCCTGTCATATTGTTTGTCAAAATATAGAGAGGAAAAAATGATAACTCATAAATAAAAGGTAACTTTATTTCTTTTTTGCTATTTGAAAGTTAAAAGAAATAAAAAAGCTTCATTTGTTAATGATTTGGGATCAAATGCAAACAGAATGAAAACAGATCTCAGTTGCTTGATTATGAATTTTGTTTGAAGTTAAACTTTTTAATTTGCTAAGCCTTCTAAGTAGATGAAAAGTCATTTTTAATCAAATAATTCTTGTATTTTCCATTTTAAAAGTAAATTTAGCATTACAAATATATAATGTACACATGGAGCAAGGTTTCTATCTTCAAATATATAAATGAATATACAGATATATATATTAAATTCACATACAGTTAATGGATATAGCATTAAACACTCTTTAAATAATTTTTAGATCAGAGTTGCTTCATCTGCTTTTTCCATTCAGAAATTTGTCTTTAAAATATGAAATTTCTGTAAATCTTAAAACCAGTTAAAAGGGACACAACATAATCACCTTTAAACATTCTCACTAATAAAAGACACTATGGTACAAATTTGCAAAATTTTAGATTATTTTATTTACACAGATTTGAAAATGAAACGTACTTTATATGTGTTCAAATAATAGTAGTGCTTCAAATATTCTGAGAATTTACAACTTCTCAAAACAAAAGTGACAACAACCAGCAAGCAAACTGAGAATCTGTGATTACTCAAATGATGGAAATATCTACCTGTTATTTCTTTCTAATCAGTTATTCTTTATCTGTTCTCCACTAGGTCACCTCTCAAACTGATGAAGAAATAAATAGCTTAACATGAATATCCCTTTCCAGCTACCCTTCTCCCATTTCCTCTCTTTCTCTCTCTGTCTCTGTCTCTGTCTGTTTCTCTCTCTCTGTCTCTCTTGTTTCCCCCTCTTCCTTTCATGATACATTCCTGTATTTCTACAGAGAGAGGCTTCTGTTCTGATTCCTCATTCCAGACACTTGAAGCTTGCACTTGTTGGCACCAACACTACCCCATCATCACACTCAGTCTTACACATCCACACTCTACATGTGTGTGCACACCTACTAAGTCATGCCCCTGTTTTGGAATCACTCATCCCCTGGCTCAAGTGAAAAAAGACAAAAGAAGGAAGAAAGCAAGTCCAGGAGAGTCATCTGCCTGAAGGCCTTGGTGGAGGGAATCTAGAGAAGATTGAAAGAGGAAAATGGACTAAAGAGAAGAGTTGGGGACAGGTGAGCAATAGAGCACTATGTGAAGGGGTAGACAGATCCACAGAGAAAATAGCAAATTCTGTTTTATAATATTTCCAAAAAAACTTCTGTAGTTTCAAACTTATATAGAAATTGTCAAGGGTACTTATCAGGCCTGAACATCAGAGCAAGCATTTTTATTGTCCTGTTGAGAATTATTTAATTGAGCAGATAAGTAGGACAATGGACCATATTAATGACATATACTTGTTAGTTAATAATAATAATAATAAAGAACAAAGGTCCTATTTAAAGACTTCTGAAACTATAAAAGAATGGTAAACTTTGGATATCATTTATTTTAAAAAATATTTCTTTTGTATTGAAACCCCACAATAAGAAGGGCCACCAACCTGTTTGGATATATTTAGTGGAATCAATTTCACAAATCAGCTTCTATTAGGATGAGTGTTTTTAGAAATTTCTTTAAAAAATAATTTTAAAAGAATTCTAAGCCTGAGAACTGACAAATAAAGAAGTTACTATCAATTTAATTGTTTAAAGCTATTCAGGATTAAAAGCAAAATCACTTCAGCCAAGAATTGAGTGAGAAAAGACAGACTAATGACAAATGGTAATATATGCATTTGGGAAAGGTGCAGTGTTTAATCCTGCATTATTTAATATTTTAATGAATTAGAAATGCATTAAATTGTGGATCATATTACATTGAGGTGATTATAATCCCACAGAAACTAGATAAATCTTCTCTGCTCTAAAAGCTGAGCTTTCCATTCAGTTTTCTTTCTTAATATCTGTGATTTCATTCTAACTGGCTATGTTTTGAGTAGAGGACAGGTGAAGCCAGATGGAAGCAGGGATTCAGGAAACTATTATCAGTATACATACACTCCTATGGGACTCTTATTGGTTGTCACATAGATTGTCAGTATCAATATTTTCTTGTATAAGATGGAATGAACAATATCTTTCTTATAAAGATATTTTGTTTTAAGGGTAAAATAAGTAAAGAAATATCCAGGCCCATTTTAAAAATTGTATGAAGAAAATAGTGAGTAGAGTTGTTTAATAGATAACAGTTTCTTTTCTCCCTTTTAAAGTATGTAGTTGAACATGATAATTTTTCAGATGGAGAAACCAGAGAAAGGAAGATGACTGTTCAAGTAAGCATGCGTAATTGGGTACAGAGGCAATCTGAAAGATATAAAATATCCAAATCATAGGCCAGCCACCTTTCCACCTTACCATTCAATCTTTCACTTTTGCTTCTTTACTCTTCTCCCAATTTTTGTCCTCCAAAAAGCTCATGATGGTAAAAAATTGTGTTATTTTCATCATAGTCATTTTTAAGATCCACAGGCAAAACTCTTTACACTCCTGTTTTCTACTTTATCTGCCTGCAAGCTATATCTACTTGCATGCCCTAACTCAGGTAAAATTTATTATTAGAAAATATATGATAGTTTTTTCTTCAAAGTTTTGTTTCCCAAAACTTCTATCTTTGTGAATATTAACTTTATTTTACATTACCTAGAAGCAAATCCTTAAAGTTACTTATGAACTACACTTATTCTTTATCAACACATTTTCATAAAAAAATTGCATTCTATTGTTTTTTTTTGTTATTTTTTCCATTTATTACATTTCCATAACCACCACTGAATTCTAACCTCATCACATATTCACTTGTGCAGTGGAGATATTTCTATACATTTTAATAGATATGTTTTCCAATGTAAATAATTTATTTTCATGTACAGTTTTCCCTCCTAATACCTCCATCTTTTAAAACAAATATTATTATCCATCACTGTAGGAAAGACAGGCCACCATAAACGTCAAAAAAATAAATGACCAGGAGAGTTAATTTATGTTTGTTAAGCTTTAAAACCTAAATCCTGATGATAAATAATAGAGTTTAAACATATTAGAGAAGCATATTTATTCAATTTTATTTCATTTTTCTGCACCTGAGGAAATATACTTACTTTTCTGGAATAGATAAGAAGACATGATTCAAATATAAATGAAATAAGGTTCTGCTTTCAGTATGTTGGTGTCAGTTTTTAACAGACCACAAATACCAACTATAAACAACATGTAAAAAGAATTACGTGAAGGCTCTGAAATATGAACAAAACCAGACTAATTTTGGTGGTAATCTAAACTTGGAGGATGCAGACAGCATGGTGTGAGTTTCCCATTGTTATGGCTTCAGTGTGAGGGCAGACCTCAGGTATGGGACAGTATGGCTGAGAATGATTAAAACTCTCATAGAAAACCTAAGTTTTTATGGTCTGAAGAACCAGAGGACAGGACCAGAGTCAACACAGCTGTGAGAATATTAGGGTTGGGGGAATGTCTTAAAGGAGGGAAGCAGAAAAACAGAGCCCTCTGTCCAAATATCTGGATAATACCTACATCATGAATGAGCAAAGCAAACTTAAAACAACTTTCAGCTAATAGAAAGAATTCAACTGATACTTGAGTTGTCCATTCTTGGTGAGGCAGATATTGTTGTTAATAGCTTGAAAAAATTGAAGGATTACAACAGACTATAATATCTACAATTCAGTAGCCATAATATTCAGAATACGATTTAAAATTACACAGAAAACAAGGAACAGGAAAATATCACTCATTCTCAAGGGCAAAATCAATCAACAGAAGGCAACGGTAAGATGATGATAGAATTTTCAGACAAGAAATCAGCTATGATATAAATGCTAAATGAGATGAAGGAAAATACAATTGTAATGAATGAAACTGGAAAATCCCAGGATAAAAATATAATTAAAAACATAAACATATAAAATTAAAAATCACCTATAAAGGCTCAATAACACAATGGAGAGGAAAGAGTCAGTGACCCTGTAGTTTGATTAAAAAAAGATTAAATCTAAAGAAAAATTTTTTTAAATTTAAAAAGAAAACTGAATTAGAAAACAGTTAAAAAGAAAACAGTTTAAAAAGAAAACTGAAAAACTGAATAAGACCCACAGGGACCTATAAGACAATATAAAAATATCTCACATAATTGGATTTGGAATTGTAGAAACAAGGGAAATACTCAAAGAAATCGTTGCTAAAAACTTCTCAAATTTGGTGATAAAAAATTTATAGATTCACACGAGATAAATAAATATAACGCCATGACTAGGCACAACATAGTCAAATGGTTGAAAACCAATGATTAACATACAGTTTTGAAATTAACTGGGAAGTAAATGGCATATTACCTACAAGGAAAAAATAATTAAAATAACTACAGATTTCTCATCAGAAATGGAGACAAGAAAGACAATGAAATATTAATTTTAAGGTTCTGAAAAAAAAACAAAAACTGTTAATCATGAATTCTATATCCAGAGAAAATATCCTTCAAGAATAGAAGCAAAATTAAGGTATTTTCAGGGAAAAGAAAACTAAGACTGTGGACTGACCCAGAAGAAATGTTAAAAAATATTCCTCAGGGTGAAGGGAAATGACACCAGAGGAAAACTTGGACTTTCAGGAAAAAATGAAAAGTGGAATTTATAAATAAATAAACAAATAAATAAAATATGTAAATGTAAAATAATATTAATTTTTATAAAATACAAATGACTAAGGAAAATTATCATCTAGTGATATACATAGAAATAATAAATATTGCAGATGTAGCATATACAATACCAAATGGATATTAAATGGACCTATATGAATAAGAGTTTCTACATCTTAAGTAAAGTGGTAAAATTACTAACTCTAAGTTGTCTGTGAGATGTTAAGAGTGTATATATTATTTCCTAGAACAACCACTAAAAACAAAATACTAATAATATGAAAACAGGTAAAGCTAAAAAGGCAATAGCTGCAGTTTAATGGAATTCTAAAAAACTACTCAATACAAAAAAGGCAGGAAAAGGGGAACAAGTTAACAAACAAAAAAACAAAGGCAACAGACAGAAAACAAAAACAAACTTAAATCCAACTATATTAATAATGATATCAAATGTTATTGACTAAACATGTCAACAAAAAGGCAGGATTTCTCATTATGGAAGAGAAAAATAAGCCAATATCCAGCAGTAAAGGTCCGATTAAAAGAGATGAAATGGGACTGAGAAAGGGATATGGCTTTTCACAAAGGAAGCCTGACTATTCTGGCACTACACAAGTGAGAAAATTCACTAAGGTCACTCAACCCATTGGTTAGCTTTTAACTTATTAGATTATTTAAATGTATTTTGAAATAAAATACATTGTATAAAGAAATGCAGTCCTATATGGGCAGTTGGTTGAGATAAATGGTTTCCAATGCAGATTAGAATAGTTGAGAATTGAACCCTGGAATTTGACATTTAAACTTTTCCAATTTGATGTTTCTCCATAAAATGGTAAAAATAACAGCATGTATTTCAGAGGGTTGTTATAAAAATTTAAGTAAATAAACTGTTTGTAAATCACTTATTAAAGAGCCAGTAAATAAGAACATTCAATAAATGTTTATCATCATCTTCACCATCACACTTCTCATTTGTACTATCACCAATATTATTATCATCATATCTGGTACCATGATCAAAGTTATATGGAGTTTCTATTTTCAAATCTTCACGTTCAGAGTCCATTAGTATGAATTTTTCTTCTTGATTCTGTTAGAATATCCTCTTCTTTTTCAAGGAAACCCTATTTTGTTAAACAAGTTTGAATGGATTTTAGTTTATTGTGATCATATGATGCCTGTATAAAAATCCTATTTGCTTTTCAACATATATCCTTAAGTAAAATCAACAGGTAGGTTACTTTTGTTTCCTGCACATGTCATATTAATTCTGATGTTTTCCTATGCTGACTCCCTTCCTCTGATGAGCCACTGCTTCCTCATTTTCTGTCAGAACAAATCTGACCCATGCTGCTTCAAAGACTACTGAAATAAGCTCTCATTCATTAATCCACCTCTAACCTGATCTACTCTCATGAATCAATCTATTTTCTGAAATATTTTGCCACTAAATATACCTGCACCACAATCTAGCCATTGCACAAGTACTTCCTTTTAGTTTTTCTTTAGCTGTTGTCTCTGTCACATCTTATACCCCAACAAGAATAAAAGTCCCTTGGAGGTCATAATGAAGTCTTTGAATTATCTCTCATTATTCACAGTACACAAAACAGGTACTGGTAAAAGCAGTTTTTAGTTACCTAATAGTTACTAACAAATTAGATAGGCACTGTCTCTTACCTCTGGAAGGTCTCAATACAATGTAAGATGCATTAATCAACCAGCTAGAACAATGGTAGAAAAAAATGCTGCCAGGGATGTACAGACTTCAAAAGGAATGACTACTTTGTTAATCAATTCCCTTGCCTTTGGAAAGATAATTACTTAAGTGTCTCCAAAAGCTGATTAAAATCAGTAACCTTCCCCACAGGTATCTGTACATATTCTTCTTGCTTATATTTTTGTTGTTTAATAGATAAAAATGTAAGATGTTGGTTGAAGAGAAATCTTTGGGATTTATTTGCTTGTTTGTTTATTAATTTGAAGCAGTACATTTAAAATATCACTTTAGTTAGAGTCAAAAGACCTGGATTTTTCATAATCTTATTTGGCCATTGAATTGTTATGTAAATTGGGACAAGGCAGTTAACCACATAGGGCCACAGTTTCCATATCTGGGAAGAAAAAAATATATAAAATCCAGCTGGACACATTGTGTATTTCTCATATGTGCCTCAAATGCAGTTAGAGGCTAAGATATGATGTTTTCTAGCTCAATCATTATATAAAAGATCTAACATTTTCATATCATTTGATAAGGGAAGTATGATACTACTGATACCAAATATTTTAAATGCATTTTGTGTCTTAATTAGGAAACTTTTTTTTTTTAATATCTAGGTGAGCTCAAATTCAGTTCACTTGTAAAAATTATAAGTAACAAATGTTTGCACTTACATGACACAATCTGGGAAATTCACACTATTCTGTAAGCTAATTAAAGAAGACCCATCAAACAACACTTAGTTAAAACAAAGTAATGAAAAATAATGGATTCCGGGATTGACAAATTGCATGTCTTCATTTCAGCATTAAAAGTCATTGAGTCATTGGCTATTAAAATGCTCTCTTTCAATACAATGATTTTCCTACTATCAATAAAATCCAAGGAGTCCCCTGTCAGGAGTTTCATGGAGCACCGTTATCCAAGGTCATCCATGCCTTTTCATTTTGGACTAAGTTTTTAGAAATGACATATTTTTGTGATGGCTGATAAATATGAAGTCTGTAAATTAGAGCTCAAGTATATAGGGAAGTTAAGTGATCCACACAAGATTTTCAAACTTATGACCTTAACCTTCTGAGTACAATATTTTAGTCTATTTAAATAAGCCACATGTACACCAGTATGAATATATAATATATATATATATAATATATATATGGCTTCCCTGGTGGCACAGTGGTTGAGAGTCCACCTGCCGATGCAGGGGACACGGGTTCGTGCCCCGGTCCGGGAAGATCTCACATGCCGCAGAGCGGCTGGGCCTGTGAGCCATTGCCGCTGAGCCTGCGCGTCCAGAGCCTGTACTCCGCAATGGGAGAGGCCACAACAGTGAGAAGCCTGCGTACCACAAAAAAAAAAAAAAAAAAAGGGTATGGTGATTCTCCTTATTGGAAAGTTTACCTGAAAAACTAGCTATCTTCACTGGTTGTTTCCACATGTCCCTTCTGCCCTTGATTTAGATATGTTAAACATCTAAATATGATTGCATTTAAATCATTCTTTCTTTGTCAATGTGCCATGATATTTTGTTACATCAGAAATTATTTAAGTTAAAAAATGGCTTTTGGCTAATTGTGCCTGATGCAGATGCTCTTAACTTCCTTAAAATTAAACAAAATGAAACAAAATCTCTGAAATCCAATTAGAGAGGAAAAATTTGTTTTAAATGCATTAAAGCTAAACACATATACTAGCAGACAATCTATTGCCAGAATTGGTGAGTGAGAATTGGAAAACTAGATTAAGAAAAACAGTTAGGAGCTACCTATGACACATTCCTGAAATATCACATCTATGTCTGTGGGTAAGAAGACATGAAGAAAATTCATATCTCATCAACTTGCTGTACCTAGTGCAGAAAGGCAATGTTTGTGTCAAACAGAAAAAAATTGGTGGGTGTTATCTCTGGTACTTCTGAGCATCCATTGTGCTGCTTTACACTTGCTGTTATCTTTTACTGTCCATTCAGAGGATATAACTCCTTGAAAACCAGCACAGGTAGCAGTGTGGGAAAGGAGGGTGAAATATATCATCCCAGGAAGTATACAGTCCCATAAGTAGAGTGTTAAAGAATATGAAGGGATATAAAGAGTCTGATATTAGTGAATATAGGAGATACTAGTTTTTACATGATTTATTAATTCCATGTCCCAAAATATGGAAGTGAGGTTATGATATGATCTATCAACTCATTAGAATCACAGTTGGTGAATATTTGTCAGCATTTGAGAATCTGGTGAGCAGTTGTACACATCAGCAGTTGTGCCAGATGTGAGTTTAAAAACGAACCCAGAATCAAATTATCAATGAGTCATCAGAGGCTGAATGAGAGAAACTGGACTTCTGTTTTCACCTGTCAGCAGTGAGATGGTGCCTCCATTACTCTACAAGAAGAGTGTCAAACATACCCACTGAAAGCAGAAGGTTTAAGTAAGATCCAGAGTCTTAGAATATTATGCAAAAATGTCCAGATTTCAATAAAAAAAAAAAAATCATTCATCATACAAAGAAGAAGGAAGGGGGCTTCCCTGGTGGCGCAGTGGTTGAGAATCTGCCTGCCAATGCAGGGGACACGGGTTTGAGCCCTGGTCTGGGAAGATCCCACATGACGTGGAGCAACTGGGCCAGTGAGCCACAACTACTGAGCCTGCATGTCTGAAGCCTGTGCTCCACAACAAGAGAGGCCATGACAGTGAGAGGCCTGCACACCACGATGAAGAGTGGCCCCCACTCGCTGCAACTAGAGAAAGCCCAAGTGCAGCAACAGAGACCCAACACAGCCAAAAATAAATAAATAAATAAAATAAATTTATTAAAAAAAAAAAAGAAGAAGAAGAAGGAAGATCTCAAACTGAAGAGGGGAAATAGAAACAATCAATGAATTATATAAATATATAAACATAACATCAATATGACACAGATGTTATACATCATAAAAAGATCTTAAAGTAATCATGATAGAAGTATTTCAATGAGCAATTATGGACATGCTTGAAACCAGTGAACAGATAGAAATCCTCAGCAAAGAAATATAAGATATATAGAAGAACCAAATGGAAATATTGAACTAAAAAAATATATAATAGCTGAGATAAGAAGTCAGTGGACAGGATCAACAGGAGAATGGAGACTAACAAGGAAAGAATGAATGAACTGAAAAATAGGACAACAGAAATTATCCAATCTAAATAATAAAAAAATAACTGAATAAAAGCAGATTGTCTCATGGACCTGTGAGATTATTGCAAAAGATATAACATTCATGTTAGCAGTGTTTCAGAAGATGAGATGAGGGTGGGGCTTAAAAAGTACACAGAAAAAATAATGGCTGAAAGCTTCCCATATTTGCAAAAGACTTAAACCTACAGATTAAAGAAGGTAAGCAAACCCAAATGAAATAAACTCAAAGAAAGTCAAGCCAAAACTCATCATAATTAAACTTCTAAAATTTAAAGACAAAGGACAATACTTGAAAGTAAACAGATAAAAAAATAACACCATACTGATAGTAGAAAAAATAATTCAACAATAGTGGATTTTAAAATTAGAAACCATTCAGTCCTGAAGGAAGTGGCACAATATTTTTCAAGCATGGAGGGAAAAAAAGTACAGTTAACTCAGAAGCCTATGAAACTATCTTTCAGAATGAAGGGGGAAGTCAAGACATTCTCAGATAAAGAAAAACTTGTAACCAGGAGATTTACTGTAGAGGACGGCCAAAGAAAATTCTCTAAACAAGAAGAGAGTGGTAAAAGAAGGATTATTGGGGTGTGCAAAGGGAAGAAAACATGGTAATCAAAAATCTAGGTAAATACCATTGACTTTCATTTTCCTCTTGAGTACTGCAAGTTATATTTGATGGTTGAAGCAAAAATTATAACAATGTCTGATGTGGTTCGAAATGCATGTAGAGAAAATATTTCAGACAATTATGTTATAAACAGGGAATTGTAAAGAGATATAAAAGGAGGTAAGGTTTCTATACTTTACTTGAACTGGTAAAATTATGACACTAGTAGACTGCTGTTAATTATGTATATACAGTAGACCCTTGAACAGCATAGGTTTGACATGCATGGGTTCACTTATACGAGGATTTTTTCACTAAATATATAGTACAACACTACATGATCTGTGGTTGATTGAATCCATGGATGCAGAACCAGGGATACAGAGAGCTGACTGTAAAGTTATACATGGATTTTAAACTGCACAGAGGGTCAGCACCACTAACTCCCATGTTGTTCAAATGTCAACCATATAATGTAATACCTAGACAGCTCAGTAAAAAGGTATATAAAGATATATACTACAAAACAACACAGATACATCAGAAAGGAATTCTAAAAATTGTTCAAGTTATCCACAGGAAGGCAGGAAAAATGAAACAGAAAAACATAAACTATAAAAAAACAAACAGAAAACAAAGCAAAACAGTAAAATTAATCTATAACATATCAATAATTACATTAAATGCAAATGGTCTAAATATACCAAATGAAAGACAGAGATTGGCACAGTGGATCAAAAAACAAGATCTAATTACATACAGTTTATAGGAAAATCACTTCAAATATAAGAATACAGATCTTCCTCAACTTACAATGGAATTACAGTCTGATAACCCATTGTAAATGGAAAATATTATAAATTGAAATATATTTAATACATCTAACTTACTGAACATTATAGCATAGCCTAGCCTACCTTAAATGTGCTCAGAACACTTACATTATTCTATGATAGGCAAAAACATATAACACAAAGCCTATTTTAAAATAAAGTGTTGAATACCTCATGTAATTTATTGAATACTATATTGAAAGTGAAAAAACAGAATGGTTGAATGGGTACAGAACTTTTGTAAGTGTGTTGGTCGTTTACCCTCACGATAACATGACTAACTGGGAGCTGTGGCTTGATGTCACTGGCCATCATCAGGAGAGATTGTCATGCCACATATTGCTAGCTCAGGAAGAGATCAAAGTACAAAATTTGAAGTATGGTTTATACAATGAAGTTGAAAACTTGTAAGTTAAACCATTATAAATTGGGGACCATCTGTATATGGAGATTGAAAGTAAAAGAATGGAAGAAGATTTATCATGCAAACATTAGCTAAAGGAAAGTTAGAGTGGCTATATTATCATCAGATAAATTAGACTTCCAAGGAAAGAGAAAAACATTATATAATGATAAAAAGGTCTGTCAGTGAAGACAACATAGCAATTCTGTGTTTATACAAAAAGCTACATAGCTATAATATATGTGAAACTAAAACTGGAAGCTCCAAAAGGGGAAATAGAAATAGAAAATAAAAATAGGAAAAGCCATATACACGTATATGAAAAACTCAATTTCTCTTTCTTAATAATTGAAAGAACAACTATATACAAAATCAACAAGAATACAGAAGAAAATAACATTAACTCATAGTATCAAATTGGCATGAGCAGATCACCTCACCAAACAAATTCAGAATAAAAATTCTTTTGAGGTGTCCAAATACATATATATATATATATATATATCAAGATAGATTATATTATAGGCCATTAAATCAAGCTCAACATATTTATAAAGTCAATTTTGAATATATTTAAAGGTAAAAACCTGTTTGAATCAATGGATAAACCTATCATGGTTTTAAGTGGAAAGATTAAATATTTATTTTAAAGATAAAAATTATTTCCAATTATTTAAAAGTGGATGGAAATTTTAACCAAAATCAGATCAGTTGTTTGTGCATTTTGCTTTTTAGAACTTGTATGCATGACTCAATTTCATCTGGAAAATAAGACATTCTTAGTTTTTGTAAAGAAAATAGTCTTTCAGAAGAGTTGGATTCTAGTTCTGACATCACATCTTATTTCTAGTCATTTTGGAGACACTAAACCTTTTTAGGTTTATTTTATATAATTCATATAACTGACATAATCATGTATAATTTACAGTGTTATTGTGCTTATTAAACATCCAAAGAAATCATTTAGCACAATACCTGACATAGTCAACACTCAATAAACGGTAGAGATTTTTCTCAACTTTTTTCAAAGCTGGATAACAGCCACTGAATTTTACCAGAAATTCTTGTCCTTCCTATGAAGACTGAAATTTATTTTTGGTCCAGTCACACCCTTAACTTTTGGAAATGTGTGTCACAGGCTTTTCAGGACTGAAACATAAAGCATGTAATAAAGACGTGACCTCACACTTTTGTTTCAGAAAAGAATGTTCAGTGTAATATTTAGGTACATCTTTTAGTAGAAATATCCTTCAGCATATTTTAAAAAATTGTTTACCAGATCTGTATTTAGACTGCTTTATGCGCATAAATATTTATGTATTTTTGGGTGAATGTTTTTTCAGAAAATATGAATGTAGATAGGACAATACATTTTACATCACGATGGGAAAAAAAAAAAAAAAGGTCATGAGTGACAAATTTATTTAGTTGGCACAGTGAAGCCTGGGCTGAACTCTTTCATACAAGATGCACTTTAAAATCAAAGACCTTATTCCTAGGTAATACTGTCAGAGGGTTAACAGGTAAGATTTTCCTTGATATTAGGGAATAAGGACAGTACCAGGTCGGGAGACCTGGGTTTAAGGAAAAACTTGGATAAGAGAAGAAATAACTTCTCAGTTTAGTGGAACTCAGAAGTGGAGAGGCATGGAGAATTTAGAAAGTTGAGCAAGTGTGCTGGGGGTTAGAGAGAAAGCAGAACAAGTGTGAATCAGGAAACCAACCTGGCGAAGATACGGCCAGATCTATATGGTAGCATTTTGTTATTCCCCTCCACTGGTTCAAAACCTTCTGCAATGTTTTACTGTTTCCATCAGTTCACAATTGGGCTATAGAGAATCAGAAATGGGTATATTATATTGGGTTGGCCAAAAAGTTCCATAAGATGTTATGGAAAAACCTGAATGAATATTTTGGTCAATCCAATACATCTTCTGTTGGGTCTGTTGAAACTATCTATTGCCTTTGTTTGGAAAGTGATCATTCCTTCACTAAACAAGTAGTTTCAACTGGTGGTATGAATGTCCTCAACTCACCCTAACTCTGCACAAAGTGGATTGAGTTGATTGATGAAGGCATGGATACCCCAGTTTACTTTAGTTCTCTATCCCTGCCCACAGATGATAGATAAAGGGAGAGGCAAATAAATCAAAGTGAGACAGCTAGAATTTTTCTGTAAGTTATTTGAACTTGAGCTCAATACCCTTCTGGTATTAGTCAATAATGGTATGAAATAAAAATTGTCAGTGGGCAAAGTTATGTGGCATAACCTAAATGAGAAGATGAAGCTCACCCCACACCTCAAAGGACTGAAAGCATCTATCACATATGCTGTCCCAACCCAACTTTTTAGGCCCTGATGTGGAATCTATGTGAGTAACCCACAAGCTCTCTCCCTTATTTCGAGTGTTGATCTAACCAGAGTTATGAATCCCCGTGCTCCATGAGGTTGAATTCTATTAAATTTGCATCCAGGAAACAAAAGATACAAAATGATGTACCCTGGTCATACATGAATGACCCTGCTCTAAGGCTGACATGTTTGCTAGGGAGAAACTTCAATAAACAATAGGTGCTTTGTCTCCAGGATAGAATATCATATCCTAATAATGAAACATAAAAGGACACAAATACTTCCATGCATGGTTTTTATAGCTCTTTTTCTGAGTTTCTGAGAGATAAATTCTCATTCTTCTTGGTTCTGATATCACTGACTGGTAGACATGTCACTGGATTTTCCAATTTTCAGGTTCCAGAAAATTATTCACAACTGAAATTTCTAGATTATTGTAGTTAAAAGAGATTAAGAAATGATCAAATCAATGTCCTGTCTAGTGTTGAGAGTACACTTATATCACTTTATTTGGTATTGTTTAATGCTAAAAACAGTACAGTGAGCTGTAGTGGGGACATCTTGTGTTGGGAAATTCACCTTAATATCTAATAGTTTCTGGAGATTAATATTCTTCTCCTGTAGGAGTGGTGGCACTAGATTCAAGTTTTTTGCTTTACATACACCAAACACTGCTTAAGTCATAGCTATACCACTTAATACTGCCTTCTACATATATTAACAAAATCTTTTTTCTTATTTAAATACTTTAAAATATAGTTTCTTTCTTGAAATTATATGAAATATTATATTGAATAATGGAGAAATTTAGATATAGCTAGTTATGGGCAGAGTGGGCTGGAACTTAGGGGTTTTTATTCTTTGTCTGGTCTTTTCTGAAATCTCTTACTGCCTCTCAACTGAAAACAAGATATATTTCAAAAAATGAAAAATGTAAACCTAGGATTCTTTTCATTTGCTTCAAATTTGCATAAAACACACACACACACACACACGCATATATATATATATTTTTTTATGTCATTCTAGGTCTGTTCATTCATTCTTGGAATAGAGTTATTCCTCACTTCCTACCCCTTGCCTACTTGCTAGTCTAGGAATTGATACAAGCAAAGTTATCTATCAGTAGTAGTTCTGAACCATGACACTTCTATAGGTCAATTTAGGAGACACCAATGTATGTAAAGACACCTCTGCAACAATGAAGAAGAAAGCTATTAATATTTACTGCAAAATAGAACCTCCCATGTAAGAGAGTTGTCTTAAAATACATAAAAGTCTAAGGAAAACTTCTAAAAGCTGTAAGTACTGATCACACACTACCAATCCATAAAATTAAATGCAGAGAGGCCAAATGGTAGAATTCAGTAAGGTGAGAAAGAGAATGAAAGAAAAACAGAAAGAAAGAGTCTCCAAAAATAAATTCTAACTTTTTGAGGAAATAAGTTAAAAGAGAGAAGGCTTTTCAGGCTATATTCAACAGCAATAATCAGGATTCACAAAGCAGAGGCATTGTTGGTAGTTATGGAAAAGCTGTTTTAGAATGTGCTCTGAAATAGACTCTATCTTTGCTTTCTTCACTTTCTTTTCTGATTCTGTACATTGTTTCTCTATGGTGCTGCCACTCAGTTGCCTGTGTTTGACCAAGGGCACCCTGAAAAAACTCAGCTCTGTTGCTAAATTCCCAGGATTTGTGACTCTTGCTTTGACTCCTTTCTGTGACACATTCAACATCTCTGACCCTTTTCTCACCTTCCTTAACATGGACCCAATTAGGGGAATTTTTTTCCTTAATACAAAAAGATTGGGCTAGTTCTGCAGCCTGGATTCTGTCTAAATGCTGGTGGCATTTCTTTAGCGTGTCTAACTAGTACAAAAATAGAACTTTCTCCTCACATAGGTGTTGGGAGAATTAATTAATGTTTATGAAGCACCTCAGATCCTTGGATGAAAGGGCCCTGAAGAATTCTCTCATTTGAATGTGGTATTATTGCATCTTCTGATCCTGTGGTGAAGGTGGAAGATAAAAATAGCCTCAAGTACAGTGACCAGCTGTAACTCTGTGAGGGAGGTGTACTCTCTGTTCAGGGTCTGGGTAAAACATTTATTAAGCACTTCCAGAGAAAAGTTGACTCTATGCACATTTTAGGATTGTATAATTTTCTTTCACAAGAGAAACTCCCAATTCCATGCTTTTCTTTCTTGGGTGAAGACCTAAATATAAACACCAAGGACATACTATATTTTACTTCTTCTCTTTTGAAATTTGATAGCAAAAAATATTAGTAGTTCATATACTAGTATAAATAATTATTAAAGCTTAAACTGGTACTCATAGAATGAGCACTCATTCACATCATAAACTTCACACCCAAAGGAAATAACCAGATAAATGAAAAAATTCTCAAATAAGGAGATTCCAGAGTATTTTGATTAGCTAAGGTAGTCTTGCTGTCTTCTCTAAATTCAGAATACATTGTTTGACATTATGTAAAGAACAGATAAGATAGAGTTAATGGTAGAAAACAAATCATTGGAACTTAACACTTTTTCTCTTCTGGAACAATTTTTGACTACTCTAAGATACTCTTTATTTCAAATAATAATATTTCAAAAGTAATATCTGCTTTAGATTAGGAAACTTTATTTTCTCACAGTACTTTCGTGAAGGTAAAACAATAGATGTGAGTTTATCAATAATGATAAAAATTAAAATAGCATTTATAAGCTAATTATATCTCAAGATCATTTCTAAGCCCTTCATCAATATTATCTTATTTAATTCTTGTAACCTGAGAAGTACATGCCATTACTGTTTTACAGATGGAGAATCGAAGGCACAGAGAAGTGGAATGACTCACCAAAGATGGCAGACTGAAAAGTGGTGGAGGCCAGGTATAAACTCAAGCCATTTGACTTCAGAGTGCTGGTGGGTATAGAGCCGCATTGTGTAGTGTCATGAAGGTTCTTTGGTAACATTTGATAATTAAACTCTGAGTGTGAGGAATTTTAAGCACTTTGAAGAGAGATGACTCTTGAGAAGTACATATTTAAACAAAATGTGGAAAAGGGAAATTATTATTTTCCTCCCTTTAGTCAGTGGTAAACCTCTCTGCATTTGAAAAATATTGGCCCCCATGAAGTAGGAGCATGGCTTTCCGCCAAATGAGAACTTTAGGGCTAACAGCAGGACAGACTGTGAGCCCACAGACAAAAGAGGACTATTCATGCTTGCCCTCTATTTGGGCCCATTCCATCTTTTCCAGACACAATTGTGTCCTTGGATCTCTATTTGAAGAACTCACAGTTGGCATTCTGTTATTGAGTGTCTGGAGAAGTTTGGTTATCTCTCCACAAGGAATCCTAGGGCTGGACTCATGACCTTGTCACAAAGACTAAGCCTTGTGCTACCCCTGAAAGAAAATAAACAGATGTGTCTCCCCTGGTTTAATGGGATGTAAAACAGCACTTAGGCTTGTCACTGTTCCTCCCAGTATTCATCAGCATCCCACTACTAAATAGCATGCTCCCAACTCAAGCAGCTGCCGTCAAGGTAGGAGGTGACAGGCTCTTGGATGGCAAGACAAGATTTCAGATGTGGAACAGTCAAGGTGCCGACTTGAGGAACCTGTAGGGGGATTTAACCATGGTGCTTTTATTTTCAGGGTAATGAGTCAAAGGGAAGGGCCCACCTATGCAGACTGCATCCACGAATGAGACTAGCAGTGAGATTAGGCCAAAATCAGTATTTTCTTAAGAGACCTGGGAAACTTGCTTGTTTTTTCATATATCTAATTATTAGATGGTAATGAATCATACTTAAGAATGCCTGTTTGAGGATCATTGGATACTTGGATAGCAAGACCACTAAAGTGATTATCAGCAGAGTTGGATATCTGACCGCATGTAGTCTCATCCCTTTGGCTGCCTTCCTGCAGGTTTCAGAATAGATTGAGGAGGGTTATTCACTGACCCTACTCTGGGCAGAAGCCTTACTGTGCCCAAGGAGACACTGTCCTCATACCTGAGAGCACTCACAGACTCAGAGACAATGATCTAATTTCAATCCTTCATGAGTTTAGGGTAATGTCGGCCAACAAAAATAAAGGCCAGAATGTTATCTGCAGAATGTCATCAATGAGAGCAAATCCTTCTCAAAATTCTTTGGCTTTCATGACTTGAATTAAATATTCTGAATATTTCTATTGATTGAATTTATCAGAAAACTTAGATTTCTATTTCAGTATGTGCTGCATAATGATAGGAGTAAAATGCTAGCTAATGATAACATTTATTCAGTAGTTAAAATGTCAAGTTTGAAATTCCTTGATTCTCTGTAGGTATCCCACCCTTGTTTAAGCTTTTGCCAATAGTAGATCAGTCCTTCAAAATCTCTATTCTCAGGCATGGCACAAGTAGAGAAGAAGATAACAAATATAGAATACGGTCCCTGAAATGTAGGCACTTACAGTGTGGCTGGAGGGAAATTACTCAATAATATTAGAGAATAAGAAAAAAAGGAAACAAAAAGGAAATAACACAAGTATTCATGATTTTAGATAATAGAGCTTAAGAATTCAGAATTTGGACCTTAAAGGACTGTTACCCACATAGCAATAAAGACTTACCACTTGCTAGGCATGTATCCTTATGTATCCTTATTCATCACATCTCTAGAGTAAACAAAGCAGCATGTACAATCACAGGGTTATTGTGAGGATTAAATGGATCAATGTAGAACAGTGTTTAACCAAGTACCTGGCACATAGTATATATTCAACATATATTATATATCAATGGCATTAATATTATTGTTATTATTTCCCCTTAAATTATAGATATCATGGCCCTGTAATACTAAGGACTTCAAAATCTATTGATTGTATCTATGTTGTTTAAAACCCAGGTTCAGTGAATAATAACAAATGACCTTTGATCATTCTCTCTACATCAATCTGCATACCTAATTCTAAGTCATGTCAATTCCTGCTCATATATATTTCTATTTTAGACACAGATTCTAAAAGATTCACACAGACCCACCACATACCAGGTTGTGAAATGTGGCATTTTCACTTTGTTTAGCTTATGTTTACTGCTTACTTTTCCTACAATGAACGTGTTAACATGTATTGTTTATACTATAGAAAAACAGGATAAATATTTTTGAATTATTTTTCTCCTCCCCAATTTTACTGTTAATGCCTTAGTTTTGTTTTTTACAATTATTTTTTCAGCCACAGTGTTGCAGCAGCTCTCTTGATGACTATTTTCCACACAGTAACTTTGGTGGAATTCCCAATTGCAACTCTGTGTGACCCCCATAGCCCTGGAGAATGTAGGCCATGGGTACTCACTTTGTATAAACTTTCAGACAACTCTAGCACAGGATATTATAACTGTCTCTGTCTTTCTGCTTCTCTCACCTCTTTATGAATTAAATAAATGAAAATGGAAAACATTTTGCCATCAAGTTACAAAATATTCTCAAAAGACTATAGTTAACAGGGTATATGTAAATCCACAGCTTTACACTTAAATTGAATTTCATTTTTGTAGTTTGCATTTTTTAAGTTGAAAATTTCCACCCAACAGAAGTTGTATGGTAATAATTCACTTTTTCTAACTATGTTTAAATTCATTTGAAAATAAAATGAAATGAAAGAGCTCAAAAGAATTATATCTCATTAACTTTGAAGAGGAATGATCAAGATTTCACTACTTTTTTCCTTATATAAACTGCCTGTTGTACTGCAGAATGTCAGTGCCTGGCATGCCATCCTGCCAACATGCAGAACAGATGTAGGAGGGCACCTTGGGGACCATACATTATAAAGTATGGCTGAAGAACTATTTTCACACCTCTCCCAGCCCTGTCTTCACCTGTTTATGCAGGAAACAGACCTGTGGATTTTAGTTCATCTGGTTCCATGCCAGTGGAGTCCCAGTGGCTCCAGACAACTGCTTTCTCATTTGAAGTTCTGTTCTTTTCCTCCTAGTTTTGGCTGACTGTTGCTCAGGTTTGGCTGCTGGAAGGATGTCAGAGGCCTCTTTGCTACAGGTTGCTTCAGTTTAAGAAGAAGTTGGTAATAAAACAGATTTCTAAGAATGAGACTCAGAAATAAGGCTGGCATTATTTTAATGATGAGGGAGACTTCTATGTAGGCACCTTCAGAAAGACGAGCAGACGTTTGGTTCTTCCTGGTTCCTGCCTATTACCATGAGGTTATGAATGAAGAGAGAGAAAGCTTAAACCTATAAACTCTAGGCATATATCCATACCCATCAATTAGTAAAACCACACAGTATAACAACATCTAAACAGTATCCTATAACTAATGATTTTCGTGTGATGTACTCAGCCAAGTAATCAAATGCCCCAACAACCTCAGGTCATATGTGTTAAGTTATAATATTAATTGCATTAAAGTCTAATAATTAAAAGAGAATTAGCCATGAACTCCTAAGAGGCAGAAAATTCAAACTTTGACGCTTTATGGATCAGAATGGATAGAGGTCAGCAATAAGCTGTAAAAAACAATGCAGACCAAAATTCAACATTTCTGTTCCCTACATTTTTCTTGGCATGGGGAACATTGCAGATGCCTTCCCTAGAGTGTAGCAATTAGTGCCATAAGAGCTCTCTTATCTCACTTTTGGAATTTTATTCCAGAGATGCTCACACAGGTGATGTGAACTTGGTTGGAAAAAAGTCCTTATTCACTTTTAGAGACTCTCTTTGGATGCAAAAGATCTGAATGATGAGGCATCTGTGTTTTCTTTCTCTATTTCCATCCTAGTGGAGTTAGAATGTCTTTGGGAAAACAAACAAAAAACTGCTGCCAGATACTTATAAATGAGGCTTTTGGTGTGACTCTGAAATAAGTGTCAATATATCCTATATGTGCATGTTCAAGCTTTAAGGAACATGGCATGGGTGAAGACTGGAAAAGAGATGAAAAGATGTCTCATAACAGACTTAATTCTTGTCTTTTTTTGTTAATGTTCACGTATGGAGACCAAATTGATGAAGTGTCAGTAGCTTACAAGGACAAAATTAGAGGTCTTCTAGGATCAAAGGTTAAGAATTATAAGCCATCTTGATAGTGTTCTTTTGCCCTCCTTCCTTTATCACATGGATACCTGACTAAGGAAAAGTGCCTTGGGAAGTAGTAGTGATATTGGCACTTCTAATGTTACTGGGAACAACTCCCACCAATTTGAAGCAGGATTGGATTTACCACTTTGCCACATTGCCCAGACATTGGAGGTAATCCTTCAGCATAATAAAATATTTAATATTCTGTGGCCATAGCTATTTTTTGGAACCTGACTATCCTTAAAATGTGAGTGTCTTCAGAATGTGAGTAACTAGGAGTAGAGCATTACACCAGTCTCTGAAAGAATACCAAGCAGTCTAGACTAGAGATTAGCAAACTTTTTTTTTTTCTCTAAAGGGCCAGGAAGTAAATATTTTAGGCTTTGCATGCCACCATGCAGACGCTGGGATACTTATTCAACTCTGCTCTTATAACTCAAAAGTAGCCATAGACAATACATAACAAATGTCTAATTTTAGGGGTCTAAATTTCAGTAGAACTTTATTTACAAAAATAAATGGCCGCAAGGCACAGGGATATTAGCTCGGTGCTTTGTGACAGCCTGGAGGGGTGGGATAGGGAGAGTGGGAGGGAGGGAGACGCAAGAGGGAAGACATATGGGAACATATGTATATGTATAACTGATTCACTTTGTTATAAAGCAGAAACTAACACACCATTGTAAAGCAATTATACCCCAATAAAGATGTTTAAAAAAAAAAAATAAATAAAATAAATAAATAAATAAATAAATAAATAAAAATAAAAATAAAATAAATGGCCAACAGTATTGGCATGTGGTCTTTAGTTTGTTGATTCCTGACCTAGACTTCTGCCCACAGTAACTTCACAGTCCAATTGGGCAGATATGGAGGCATGTGAAGAGTAATAGGTAATAACATGAGATAAAACAAAGCAGTGGAGATAATAAGATATACACAAGTTCAGAGGAACAAGAAATACTTGAGAATAATAAATATATATTACACGAGCCTTGGATAAGATCACCAATGTTCTTTTACATTCTGTAATCTTAAAACGTACCATCATTATAGATTCATCTCTGTTAGGCAGATTTCCATTCCTGGTAAGTGTACCTCACGAGAGTACATTTTTATTAAAAGAAGTGGGTGGAAAAGGTCTAGAAGAAAGGTACAGAAAATCAAGGACTTCTGAAATTTAACTGGTTGATTAAAAAGACTTGAAAGTACCATAATATGATGTTTGTGTAACTGCCATCTTCTCTATTTTACACATCCCTGTCCAAGACCTGTGCGCCTTAGAGTCTGATGATTGCTTCATTTAAGAAAGCCATGTAGGATGATTCTTGGATATATGTTGGCTTTCTGTTTTCATTACAAGCAAATATGGAGCTCCTTTCAGACTAAAAATCAAACTTATAGCTCCCAGCTAATATTGTGGCCAGCACATTTATTTTTGATAGAAACGAATGTCAATTTAATTGCAAATGAGGCACTGTCCTTAGACTCATGGCAAATTGAAATCCTGGCCTTCAGTTCTGAAAGCTTGGGTTTTATGTGCTGGATTTTCCTGACCTGGTTTAGAAAATAACGTTCTGAGTTTCACCAAGCAATATTTAAAAAGGTATCCTGTGCAGATCGTTTTATGGAGATGTGAATGAAAATGAGTTGAAGATGTCTCAAAGCAGCTGTAGTCTCTCATTCAGAGCGACCAAAGACATCAGAGACACTGCATGAAATCAGAGGACATAGGCATCTTCCTTATCAGGGAGCTAAATTTCCTATCAATGAAAAGAGATTCTTTCTTTTAATGTGATCAAGATGGGTCCCTTAGGGTCATAGTTGAAGTACGTTAGTGGAGAGATTAAAGCCTACCTTCTGCTCATCTATATTTAACCTGAACACAAAAGATTAAGAAGATTTTAGACTCTGGCGAGCTGACTCATTCTTATTCTCTCTCTCTCTCTCTCTCTCTCTCTCTCTCTCTCTCTATGAACATTGAAATTATCATTTAAATGTTAAAAAGGGAAACCAGATGCTATAGTTATTAACTTTTAGAATCAACTATAATCTTCCTATTAAATTCTTCCATCCAGGTACAGGCAATTATTTGCTTGATCTTAAGGTGCAGAAAATGCAGGCACACAGGGTTTCAGAAAGTCCAGTTTAAAAGACAGGTGGATAACTAATAATGTGGAAAATTACCTGCAGATTGAGGATATTGGGAATGACTAATGGCCAAAACTAAGTGAGTAAATTAGTTGCAAAATGATACCATTTGCAGTAGTTGTGTGAACGGGGGACAGGAAAGCACAGTGGCATGTGGCAGTGAGCAGAGCTGAACAGAGTTTGAATGTGGCCCAGACTCAGGAAAGCATGCCATCTACTTATGCCTTCCCCCACCCCAACCCCTGCCCTGTGGCTGCCTCTGTCCTTCATTTATTTATCTATTTTTGCTCATCTGTGCTGGGAGAGTAAGTTTTAACAGTGCTGGCTGTGGAGTCTAGTTAGCTTTATAAAGTCTAACACAAAGTCATCACCAAGGTCAAAGCCATCAGTTACAGAGCTTGAGTTTGCTTCACAAACCCAGTAGATTTCAGACAGTCAAATATGGTCAGAATTTGTAGAAAAGGGCACAGGGTGGGCTTTGGAACAATCAAAACTTAAGGTTGACTGTTATTAATTAGAAATATGTTGGTATTATCCTCTAAGACAGGTTTGTTGAGCAAATATAACATGAAAAGCTTTTGTTTAAAGATATTTTAAAATGACGAGTGTCATATAACTGGTAGATTTGCTTTATGTGTTGTATTTTCTCTTTTCCTCATAGAATTTTTAATAAATTGATAGTATGTCTTCAATTCTATGATGTCTTAAGATAGAAAATATACATATCTTGTTGGTATTACATCCATTTTAGAACAGACTTGCTGAGCTACCCATTTTTCCTTCTTCCAGATCCTCTTTGAGATCCCACCCAGTACTAGCAGTTAAAAGGAGGTAACCAATAGCATCGCAGTCCATTGTCTAAACTTACCTCAATGACAACTGAGACAACTTTAATCAATAAAATGTTATTATTATCTATCCTAGAAACTGTATAAATACAGGAAGGTCGGGCTTCCCTGGTGGCGCAGTAGTTGAGAGTCCGCCTGCCAATGCAGGGGACACGGGTTCGTGCCCCGGTCCGGAAGGATCCCACATGCCGCGGAGCGGCTGGGCCCGTGAGCCATGGCCGCTCAGCCTGCACAAATGGAGCGTGTGCTCCGCAACGGGAGAGGCCACAACAGTGAAAGGGGCCTGCGTACCACAAAAAAAAAAAAAAAAAAAAAAAGCAGGAAGGTCTTCTCAGATCTAATGTTCTTGCTGCTGAAGTGGTAACAATCTGAAAAGAAGGCTAATTGACTACTTAATCCATTTTCTTTGATAAATGTTTAATTTAAGCTTACCATGTTCTGCCCATGGTGGTAGAGAGAGGGTATTGAGAGGTGTTTAAGAGAATCACAAAACAAGATGTCTGCCCTCCAAATACTCATAAAACTAAGATGCTCAATTGTGTAAAAAGTGTGTCATTAAGTGCTGTATAGTGTAATATATTCCCCTAAGTCACATGATAGGACATTTAAACTTTCTCCATAGCTAAATTGAAGACATGAAAAACATAATTAACTTTTTTATGTCTTCACTATTAAAGAACAGGTTTTCAGTACTTCATGTGTAAAAGTCAGCAGTTACCTTATACTCAAGCTGCAGAATATATAGGCATATATTTTGGCTGTCTAATCTAACTAACTGGTTTGAAACTTCCTTGTGTTGACTATACTAGTAGACACTGTCCTCCTTCTCCAGGTGAGTTGATCTATCTATCCAATAAAAGGGTTACATAATTCCCTGAGTGTTTTGATGACCAAATTATTCATGGACTGTTGTAACATGGCATGAAAGACTTCAGACTACAATGCTAAAATCCATGGATTAATCCCCTTTTCAATGTTCATTCTGCAGTAGTTGGTGATTCAGATGGGCAAAGAAGAGCTGCCTTTTGCTGAAATCTGTCCTTTGATATTTTTAGGATTAAAATATGAGTCACAGGCCTAGAGAACAAGAGTCCGAAAGGAAAAAAATCACTCTACTGCATTAGGGCATGCACATCTCAGTTTAGTAGGGCATTTTAACCACTGCAATGAGCATTATATGAAACAAAACCGCAACTTCATTAGCAGTTACCAGGTAGAATATAATTCCTTTAAAATGTACTTACTGGTTTACATACTTGATATGAAGTCAGATATTTTCCTTGTGTTGTGTACCTGCTATGGTGATACACAATATACAGATGAGAAAAATGAAAAAAAAAATAAAAGCATGCTTTTGTAAAATGTTTTTAATTTGTTAGAAGACTTTGACGTTTATTATCCAATTCATCAAATTTTTAATTCCAATATTGAATTCATAATCTTCTATCCAAAGCAGTCACTTCCCCTGCTTTTCTTCCTTGTTTTAGTTAGTCATACCTAAATCTTGGAAGCCATCTTGATTACCTATCAAACTCTATTCTACAATGTCTCTCACACCTGAAACTTTGTTTCCATTTCTATTGCTGCTATTCCATTTATTACTAAAAAATTTCCTGAATCTTTTCCCATCATTGTTTACTGATTAAAAAAAAAAAAGTATCCCAAGAGGATAAAATTTATCTGCAGCAGGGTGATTTTCATACTCAAAAAAGTGCATCCTCATTGTCTACAAAATAAAGTGCATGTTACTAGTCAATCATTCAAAGTAGATGGAATCAACTTTGCAGGAATTCTCTATCTGTACCCTCTGATTTAGGATTGAAACTGGATTTTAAGATAGATATACTCTTTTCTACTCTCTTTACTTCTTTTTCTCTTTCTGCAACACCTATGTTGTAGGACTTTTTTTATAGTTTCTGAAGAACTAGTGACTGCCCCTGAAAATGCTCTCTTCCTCTACTTGACATCAGTTGGTCTAAACATGTTCATGAATTATTCTTCCCATTCTTAATAAGTAAGACAGGGTCAGGAGGCAGAGTTGAACTGGCTGCTGTTCTTGTAACTTTGGTTGGTATTGTAAGTCAAATGTAATCAAGGGAAATATAGTCGGTTACAGCGACATGTTCCCTGCACTTGGGATGCAGAGCAGCACTGCCCTCTTCTTAGCTTCCTACCTTCACAACTTCACACTGAGAGGAGTGAACGTTTTCACAGTAAACCAATGGATTATACTATGACAAGTGATCAGTTTTAGTGAGAAAGAAAAAAAAAAAGTTGTGTTTACCTTGAAGCATGTGAAATTTTAGGATGAACAGGAATTACTTGTTCAACTACGAGGGACCTGGCACAAGAGACCTGGGATGATGAAGCAGTCTGCAAAGACTAAATAGAAAAGGAGAGAGGGAGGCTGACCAAATGAAGGATGGAGGCCGTGGGCACCAATGGGAAGAAAACTCTAAATGGAATGAAGAGTCTGCTGGGAATAGTAATAGATTGTTTCTTCTTTTTGTATCATATCTCTACTTTAAGGTAGTTCTCAATCGATTATTTCCTAAATGGTATTTCCAGTTCTTGACTCTGTGAACCTGTTGTAGCCACTGTATATAAAAAAGAAGGACCCCTCACATAAAATTTGCTTTGCTGTCAAAACTAATGACACCACCACATGCACATACACACCAAGAGAACATGAAAATGTTTATTTCTCACATAATGAGGCTTTCTAGGGAAAAAAGGGTGGCTTACAAAAAGATATGAAAATTGATTGAGATATCAGAAAAGGAGACTGACTGCAGGTTTCTATGTTGTTGAGGAGTGGTAGCTGGGATGAGGCCTTGCATGTATGTGCAGAAGATTGCCTTGTTTCAACTTCCCACCTGTGTCAAATAAGGGAGTGCCTAAGCTTAAATATCAGCTTGCCCAAATGTGTGGCAAAAGCAGAAAAAGGAGGGGTGAGGCTTAATAACTGTTAGCAGGTAAACATCAAAAAGTAGAGTCTGACTTTATTACACAGGCATAACTGCCTGAATGAAGTATCAAAGGTGGTGGTTAAAGTGGTCCAGCTCAATGAGGAGAAGCATTTTACCACTGATATTGTTTAAGATTGCTGGTGACTGGTGATAATAAAAGGCATATCAAATTTTAACCAAGCCTTTATTATTAAACATTTTTCTGGAGAAAGAGTACCCTCTCTTATCTGCACATCTCCCAAAACATCCTCTCCCCACTACCCTGGTATATTTGTAGCTACAGGAACACAGAGTCTCTGTCTTTTATTCTACAAAAATATTTTCCCATTGTATCTAAGGCTGGGCCCTCAAAATAGATCCATGAGGTGGTTTGACCTTGTAGAGGAGTGTGGCAAAAGTTTGGGGTAAGTTTCTGCAATAGATGTTGCAGACTCCTACAAAAGCAGTCATCTTTTCTTCATGTAGAAGTAGTATCCTTAACTTCCAGAATCTAACAGAACTTTGTTCTTATCTCATGGATATTGTCATACCTTGATTATTTTATAGATATTTTGTGCTTCTGAATTTTTCTGTAAACTTTTTATTTGGGGATAATTTTAGATGTCTAGAAGAGTTGCAAAAATAGTGCAGAAGTTTCTATATCGCTCTTACTCAGTTTCCCCTAATGTCGATATTTGACATTACCATGGTTTTTGTCAAACTAGAAAACCATTATCGGTGCATTTAAACTCCAGACATTATTTGACTTCCCAGATTTTTCATGAATGACTTTTAAAAATGTTTTGTTCCAAGATTCAGAGCAGCACGTTTCATGTGTTTATCATGTCTCTTTAGTCTACTCTGGTCTGTGACAGTGTCTCAATCTTAACTTGTTTTTCATTACCTTGACAATTTGAGGATAACTGGTCAGATATTTTATAGGATGTCCTTCAATTAAGGTTTGTTGTTGCTCTCATGGTTAGGTTGGATTTATGGACTTTTGGGAGGAATACGATGAAGGTGAAGTGCCTTTTTCATCATATCATACCAGGGGATGCTAGCTTTCATTTGTTTTAATATTTCTTCTGCTAGACTATACAAAAGCTCTTTGAGGTGGGGAAGTATGGATTTTTCACTTTTATATCCTTTCAGCCTGGTTAATAAAATGTTTTCTAGATAGAAGGTACTCAATACGTGTTTCCTGAATTAATTAAAAAATGAATACTTTCTCATACTACTTCCTATTTGGAGAAAAGGGTAGGGAGTGTAAAATTTTAAATTAGAGTCAAGAAAAAGGAGACCCAGACCATAAAGTTGGTAATTAGCCCTGTTAGAACAAGAAAACAGGTATTTGGGACTTCCATATTTATGCCCAAATCATGGAATCAAACTGATTTCTATTGGTAAGTGGCATGCCTAGTTCCTCAAATCCCAGAGTTTACTTTTAGAAAGGAATTGATTAGTTTTCTGTTTGACAAAACCCCCAAAATTCAGGGAAGTGAGTCCTCAGAACAATTTTATTTTTTATTTATTTATTTTTACCGTTAGGGTAATTTAAATATATATATATATATACATACATACATTGGAGTATAGTTGCTTTACAATGCTGTGTTACTTTCTACTGTACAGAAAAGTGAATCAGCTACATGTATACATGTATCCCTTCTTTTTTGGATTTCCTTCCCATTTGGGTCACCACAAAGCACTGAGTAGACTTACCTGTGCTATACTCTAGGTTCTCATTAGTTATCTATTTTATACATAGTATCAATAGTGTATATATGTCAATCCCAATCTCCCAGTTCATCCCACCCACCCCCCTTCCCCCTTGGTCTCCATACATTTGTTCTCTATGTCTGTGTCTTTATTTCTGCTTTGTAAATAAGTTCATCTATACCAATTTTTTTCAGATTTCACATATATGCATTAATATATGATATTTGTTTTTCTCTTTCTGACTTACTTCACCCTGTATGATAGTACAATTTTAAAAGTTAGGGAAACTAGTAAGTTAGCTGATGTGGTATACTGCTCAAATATACCCAGTTAAAATCAACTTTAAGATATAACATTAATGCGGGATTTCAAGATTTCTACTGGTCCAGGAAGAGTAGATATTTGTGACCTTGAATCTTTTAACTTTTTCTGAATGTTAGCTGTTTCATCTGTTTGTGTATTATTTGCTCAGGCTCAGGATTAAAATTGAAGACCCATCTCATCTCCTGAGGAATTCGGGGGTTCAGCATTGGCTTTTTAGTCTTTAGCATACCAATTTTCCCTGCCATCCAGACTTTTATATATGAATATTCCTTGAACCCATTTGATGTGAACCAGAAAACTAAGATAAAACCCTCATTCAAAAAGCAGACACACGGACAAGGAATGCTGCCGTGAATGTGCATTTCTTGAAATACTTTCTGTAATTCCCTGAAGTCCTATAACCTCCCCTGACATCAGTGAAAATTATTAGTTTTGTACTGTGCTGTTGTGTATCATGGTTACCTCTAATTGAAATGGAGGTGTTCCGAATAGCACAATCAGTTAAGAATCTTGCCAAGTGCCTCATTTAGATAATTTATAGTAGGATTCGAGGCTGATGAGTTCAGAGCCCATGAGTTCCCAGAGTCCTTAATCTTTGATCATATTTTGTGGTGGGACAATGCTTGATGAGAGTGGAGTTTGAAGATAACTGCTCCCTGCAAATGTATTTATCAAATACCAATGTTCCTAGCAAAGTGATTTGAGATGGGGATTACCTATCACTGGAAATGAACCACAAGGAGTATCTTAATTTGAAGAAAGTACAGGCTTGATACTTTTTAATAAATTCCTGATATTGAATAAAACGTACCACAGCTCTCAAGTTTAAATGACTTTTTTCATTAGAGACAAGTAGAAAGTTGGAAAAGGGCTAAGAAAGAAATGAAGGAATTAACATCTTTGAAAAAGATTCTGCTGAGAAGTGGCAATGATAAGGGTGAAAAAAAAAGTCACTCTGCATCAACTCAGGGACATATTCCAGTCCTGTTGTCCATGTGTTACACCAGGAGTCTTCAAAGTGGGGTATACCAAGTTCAGGAAATTTGCAACACAATACATTAGGGCATGATAATAAATTATTAAAACATGATAGTTCATTTTTTTAATCTCAGTCTACATTGAGGGAATTTGTTTTATAGTATATATAATAATTTATAGTAAAATTGAATATAAATAGATAAATAAATATAAATTTATTGTGAGTGCATATTGTAATTTTTAAAAATTGAGATAGAAGTGTGATGAGGACATTTTGGGGAACAGTGTCAGACCATCCTGGCATGACTTGTAGTGTGAGGCTGTTCTTTAAAATGGAAATATCTTTCTAAATATTCATCTTTTCTTTCATTTATCTATGGATGCTTACTACCTATGGATATACCTGAACATTATCTAAATCTGTGTAGTTAGCTTGTGTTACTTCTTGAACTGAGCTTCATATGCTTATTAACCCTGAAAAGTGGTATTACCATAATTTATTATATTTTTATTTCAAGATGTATTGCACAGGAGTGCTTACACTCATTTTAGTCCTCTGGTTTCATTCAGAGTTTCAGGCTTCCTTTTTCTATTACTTTTTATAATCTTATGAATGATGAGTATAAATACTTTTTAATTAGTCTTCATATAATCAATTTCTCCATTTGATCTTTGACACTTTCCATTATTTGAAATTTCTTGAGATACTTTTACCAGAGTACTTTGCAGTATTAAAGATATAGACATATATAAAATATTGGTTTAAAAATGTATGTCACTATTAGTGTTTAGATAGTATGACTTTATTTATTCTTTCATTTAACACATATTTATTGAGTATATAGTTTCTGCCTTAAATGTGCTAAGACATGATTATTAACTTTGCACAGAATATAGGCTGATAAGAGAGAAATAGGCCTTTCCTTTCTTCACCTGTGATAAGAGTTATGAATTAGAGATGCAAAGAAGAAAGCCTTATTTAGAGATCAAGAAAGGTTTCTAATGGAAATCCTTACACTTAGGTGAAGATGATGATGCTCAGTATGATGACACATGGTGATGATGAATCTGGTGATACTATGCAAATTTGTATTGAATACTTTTAAATATCAAGCATTCTCCTGAGCACTTTCTGTGAATCAATTCATATAATCCTCATAGTAACCTTAAGAATTAGTTAGTATTATTATCCTCATACTTCAAGTGAGGAGATTAGAGAACAAAAATGTAATAATTTATCCATAGTCAAACAAATATCATGTGGTGAAACTAAAATTTGTATATTATCTACCTGATTCCAGACAACATTTTTAACCATCAGGATAGCTGTACTGCCAAATAGAACTAAAGGACAATAGGAGTAAGACTGAGATCTTAAAATATTTGAATCGTGAAGAAAGTAGCACAAGTGATTAAAATAAAAAAGAATACAGGATATGAAATTCGGAGAAAATTTAAGACAGGCAAGAGAGGAATGGGGGGAGTAGACCATGGATTGACTTACAGGACATGTGAGGGATTTTTATTTATATTATGAAGATGATGGAAATACATTTAAGGGTTTTAAATATGTGTAGTGTATAGGGGTGCATATTGTTTGTGCATGTGAAGATAGCTGGTATTCAAAAGATTATTCTGACCTCCATACTGGGAATGGACAGCCATAGGCCAAATGTGGAGGTGGACCAATATCAACAATGAGATTATAATAGTCCTTAGAAATATGATTTGGTGGCTTAGAATAGGATGGCAATGATGGAGATAAGGAGAAGGAAATCTATTTTGATATGTTTTTTTAGGACTTAAAACCAACTGGATCAGTGATGTGTCAGATATGAGGAAGGAGGAAAGTGGAACTATGGAAGAAATCTTAAAGTTTCTGCTTTGTATAACTGGATGAACCATGTTTTCATTGCCAAGTTCAAAACCACTGAAAAAGTAATAAACCAAAGGCAATCGTGGGTGACAAAAAAAAAAAAAAAAAGACACTAAACTGAGCCTTAAAGAATGCCAACTTCCTGGTTGGGAAGTGGATAAAAATCCTATAAGAGGGGCTAGGATGAAATAATTAGGGAGGTTGTGAGAAAATCAAGAAGTGTAATCAAGGAAGTTAAGGGAAAAGTTTGTACTAAGAAGGAGGGAGTGGTAAACGGTCAATCAATTGAATGGTATTCAGAAGTCAAGAAAAAAGGCAAATGGATTTGAATTTAGGGTCATAGATGTCTGCCTAAAACTTTCAGTCTTGCTAATGTGTCAAATATTCTAAACTTTGACTCAAGCACTGACTGTGTACACTTTATATTCTGAAGCTTTTAGTTTATTTACTTGTAATGTGGAAAAAGTAAGAGAAGAAGAGAATTACTATAATCTCTGAAGTTCTTCCTAGTTTTAAAATTCTATAATAACAGCTAAACTAATTAAATACAGAAAATAGAAGTACAAATATCAAGAGAAGATTGGCACTCACTGAAAAGATTCCTTTGTAACAGGGCCTACTCTACTAATAAACATTTTTCAAAATAACCCTGATTATATCCAAACACAGAAGATAAAAATGGTTGAGTGTTCCAACTGGAAAACTATGAACTGAACAAACTACTAATATTTGCAGAGATAGCCTCCTTTCCATGATTAAGAAGAAAAAAGTCCTGGAAAAGGAAAGGCCATCTACTTTCACTGGAATCAGCTGGAAAACTGCACCTACAGGCAAGACCTTTAGTAGTAACGCAGCTATTTTGGGGGTTTTGTGGAAACAACAGTTGTGGGGGTGGGAAGGAAGACTAAGAAAAGAATGGCATTGTAAATTATAGTAATATCAGTTTGTTGCCAAAGTAATCAGAAATCTCAGACATTTTACTTGATTCAAAGTAGTCTATCACTTCAAAGGAGATACATTTATTTTGTTTATAAGCTACGTACTACATTAAGAGATAAAGGGTAATATAATAAGAGACCCACAAAAGATATAGTAGTAAGTCACAGCTTGTCCATAGTAAGCCTCAGTTTCCTGGCCTGTATATTAGGGGTATTTATAGATAAACAATTGGATCATAAAAACTTTTTAAGGATTCATTCATTTACACAGATATTTTTTTTCTGTGTAAATACATGTTTATTTTATGCCAAGTTTTTTGTGGGGCACTGGGCCTTCCTTCTTGAACTTACATCTCAGTTGAGGAAACAGGCAAGTAAATAAACCTTGTCAACACAGAGTTAGGGGGTCCCTACACAGGAGTACTCATCTAGATAAATCAGAAGAGTCTTCCCAGAGGAAGTGATATGTAAGCTGGGTCTTAGAGATGAATAGTCAAGAAGCAGTAAGTGTGGCGGGATAAAAGGGCCAGTCAGTGGGATTGTATCTTGGTCTTCTTGGGATTCTATAACAAAGTACCATAGACTAGGTAGCTTACAAACAACAGAAATTTATTTCTTATAGTTCTGAAAGTGGGATGTCCAAGATCAGTGTACTAGTATGGTCAAGTTCTGGTGAGCACCTTCTTTCAGGCTGGGGAAGCTAGGTCTTTCATGACTCTTATAAGGGCACTAATCTCTCTCATGAGGGTTCCACTCACGACCCTAATCTAATCCTAATACCTCCCAAAGGCCACACACTGTAATACCATCATGTAGGGGGGTAGGGTTTCAATAAATGAATTTTGGGGGACACAAGCATTTATTCCTTAACATATGTGGGAAAAAAAAGGAGGAAAATATAGTGCTTTCCATCAAGACTGTGTAGAGTTTGAAGTGTCACAGAATATTCAAGTGGATAGGTTTAGTTGGAGGTTGGATATATATGTGATTAGACTTCAGGAGAGATATTTAGAAAGTAAGAAAGGTAATAACTGACTCAATGGAAGTAGAATTGATGTTTTCCAGGGGGAGAGGGGAGAAAAAAACCCTGAGGGAATATATCATACAAACAACAAGCAGGTGAATAGAGAAAATAAAGGAAATTGAAAAGTAGAAGCCAGAGAGATAGAGGGAAAAAAATAATAAGTACAGTTTAGAGACATAGATGCCAAATGTAGAAAAATCTTTCAAGAGAAAGGGAGTTGTCAACAATGCCAAATGATATAATAAAGACACTAAAAACAAATTTATTGGATTTACTAAGAATAAAACCACTGAAATATTTTGTGAAAAGATTTTTTTTGGTCATGGAGTTAAATGCCATGTTGTTTTGCTCTGAGACATGAGAGGGATACTAGGCAAAGAGTAAGGACAGTTGCATCAAGAAACTTGTCTGTATTAGGTTATTTGATTCATTTCAGTGCTGACAGTGTAACCTAGCAGAACCCTAAGGAGCCTTCCCAGAACAGATCACACCCCTCCCTATCCCCCGCCTGCCTTTTGTCTGTAGAAAAACTTTAGTCAAAGAATAAATTAATTAGAGAAGTGAGAAAATGCAGGAAGAAAGGAAAACAGTCATTAAACAAAGTCAAGGACTTTTATTTCCTCCTCAAGTGCTACAGATAATATTCTGAACCATGTCCTTTGAGCTGTTTTGCAGGCACTGAAAACTCCACAGATGGAAGAAGTTAACTGTATGCTGCCCACAAGCACATAGACCTCAGACCGATTGGAACCAGATGGTTGATGATGTTGGGTCCCAATTACCTTACCACCAACTGATCAGAAGAATATCCATGAGCTGATCACACATCCCACAACCCCCCTCCTTTACCCTCACTTTAAAACATTTCTTTGAAAGCCTTCGGGGAGTTTGGGCCTTTAAAGCACTAGTTGCCTGGACTCCTTACTTGGCACCCTGCAATAAATTCTGCACTTTCCTTCACCACAACCCTGTGTCAGTAGATTGGTTTTACTGCACTTGGGCAAGTGGACCCAAGCTTTGGGTTAAGAACCCAAGTTTGGTTCTTAACAGTAGGTGTCTATAAGATAAGAAGCTAAAAAGTGTACATGATTGAAGAAGGGGTTATCTGAAGAGAGTTAACTTTTTCTGGAGAAATTTTCTTTTCTCTCTGCAGAAAAGAGAGAGATGCATATCTGGATAAATTATATTCTAATAACTGACTGGCTTAAATAGAGAAGCAGTGTTGTTACATGCTTCATTTGGTTAGAAAGTGATCATTTCTTTGAACCGCCTCAATAAGTCATTTCTATGGGGAACTCAGCTTAAGGAACCATGGAGTATCAGGAACAAAGTGAAAAGGTCAACAGAAAGGTAAATACACACACACACACACCCCAGATGAAATGTTGTTCACATAAACAAATACACAGTAGACCCACAATCTTATACATTTCTGGGCAGAGGTGTAAAAGATGAATATATGAGCAAGATGATCAAATATCCAAAGATAGTACACTGCTGCCCCTAACTTCAAGACAACCAATCAATTCAGTGTGAAAAATCCATTAACCTCTGTGTCTGGTAACTTACAGACAGAGACAAAGCAGTCGGACAAACTTGGACTTTTCACTCTGCAGTAGATGGGGTTGTTGTCCTATAGACTCAGATGAAAATGTTCATTTTATTAAACCAAGACTTCTCCCCAACCCCCATCACACAAATCTCCACATTTTTATTTTTCTTATGTTAAAGCCTTCATAAATAACCAATTTATCAGCTAGCCAAGTAAGGGTGGTGAAAGCCATAGGGAAAGAAATGTCTTTTGTTTTTTGGCATAAGTACCCTTTTGAATTCACAACAGTATGTGAGCACACTCACAGCATTTCAATATAACATTAGAGTGTGAAAGAGAAAAGGCAACGATCACCCTGAGAGAAATGCTATTGAGAATAACTGGAAAAAATTCATTTTCTTCATGGTGGGATTCACAAAGTAATTCCATGGCAGAAAAGTCAAGGTAAATATTTACTCCACGTTTCTTAGAACCTGCAGGAGCCTAAAACTTTCAGTATTTCTATTTTAATATTTACCTCATGCTTTCGTAAATTAGTTTCACGACCATCATTTCCCAAAGGGTCACTATTTGAGAAAATTAGTGCATGGGGACAATGCTCTGATGCTGGTATGGAATAAAAGTTTCTTTCTTTTTTTTTTTTTTCAATATGCAGAAAAATATGCCCATTGGCCCTTTGGCATAGTTGAAATCTCACTTTTCTTTATATGTTCTGGTTCTCTCACCCAGAGCATGGGTCACACATGTCACATGGGAAAATACATAACATTTAGCTATTTAATTTGTGAAGAAAATAGAAAGTAATCCCTGTGTGGAAAATATCAGAATGGAGGGGTAGTGGCTAAGCCGCTGAAGAAGTAAACTTAAATAATGCAAAGTATTGTTGAGTTTTCAGGGTCCAATGGCACAGAACTACTGTGAGTGTTTAATTTCTGCCTTCAGGAAGGGGTACAAAGAAACTATGTGACGTAAAACAAATTCTTTTTGCTTTCTTTCCCCTCTGCCACTATGCTCAGCTCTGTGAACATTATCTGAATCTATCATAATAGAAGCTGTACATGAATATTTAGGTGGTGTTTCTTTTGAATTTATTCAAGGGTACAAAATTGTCAATCATTTATTAATGTAAAATTCAAACAATGAACTTATTTTGTATTAAATCAAGTGTCTCTGGGTGTATGAGTGTATGTAGAAGCTACTTTTCGTTTTCCTTAAAATTCTTAAATCAGTGCTGTTCGATGTCAGCCAGATTTTGGAAAGGAATAAATGAAGCAGGAAAGAAGAGTGAAGCTGTCTGTAGCCTCTTCTTTGCAAGGAATCGACAGAGATTGTGGAGAAAAGAAACTACAGAGACAGCTATAAGGCAACAGCCAAAAGACTTAAGAGCAAATTTTGATACATTATTTATCTAGATTACAGTTGGTTACATCACAGTTTTGAGGTAAACGTTTAAGATTGCAGGTTAGATAAAATCCAGTATTTGAACTGTGCCTTCACCACTTAATATTAGTGTAATCTTCAGCAAGTTGCTTTAACTCCATGAACCACAGTTTTCTTATCAATAAAATTGAGGTGATAATATCTACCTTATTGAGTTGCTAAGAAGGTCAAATAAAATAAAGCTTGTGAAAATCCTTTATAAATCATAAGAAGTTATACAAATATTAGGAATATTACATGTTGAAAAATCTTCAAATATATATAATCTTAAAGATTTTTCCCACATTTTATTTATAAAAGAGATATATGTGGATAGCTCGATTCCCCAACTACTTTACTGACAGAACACCCAGTGTCTCCCTCTTGACTATTGAACAACACTCAGGGCTACACGTAGTCCTAAAAGGGGGCCGTGTTCAGTTTTCAGTTTATAATTCGAAAAGAGTTGGGATCTGATCAGTCCACTATAGCCAGAATTTCTTGTTGTGACATGGTATTGCTGCTAAAAATTGATAACACACAATCTGCCTGCTCGTGCTGGGCCACTGCTGATATCACATTAAGGCTGACATGGCTTTGCAGGGAGGACAGTCCTACTCATGCTAAACTCAACCAAATTCTCTGCATTGGCTGCAGCAATTAGAGAGTTCTAATCTTTTCTTTAGATAGTTCATATTTTCATTTCTGTATCTTCCAGGGCATAGCCAGGCCCAAAAGACCAAATTCACTTCAGGTCTACTATCAACCACATCACAGACCCAGAATTGTCATCCTTTTCTCCTACACTCCTTGTACGGTGATGCACTCTCTTGTCCTATCGGATGAATGAATTTGAATTTGGGATAATTTACTTCTCTAAGAATATCTTCTAAAATCATTTTGTTACTGAATCCAAGCTCATACTGCTTGCAGAATAACAGACTGATAAATTGAGAGACAAGTTGTTGGAGCAAGAAATAGCAACTTTACTCAGAAGGCCAGCAGACTGAGAAGATGCTCAATTAGTGTCCCAAAGAACCATCTTACCAGAGTTAGAATTCAGGCTTCATTTATATTAAATGGGGAGGGGGTATGGCTGGTTGTTGCAAACTTCTTCCTGCTGGAATCCTTTGTTCTTGCAGTTGTCCATGTAGGTCTGGTAACAAAGTTTTTATAAACTTCCAAAGAGACAAATTTTATTCTTTGTCCTGAAACTTTTTATCTCTATATGAATAGGAAAATGCTTAAAAGCTAGAGCCTTGAGAATGGACTACCTCATGTATTTCAGGCTATAGGAAACAGTCTTTTACAAAAGGTGCAGAGCCAGCATGCCTAAGCACAGGAACAGAGTACAAAAGTTAGAACTAAAGGGATAGAATCAATATGGAGTCAAGTTTGTTCTGCTACAATTTCAATAAACTCCACACCTACCTTTCAGGAGAACCACTTTTAGCCATCTCCAGAAGATCTTCTTTCATGCAAGAAGATAAAACAAAGACCAAGCAAAACAAAACTCTTAAATTTAGTTTCACCCCTGCAGTAGGATACATAATTAACTCAGTTTGCTATAGCTCAAATATTTTGAAGATCCCATGTATTAGTTGGTTAATACAAGATGCTATAACAAACAAACCCCAGAATTTTAGCAGCTTAAAACAATATACATTTACTACTTTCTCATGGAACTATCCATTGTGGCTCCATTATGCAATACATTAGGGCAGAGAAAACAAATTTGCTATTTAAATTGCTTCATAAGTGATGTCACCTATGCTAACACTTTATTGATGAAGACCTCTCAACCCTTTCTCAATCCAGTAAGTGGAAGTGGGACGTTGGGAAATAAAATCCTTGGCTAGATAACTGCTAAGTAACAACAACATAATAACATACAAAGGAAGCATGAGACTCATAGACAGCAAAGGATCTCTGAAACATGATGTTTATGCTGCTGCCTGCTGAGCTCTTTAAATTTTTCCAGAGTAAAACCAATATCCATCCTTTCAACTCATCTGCCCTCACTTTTTGATGTTCTAGGAGAGGAGTCAAACCCCATATTCCAAGTGTATTTTAAAGAGGACCCAGCCTTGTGCAAGATCCTAAAGGAACTCGGGCATTTGAACTTTGAATTTAAGGCTACATTACCTATGGAGGGATGTGCTACTTAAAGGCTGAGAGAAACTAAGCAATACTGATGCCCACCAACAATTCCTAGGTTCCAATTTTGTGAGAAATATTGAAAAATATTACAACTATTATCAATGAGTTTATTTAAATTATCTATTGGGATAATCAATTAGTTTAGAGTTTAAGAGTTTGTAAGCTTTAGGTGATCATTGTATGCACTATGAATAAAATTGTGTACATGATTCCAAAATCTACTACCAGTTTTTCTCCTAACTTACTTTCTGATAGAAAGGCTAACAATACATATACGGGACTCTAGTGGATTCAATGAAAGAGTGAATATAACAAAGGACATGTTTGCCTTATGATACTTATGTTGTAATATTTATTTTGATAAATAAGTGAGACACAGTCCTTCCAGATTCATCTGATACCTTTAGTCTTTTTCTTTTCTTTTCTTTTTCTTTTCATATTCCTGAGTTTTTCCAGGCTTCCAGGCTACCAGGCTCTGTGCTAGATGTTCTCTCTGCTGGGTCTTTCCTTTTCCTGCTTCTTGGCATCGTCAACTCTTCTCACGCTTTAACAGCCTCGACATTCATCTCTCTGATCACAGTATCTAAAGTCACATTCTCCCAAACTCACAGTTTCTCTAGAAGTTTTCCATCAATACCATACTATCTGAAATTATTTATGCAGTCATGAATCTCTGGTTATATAGTCACATATTCAGTTGCTCTAGAAATGGAGCTTTCTGCTTTACTTTTTTTTTTTTTTCTATAACCAAACTGATTCCTGTTTAAAAAGCAGAAATTTTATCTCAGTACATTTAGGAACACCCCTGCCTCTTTCTCCCTCCTCACCAGCCTCCAAATTGCAACTAAATTTTAGGGGTTCCCTGAATGACCCTTGTTAGGTGGTAGGATGTGGTGTGTATGTGAGAGGAATCTTGTTATTTGTCCTTTTTTGTGAAACTAAATGAAACTTGAGCTTCATGACTCCTCCATGTCTTTGTATCCATTTCTGTTTTCTTTGTATTAAAAGAGAATTGTGTAAGCTTTAGGTCCCTCAAAGCTGAACCTACTCCTAACAATATCCTTAGAAAGGCCACAGAAATAAACACTGTATTTTACACTAATTAATCCATCTATACAAGTCTCATTTTTCACTTGGGGAGCTTCAAATTATCTCTGTCATTTGAGGGAGGCTTGACAGTTCTACTGAGATGTTTATCCCAAAGAAAAAAGCCTTTGTGACCACAGTGGCTATGTTTAAAAGACTGATGGACTCGCATGCAAAAATGAGGTACAATATATTTTGATAACTCCAAAGGAAGAAATTAGACAGAGAAGGAAACAAGGAAGGGAGGAGGGTTATTGGGGACCACATATGTGCCAGGCACTTTACATTTCCTCATTACTTCTTACAGACAGGGAAATATATGATAGATACTTTATTTACATCTCTTTACATAGTAAAAAAATAAATTAAGAAAAACTTCAGAAGAATTGAATTTCCTTCCCAAGGTCACTACTAGATATAGTAAGTGGGAAAACAGACACATTCTCTCCTTTATGACTCTAAATCTTTACAGGTGCAATAAATACCCTGTGGAATGTATCTCTGTTACTACAATATGCTTAAGAACAGAACTGTTATATAGTATGACTATTACATTTATTTTTTAATAATAAAATGATATTTCTTACATTTATGTGAATTGTGCATTCTAGACATATTATTGAAATATCCTGTGTTGACCACAGCAACCACACAAATAGGCAAATTAAATAGAAACACAAATAAGTAGATGTATGTACATAAATTACCTTTTGTACCGGAGTCATGGGGAAAAGCCTGTGCACACAACAATGCCACCTGTGGCCGTAAGAGAACCGTTCTGAAAAAAGACAAAGGAAATAAGATTGGTACGTAGAATGTGGATGGGCATGGCAGGGGTGGGAATCTTATGGCCAGAGAAAAGAAATCTGCTTTGTAAAGAGAGATAAAGGGAGCAATATAAAAAAAAACAAACTCACAATGAAAAGACTCAAAATAAAATATAATGAAGCTCTTCCAGTATTTTGAGTCCCATAAGGAGGCTGCAAAACAACAACTTGCTATCAGAATGAAACTCTGAGTGTTCCCATCAGAACTAAGTTACATTAAACAAGAGCAGTTCTCGGCGTATTATGCTGCTGTCATTTCTTGGTAAATCCATGTCATTAGCATTGATTTCTCAAGGAGAGATTAAAAGAGGTTTAGTTAGGAGAGTAAGGCAGGAGTGGATATTATCCAAGCCAGTGCAGCTCTGGGTCTCAGAGATGACATTTTCCTCTCTGCTTCATTAACTTGCAGAGCTTGTCGAGCTTTGGCTGTTTCTAATTAATTCTTTTACTGGCTTTTCTGAGTGTGTATCATCGCTGGCAAACCATATAAAATGAAGAAATCTCTCTAAGGTTTTACCCTTTTAATTATTATTTTTATTGCTTAAATGAAGCACCAGAATTGCAAATGTTGACATTTTGGTTTATTCTAGTCATTAGAGTTTTCAAAGGGGGGAAAAGAATAAAGAAAGGAAGAAGAGGAGGGGAAGCGTGAGGGGGAGAGGTGGTGTTGAGCAGAGGAAATGAGGTGAGGTTGGGTCTCAGTCGTGCAGACAAACACTGAACAGGGAAAAACAAACAGGTTTGCCTAAAGTGACCTCCATGATGATTTTGCTCTTGTGAAAAAGAACAGGAAATGAAATATCATTAGACGTAATTCCTAGTGGTCTGTTATACCAGCCAGTGCTTAGATTACACAGGACTTGATGTGATATTTTTCTTTTTTTTTTGCGGTACGCGGGCCTGTCACTGTTGTGGCCTCTTCTGTTGCGGAGCACAGGCTCCGGACGCGCAGGCTCAGTGGCCATGGCTCACGGGCCCAGCCGCTTCGCAGCATGTGAGATCTTCCCGGACCGGGACACAAACCCGTGTCCCCTGCATAGGCAGGCGGACGCTCAACCACTGCCCATGACATTTGTTTTGATGTAAGCAAGTAGTTCCAAATATGGTACACAGTCTTTTTGTGTCCATTTGTTTGTTTCCATTTGGGTATTAGAAATACAGAGCATAACTTTTGGGAAAAAGAAACTTCAATCAAAACAAATTAGTTAACAAGTAAATTTGCTTTGGTGATCCAAAGAGCAGTTGCTGAGAAAAGCCAGCTCTGGCGGGCCTAAGAAGTCAGTTTCAACCAATATTAATTGAACATCTATGTAAAAAGTACTATGTTGGATGTGCGTATAGGTTGAGTGTTATAAGGAAACTCTAGAGAAATCTGCCTTTTAGTATTTTAGGTTGAGTTTGTAATATAAGACACATTCAAATAAAAATGTAACACACACTATTGCCAATAGTCTCCTTCCCATATATTGAAAAGAAGTTTGATTTACAAGTCCATTTTTGAAGTTGGGAGGCATTTTTCCCACAGAAAAGTGTTTTAGACATGGTGTTTTAGTTCCCAATCCACTCACAAAAGCCTATTTAAGTCATAATGTAGCTGAACTACAGTAATGTCCTAATAACACTATGGAAACTAAATGCAAAGCATAACAATGTTTCTATGGCATAATGCATTCAGAATTTAAATTTGCATCTCCAGGAGTGGGACTCTGCTGCTGTGTTGGAAGGGGAGTTATCTTAGCTGCAAGTCCTCTGGGCCCCTGTCATTTTCACTCAACAATTCAGCAGGGCAGGACCTGCAGACATGTATATAGAAGTAAGTGCTGAGTCCCAGAGGGGAGGTGTAAGAGCATGGTGGTGAGGAGTCCTGAGAAACGTTGGCTACTGGTCTATATTAATCCCTGAGGGCGTGGCTTGGCCTGACTGGCTCCTGGTTGCGAAGTTGTTTTTCATTTATGTCCCCCAAGGAAAGGATGCGTTTCTATTCTGGCTGTCCTCCAGAATTGGTCTCACAATTTTTCTCTCCTTTTATCCCTGAAGGGATTGCATACTTCTTTTAAGAATTTTTAAGATTTGTTTGCCTTTTTTTTTTTTTCTTTTAACTCTTATGTGAATGCAAGGAAGACGCAGAAGGAAAGGCTCTTTCCCTTTCTACTTCTATACATATCTCCTCTTCCCTCAGTGTCCATTTTCATGTTGTAGATTAGATCTTAGACACAAAGCCAATATCTATGCATAATCATTTCCATTTCAAAGAACAAGACCAGTCACGTCATTCTAATCTAGGAAAGGAGAGAATTGAGAGGATAACACAATATAAAAATAACTCAATTTATTGATCATATACTATGTGACAAGTAATGTTTTAGGTAATTTGCATGTATTAATTAATTTAATCTTCCTAAAAAGTAGGACAATTATTATCCCTTGTGTACAGATGAGAAAACTGGGGCACTGCCCAAGACCACAGGGCTTCATAGGTGATGAGGTGGTGACACGTTCTTCAAAGGGATGAGGACCAAGAATGCTGCTGAGAAGACCAGTAGAATACTACTGCTAAGAAAGGTCTTGTTAAGGGGATGTTACTTCCTTCCAACCTCCCTTTTTTTCCTAATCATCCATCACAGTTAGTTTAGCCCCTACAAGTCTGAATTGATTCTAAATCTAGCAAGGTGAGGTAGCGGGATGAATTTTAGAGTCTCATCTCAGGTGTGTAAGAAATACCTTTTCCTTATTTCTCTGTAACTCAATTTTATTTCTAGATATGATTTCCCATCCTACCAAGTATTTGGAAGTTTAGTTTAGTTGTTCTTGGAATTTTCCTAAGGTGATATAGGATTCTAGGATGTTATGTATGGGCTGAAGATTTGGGAAGATGCTGACACCCCCTCATCTATCTATATAGGTTACCTCTGACACGTCCATAATTCCTGGGTACATGACATCTTCAGGCTCCCAGGCTCTATGCTATCTCAGACTCATGCTTGGGACTTGGGAATTTTGATTAAGCCTGAGAACCCTGTGCCCAGAACTCACCAACTCTGCTGCCATTCCAGTTGGAGGATCTTGCCATTAACCAGCAATGCTGTCCAGTTTTAAGGACCAGCGCCTCCTTGCTGTGGAATTTCCAGAACTTTCTTTCCCCACATTCTGTTTTCACATTTCTTCTTAGTGCTTCTTTCACTTCTTTCACTTGATCTTTGAAAACATTCTACCTTCTCTGAAAAATTTAACCTTTTGAGAAAAAAAAAATTAGAAATACCTGTAGGCTACTCCATCCTTCCACCATGAGGATGGTAACAACAGAATCAGAGAAGTAGTTCAATGAAGGGAAGGAAAAAGAGGCAATAAGGAAGACAAATAAAAGACAATGTTTTCTTAATATTTAAAAATGTTTTCCAATCACAGCAAGAATAAGGAGGGGTTCCCAGGCAAAGATAAAAAGTCAGAGAAAAGGAAAATGTAAGGGAAGCCAATCTCTTGTGGCACCAGCAGTGGGTAATGAGGATTTCTGCAGCGACAGTATCTATTAGGGAGGCACAGACAATCTCTAGCTTTAGGTGAAGAATGGCTGGAATGGAGAGGTTGGATGGTGGAATTACTGAGGAAGGACATGGGGTTTCTTCTGGATTTTAAAAGATGAATAGGATTTGGAAAAGCAGGAACAGAAAGGGAAACATGTTCAATAGCAAACTATCTAGTAAAATTCAGCATGTGGCTTGAGTAGTGTCAAGTATAGCCCATCAGCAGAGACAAGAGTCAAACTAGCACTGGACAAGCATGAAGATCAGAATAATGTACCTGTCCTTGCTTTGCCACAAACCCAACCTTGTGCATGGAGGTCAGGTTTCTCCTGTAGAACAAGGGAGTTTTCTTCTTGGATCCATTTGCTTCCTTCTACTTCTGCCCTTTTGTTTGTGACACTGAAAAGTGTGATCCACCATCCAGGTATTGGGCATGGAAGCTGCCAATCTTCTTACCTGAGAATTATGAAATGGGCACATTGTGTACTCCCTTCTCTCAGGGAATTTACAATCTCAAGGTAAAAATTACCATTAAAAGTAAACATTCAAGGAAGCAAAATATTATTTTCTTCACTTTTCTGGTCTGATTTCCAATGTCACCCTTGCCTTCTTTGATTCCTGGCATAAGCCACAAAACTTACTTTTCAGACTATACCTTTCTTATCGTTCCTCTTTCGTATCTCTGTGAAATTAGTCTCAGTGAGACCATGGCCATGAGTATAAGTGCGTAGATAACCCAGTGAGGAGCTGGTACAGCTTGTACGGCAGTACTAATGAACTGATGCTCTAAGTACAGAGACATTGGCATAGAGCGTTTGTTGTGTTCTACGTAGCGCAAATTAATTTTCCAGGGTTACAGAATGGTCCAACTCTAAAGTGTTTACTTTCACTTCTCTCCGACCCTGGAATCCATTGTTTACCTCCCTCTTAATAAAACCCAAGAGTTGCAGGATTCAAACTACATCTTCCCTTTCCTTTGAAATTTCATACAGTTTCCTCCAAGTATCTACAACTTTACAAAGAGACTTCTCCTCTGTAATTTTTTTTCAAAGAAATAAACAAAATGCTTGCATGGGGTTTGGCAAGATGGGAGGATTTTTCAGCATTATTCAAAATTATTTCTTTCCAGTATCTTGAGATTTAGTTTAATTGTTTTCCGTCAGTGTGGTTTTAGTTTTATTTATTTATATTTTTGCCTCCACTGGGAAACAGGAGAATTAGAAAAGCTGACTCTGTTTGCACTTGGATTTGTCCTTACATAACCATCAGGTGCTCTGGCAACGGATGATGCTGAGTTTGGAGGAACACTGGAAAGCAGTCATCTGGAAGAAAATAAATTGGAGATTTAAAAAAGTCTATTCTTCTGCCATAGTAGTTTTTTGAATCAAACATCTTTGACTTCCATGAAGATCATAATGAAAAAATACAGAAATGATCCACTGTTGATGAGTGTGTGAGTTTTGGACAAGGGAGGCAGGGAGGTGCCAGAGAGGAGAATTTGCTGGTGAGTAAAACTTCTTCCAGGCAGGTGGCTAAATCTTGACAAACTGCCAAAGCACTTTAACAGCAGCCACTATTGCTCAAGGCACTCTTCCATGCTTTTAATTTTTCCATACTGAAATACCTTGAGCAAAAGAATCTGCCAGCAACTGCCATCAACGGACGGTTGTATAAATGACAGAAAGAGAGGTTGAGTTAGTGTTTGAGCAGGTTAGGCAATAGGTGGGCCTTCTAGTGATGGAGAAACAGCAAGAAACAAGGTGAATGGGGGCGGCTGAATGAACCTGAGTGTCTCAGGAAAGCATGGAATCTGCTCTTTGATCTTCATAGAGGACACAGAAAGTGAAATCTTACTAATTGTGGAACAGGGATCATGCCTATTAGTCCACTGGTATGACTCCCTTGTCTGGCATATAATTCTAAATATTAAATATTGATTGAAAAGGTGGAATATAATTTATTTAGAGTAAGAGTGACTAGAAGGGCACAGTAAGCTGAATTAAACTGAGTGACAAGCTGTAAGAAGTTCCAGTTTGTCTTAAAAGCTGGAGCACTTGGCCTGGAAGTCTGACTTTTAGTTCCACCTCTGCTCTATTTGGCCATGGGACTTTGCATGGCCAGGTGGCTTTTCCAGCCCTTAATATCTTAATCTGTTAAACAAAAATAATAATAAAGAATGATTAGGTCATGTTTAGCATAACTTCTAGGTCTGATACTCTATTTCATTTTATTTTATTTTTTTAGGAGAGACTTTCAAAATGGCAGATGTTCAGGGAGGGAAGACAAGAGAAAGTGTGTTAAAACATGATTAAAAATAATATATAAATTCAGTCATTGCAAATGGAAATGCCAGCATCAATGAGGTTACCTGTCCACAGGGGGAAGTGAGCTATTATAAAACATATCCCTGACTCTCCATTAATATTCACATGGTTGAGAATTTATTTTTAAACTCAAGCACTCTATGATTTTGCCTGTAAATGTGCCATGATGAAATGAGCACCTCAAGCAGGAGCAGATTTGAGAAAGCATACTATCTTTAGGTAAGTTTAGTAAGACTTACATCTTTAGTTGTTAGTTTCTTTAGTATCTGGAAGATCATTTGCAGGAATAAAATTCCCCTGAGTTTTCCTTCTTCCTAGCTTACCTGCCCACTCAGCAGGCTTATGTTCATCAGACACACATCCTCATCGACTAAGGAAAATATTAATACACAACTTGGGACAGAGATTCATTCAAAATGAAATAACAAATATTTTCTTTTGGAAGACTAAGAGATTGTAGGGAAGATCAAACACATAGCCACTAGGGTAATGTAGCTGTGGGTTTTCCAGGAAAATGTCCAGCCCTAGAATATACTTTGTTTACTGTCTCAAAGAAACTGCTTTACAATGGTGCAAATATATATATTTTTAAATTAGTTTATTTTATTTATTTATTTTTGGCTGCATTGGGTTTTCCTTGCTGCATGTGGGCTTTCTTTAGTTGTGGTGAGCGGTGGCTACTCTTCGTTGTGGTGTGTGGTGGCTTGTCTTGTTGCGGAGCACAGGCTCTAGGCGCATGGGCTTCAGTAATTGTGGCACGTAGGCTCAGCAGTTGTGGCTCATGGGCTCTAGAGAGCAGGCTCAGTAGTTGTGGTGCAAGGGCTTTGTTGCTCAACAGCATGGGGGATCTTCCTGGACCAGGGCTTGAACCCATGTTGCCTGCATTGGCTGGTGGATTCTTAACAACTGCGCCACCAGGGAAGCCCAGTGCAAATATTTTTTTCCCCAGTATCACATTCCGACAGCTTATATTCATGCTGGTGTGTAAAAAACAGGATAGCCAGTATTATTTGAGGTCAATTTGAAGAGGAGGTAGTGAAGCAGTAGGTGTTGCCATAAGGTATACATGTTTAATATTGCAGCATCATCACCATAATTTTGTCACAAATTGTTTCTAAAATAAAAGGTCAAATAGCAGTTAGTTAAATATTGTATTTTATTTTAATTTACTTTACTTTTTAAATTTTATTTGAAAGAATTTACATACAATCCTAGCAGGAAATACAGATCAACAGCATGTTATAATAGAAAAAGCACCGTTCCTGAAATTAGGAGATTTAAATTCTAGTCTTCTGGCCTTGGATGACTCAGTATCTCTGAGCTTCTCTTCTTTTGTTACCTTTGTTTGTTTGTTGTTTGTTTGTTTTTTTTTAATTTGTAAAATATAGGGAAATAATGACAAAGATCTCTATGGACATTTTCAATCTTAACTTTTTCAACTGCCTATATTTAAGAATTAAATTGTATAGTATAACATTTTAGATTCAAAAAGGGCATCATCACATATGCATAGGATGCCTAGGGACAATGGAATATTTAATTTGAGAGTATAGGTTACATAGGTAGGGTTGAGTCAACCTAGGGAGAACCCTGACTGGCATGGGAATTCTGATTTAGTACACTTAATTTCATCCTCAGCCTTAGCATACAAGTGACTTGTTGGGGAAGATGAATCTGAAAGGCTAAAGAAAGTGATGATTACTAGAATAGTCACATTGTTTAACTGATCTGTTTCTTATCCCACTCTCTGAGATAGGATTCTATTATAATTTCTACCTTACAGATCAAAAATTATAAACCAACTAATTAAAGGATTTTTACCAATATCTCAAAGAAAGTTAAGCATCATAATCAGGACTTGAACCCAAATCTCACAATTACACATTTAAAGCTAAAGGAGCCTTAAATGTCGTTTAGTTTAAGAATTCAAGTACAGTGCTACTTTGAGAAAACATAGGTCAAGAATCTTTTGCTTAAAATAAAAATAAAGACAGATTCAGGAGATATATTTTATGATTTTATAACTAAAATTTCCCTTTGAAAAAATACCTATTTTTCTTTACCCAACATAGCCTGAATAGGGTATTCTCTGGACAAGCTATAACACTTTCAAAATTCGTCTTCCTTGACCTCATTTCCATTTCCTTAACCATTGTCTCTCTTCCACAGTAAAAATTTCCCTTACATCAGGTCCTAACAACCTACCAGTATTTTTCACTCTGCCTAACCAATAACCTGTGCTTCATGGTACCTTATCTCTGGCTGGCATTTTGTTACTTATTTTTGTTTATTTCTTATGATCTTAAATTCAACAGAAAGTAAATTCCATGAAAGCATCGCTGGTCTGCTAGCCTCGGCATTTCACTATCTCCAACCTCAGTGCAAATCCTGGCCTCCCCTCAACCTGTTTCAGGACACCCAGACACATAATTGATACTTGCTGGCTCAGTTGACATTAATTTATATTCTAAATACTGCCATATTGTAACTAATTCTAAATGATGCCTTGCATGTGTCCTAATACAATCTCCAGTTTTTAATTCCCTATTTATTATGCCTTTGTGTATAATTGGAATCTAACCTTGTTAAATGATGAACTGCTTGTCAAGTGCTATGCTCCCATATTTGTCCATAAGGTGGAGCTGGAATAAGAAGATATGAATAAATACTTTTAAGAATGTTCACATGTTTGAGGTATATATCCCTTTGACCTTATAATGCTCTTGTATTTATTTAAACAAGTGTTTCTTGTATTATTTCCAAGCTATTTCAGTGCTCATTTAAAGAGAATATAAGACAGTGCCTACCTTCAAAATATTTACAGTTTAATTCTGGAACTATTTCTGATTAGAAATGATAAATAACAATATATAAAAATGAGTTGCAGGGCTTCCCTGGTGGTGCAGTGGTTGAGAGTCTGCCTGCCGATGCAGGGGACATGGGTTCGTGCCCTAGTCCGGGAAGATCCCACATGCCACGGAGCGGCTAGGCCCATGAGCCATGGCCTTTGAGCCTGCGCGTCAGGAGCCTGTGCTCTGCAATGGGAGAGGCCACAACAGTGAGAGGCCTGCGTACCACAAAAAAAACAAACAAAAAAAGAGTTGCAGTAGATTTAAAAATAGCTAAATGTCACTCCCCTTAGAATCCTGGTAGCCTCTGTGGCTGTTTGTCCAAAAGAATGCAGTGAAAATGACTCTGTGCCAATTTATGGGCATGGGTTTTAAGAGGTAGGAAGTTTACATTCCCTCTTTAAATACTCAAATTTGGAACCTAGCCATCTTTCTATGAGGGTTTTCCAAAAGCCCAACTGATAGGCTCATGCAGAAATGAACTAAGGCTCCGAGCTGAAATGTACAACTGACAGCCAGGACCAGTTTGCCAGCTAAATGAGTGAGCCATCTTGGAAATGGATTTTCCAGCCCCAGGAAACTTGCTTGAACTGACACTGGTGTGGCACAGATAAGCTACTTTAACAAAGCCCTGTGGAAATTACAGATCTCTGAGGAAAAAAAAAAAAAAGATTCTTTAAAATATTAACTTATTAAATTTGGAGATGGCTTATTAGGTAGCAATAGGTAAGTACAGCACCAAGTTTTGTTTTGTTGTTATTATTTCTACATTCTTTTCTCTCCCTAAGTTCATTTAGAAATCTCTCAAACTTAACTCCTCAGAGGGATCTTCTCTGGCAATCCTACCTAAAGTCACACACTGCTACCTATTCCCTATAACTTTGCTTTATTTTTTGTTATAGGATGCATTTCTACTTTAATTATTATATGAGTCTATTTATTTATTTCCCTTTGTCTCATTAGTATATAAGATCCATGAGAAGAGGAACTTTTTTTTTGTTTGTTTATTGCTGTATCCTCACTTCCTAGATTAGGGCTTGGCATATAGAAGATGCTTAATAACTATTTGTGAATAAATGCCTGATAAGTGAGATGCCAGGGTGGCTCAGAGATGAAAGAGATCATAGTGGCTTCTCAGGCTGAATAACAAGGAGGAATTTTTTAACAAGCTGGACTGGAAGTAGAGAAGGATTTAGAGAAAGTAGATAGGGAAGGAGAGGAAAAATAGAAGAACTTTTAGTTGAGAGAATTAGAATAAAAAATAGATCAAAAAAGAGAAAGTTCATGGTATAGTTAAAGAAAGTGGGTAAACTATTTGGAATGGAAAAATGATGCGTGGTCATGTAGAATAAAATTTTTCTTTTATACTGAAGACAACTCAATTCTTTAGATAGTCACCTTCCCTGGAGTGGAGCGGTCCTCCAAGATGAGCCACCTTGTGATATTTGTGCTTTTCATAGTCACACACACACTGAATGGAGCTGATGTGTGTAACTCATAGGATTGTGCAGAAATGATAATGTGTGACTTCTGAGACTAGGTCACAATGATGCTATATCTTCTTCCTTTGCTCTCTTGGATCACCCACTCCCAGGAAGTTTAGCTGACATATTGTGCCTCTCCTTTATGAAGAAGTTCATGAGGTGAGAAGCTGAGGCTTTCTTGACAATAGCCACATATGTGAACTGTCTTGGGAGCATATATTTCAGCCTTATTCAAGCTTTCAGTGACTGCAACCCCAGATGATATCGTGGTAGCCACATCATGAGACATCTGGAGTCAAAACTAACCTGCTACACTGTTTCAAAATCCCTGACCTACAGATTGTGAGATAATACATTCTTATTGTTGTTTTTGCTAAGCCATTGTGTAATAGTTTACAAAGTACTAGATAACCTGTACACCTGGATTTCTTAACACTCTCTTCTGATCCCTTTCCTCCTTCTCTGGATGCTTCTTGGTTCCCTTTGTATCTCTCTCTCTGCATTTTTTATTGTTGCTGTTTCCCAGGTCATCATCTTTGATCTTCTCTCTTTTCCATTTATAAAATATCTTAGGAAAATCTTTTCCATTCCCATGACTTCACTTACCACTATTATGTTAATGTTTCCCAAATCTATATTTTCATTGCAAATGTATACTCTGATTTATAGATCATATATCCAGGTTACCTCCAAATATTTCCACTTGACATTATAACTTTAGACATGACCTCAAATTCTTGTTATTCTCAGCATGTACCTTCCCCACTAAACATGATTTTCATCTAGTATTCTTTGTCTGAGTGATCACTTTGTCACTCATCCTGTCATACAAATTAGAAATTGGAAATTAATCTCATCTTCTGCAATATATTCAATAGATGCCAAGTCCTTTGGTATTTCTTGTTTATGATATATTTCATACCTATTCCAAGTTTCCATTTCCATAATTACTGAAGTGTTTTAAACCTTTATATGTCTAGTCTAAATTATTAAACTATGATATTAACAGGTATCCCTGACTCTTGTTTCTTTTTTTTTTTTCCAATTCAGTCTCTATTGTGCTGCTAGAATAATTGTGCTGAAAGGAAAATCGAATCAAAACACTTCCCTGATTAAGCATTCCCCATAACATTCATGTTAAACTCTAAAATCATTGCCTAAGATCCTAAAACTGTGTAGGACCTAGCTATCTTCCAATCTGAGCCAGTTATTAGTGCTGTGTTGCAAACCACCCCCAAATTTAGTGGCTTAAACCAATAAAGCCATTTATTTTGTTCATAAAGTACAAATTTCGTAGAGCTGGGCAGGGACAGATCATCTCTGCTCAGTCAATAGCTGAGGCAGCTCAAAGGCTGAGGCTTAGAACCATCTGAGGGCAGACTCACATTTCTATTGGTCAATGCTGGCTGTTGGCTGGGAAGACTCACACAGTCTGGGCAGTCAGTGAGAACATTTACTCATGGACTTTCTAAGTTTCTGTTTGGCTTTCTCACAATACAGTGGAAAGATTGCAAGGGAAAAGAGAGAGCCAAGTGGAACCTGTGGCCTTTTTTGACTTAGCCTCAGTCTTGTAAGGTCACTCTCTCTACACTGTATGGGTTAGTTACAAACCATCCTAGCTTCAAGGGGTGGGAAATGGATTCCCTTTCTTAACGGGAGAAAGGCAAGTTTCTGGAAGAGTACATGGGGTCCAAAATATTGCTGTTGCTATTTTGGAGGAAGCTAATCTTACACACAGTTCCATTGTTTGACAAATGGACATTGTTATATATATTTTAACTCTGTTGAATTAATTGCAATTTCCAAAATAGATAACACATTTAGTATATTTAACCCTGCACATGTTCATCTCTTTGTTTGGAATATGAACCATTTACCCCTCTCTTATGCCCAATTCTTCCTCCAAGATTCAGCTTGGCTGATACTTTATCTTAAATTCTCTTTAAAACCCTAGCTCCCATTAGGCACCTTCCTCTGGGCTTTTTTAACGTTATTTTCAATCTTATCTTCTATGTGTTTGCCCTGACATTGTACTTTCTTGAGTACTCATCTGTCTTTTCCACTGGACTCTAAGCAACTTGGAGCAACTGGTAGGGATGCAATCTCTGCAGTTAAATATTTAATGAATGCTTGGGGTAAAGATGTTTGGGGTCCCGTTGCCAAAGACCTTGAATGTCAGACTAGAGTTCAGACTATATCCTTGTTTTCACTAATTATATATATGTTGATAGCATTAATCACAGAAAGAATATAGAACTAACATGATAACAGAATAATACATTATAAGCCAATGGTTGGAGGTAGAGTGTTCTCTGATGATCTATCTAAAAAACAACAGCAACTATCTTGCTTAGATTTTAGATGCAAGTTGAGGAAAAGACTCAGGCTTTAAGATTTGTTGCAGTCCTATGACAATACTAAGCATTCTGTCTAAATGGCTATTGTTCCATTTCAGAGCCTTAATTGCTAAACTGAGTAATTTCTGACCTGATTTTCTGGAAGTTGATGAGTCACACACACAGAGACTTAGAGGCTTTATTGGTGTGGGTCATTTGTAATGTGTAGTGCTTGCAGCTTAATTTAGCATGGCTTTTGAAGATCCCTTAATATGCATAATCTGACCCAATATGGAGATGGTCTTTAGAAAGAGAGACTTATGGGGAAATATATATATGAAGTGATTTTAGAAGATTTCCCAAGTGCTAGCAGACTAATTTGAAGGGTCTTCACTGCATTCTGATAAGAACCTCTCCAAATCTCTCTGTCACACCTGGATTTGGCCATCTGGCTACTTCATTTTAATATTTCCTAAGCATGGCTCCACAATGGGGATGTCGGATTTGGGTGCAAAAAAATGATTTTACTCTTTATAAAAGATGTGAACAGTGAGATAAGATTTGAGAAAAAAGGAGCTTGTTTAACTGACATTTTCTACCAAACAGTTAGTAAAAACATCAATATATGATTTTATGTGTGTAAGAAATGATGCTTTTATTCCAAATAACTATTTGGCATTCATATAAAATATACTGATAATGAAAAATAATATTTAGTTAGAACCTATTATGAATTAGATAATATAGAGATACTAGACAAGAGATACAGTTATTACCCTTAAGACACTAAAATATGTTTTGAAAGATGATACATGAAAAATAAGAATCCAAAGCAGTGCATGACAATTGTGTATACGAATACTATTGTGATACTAAACTTGAAAACATTTTGAAGAAAGGAGAATTGAGGCTATTTCATGCCAAATACTTACATATTTATTTCATCTAACAATTACAATAATGCTTTAAGGTTCTTATTATTTTAAGATATTACCCTATTTTCAGATGAAGAACAGGAAGTCATGCATTTGAAGAGTTCAGATTGAAACATGGATCTTATTTCAAAGATATTTCCCTTTCCAACTTGTCATTCTGTCTCTCATGTATTTTTAATGACAATGTAATTGATGTAGAAGATAAATACTATGTAATTTCATAAAATCAATTTCTAAACAAACTGGAATTAGGTTGACTTCACACCAGATGTAAGGAATTAATCTGGCCCTGAAAGATGGGTAAGTTTGGAGAGGTAAAAAGGCAGATGGTTTAATTAAGGAAAATGTATGATTGAACAAATAGAAACTGGAAAGAAATGCAGATTGCAGAAAAGGGGGTCAATGGGAATCCCTCCCATCTTGATTAAGGATCAAGCAAATGGATTGTCTAGGGATTGTTGTAAGGTGCTGACCATGAGGCCAGACCAAGCTGATACCAGGCCAAGGAGTTATGACTTTAAAAATGTATATATTTTTTGTTAACAATGGAAGACAGCCAACTATATTTTGTTTAATAAAGGTTATCTGATAGTGTATAGTCTGGTTGATCTGTAGTATATATATATTTATTTTCTTTTCTTTTTTTTTTTTTTTTTCATACGCAGGCCTCTCACTGTTGTGGCCTCTCCCATTGCGGAGCACAGGCTTCGGACAAGCAGGCTCAGCGGCCACGGCTCGCGGGTCTAGCCTCTCCGCGGCATGTGGAATCTTCCCGGACGGGGGCACGAACCCGTGTCCCCTGCATCGGCAGGTGGATTCTCAACCACTGTGCCACCAAGGAAGCCCTGTAGTATATATATTGACTGAAGGTACATGAACTGGAGAACATATATTACTTTTATAAATTTCAAAAAATTAATAACATAATTCGTGGAGGAAGCAAAGTGAAAAGCAAGTAAAGATGCAAAAAGTAGGATTGACTGGCCTCATTTCTGCTTCCCATCAGAGCTAAACCCATTCTTTGTAAATCATGGTAGAATGGATCCTTTCTCAAGCTATGCTTTCATGATTCATGTTTGGAAGGAATTGCCATGAAAAAACATCCAAGTCAAAAATAACTCACTGTAATATGGAATGAGAGGGCAAAGAAAAACTGATTCCAAATTTCCATTCCAGTTTCATCCTTAACCACTCCGTCCCAAACACCAAAGTTTCCAGGATGAAACTATATCAAACTATACCAAAGCACCTGACTTTTCAGTTCATACAAACACATAAGTCCCTTCACTCGCCATGGAACTTATCAATACCTGAAAGCTTTTTCTCCCCTTTTCCATTAGGAAAACTAATCTCGTCTCAGACTTCCTTTGTTTCAGGAAACTTTATTTCCTTATTTTCCTACCTGGGCATCTCCTAATGGTACATTCCTATTAAAGACCTTATCACATTGCAAAACATTTTGTTTGTTTCTACTAGAATATGAAAAAACTAACTTTATTATATTTTTTTCCCTCCTAAGTTTTCTAATGATGTTTTGGAATAAAATAATTAAATGTTCTTGAATCTGGAAGTATCTCTGTATTTTAAATCATGATGATTCTGAGAATAACCCTAACAGATAAAATTAAGTAAGGAAGAAGACACGTTTTACTTTTTCTGATAAAGATGACTTCTGAATGGTAATCTTGAAGGGATGAACTGAAACTTTGAGCCCTAAGACATATTACAAACAATATTACTGTCCATTTTAAGCAAAGTAAAGATGACAGTTGCTAAGCATACTTTTCCAGCAGGTAAGTGTGGGGAGAGGGCAATGAGGAAGAAGAGAAAGAAGTTGAAAGGAATTCTAACATGAAAGTAGCATATTTAGCTTAAACAGAGATACTTGTTAAGCCATTGAGAAGCCCTAAATGTCCTGAGAATGTTTTCATAGAGGAGTGCTGTAGAGCTCCATGCCTGGAGGTAGTGATGGAAGCCATATGATGCCCCACAGTAACCCCTCCACGATTGTACTGGAGGAACAGAGGGGCCTTTTTTATGTGGCTTCTGCCAAGAAGAAATATGAAGATACCTAAATGTAACTGGCTCCAACACATGGGATTGCAGGCTCCCTCCCAGCTTCTGCAACAAAAATGAAGTTTCAAGCAGCAGGAGTTTAGGGAATAAGGTAAATAAGTAAATAAAGTCAAATAAGTCAATCTGTCTTCAGTGCCCTCCCACCACTTCCATTTTGATGCTATTTCCCTTTCCCGGAGCTCGGTGTTCCTACCCTTCTCACCTCTTGCTCTTAGACAAGGGGTGGTCCAGTGGAAGAAATCTGGATTCAGAAATTGAAGCCTCCCTTCTCTGCAAACTCCCTAGGTTTTCTTGTTCAAACTTAGACATCTTGGTGTCTGCACTTTAAACCTGAAAATTAAAAGATTGATTTACAGAAATTGTAAAGACTCTTCCAACTCTACTTTTCTCATTTAGGATATTTTTAGAGTTAATGCTGAAGGTAGAGGCTTCAAGGTGAAGTCAACCCATTGTTGTCTTGTTGAATTATCAGTTTTATGTTTAAATTACTGAATTCCTCCTCCTCTTCCTCAGCTGCCATGCACAGTATCAGAAACTCACATCCTCCTGTCCCATTTTTTCTCCTCTTCACGCCCCTTTGCTGTGGGAGACCTACGAGTCAGTCATCATCCAGGAAAGGTGATTAGAGGGCTGGGGGTCTCAAAGGGGTCCAACAAGTCCTATACTCCTAAGAGGGGTTGAAGCCAAATAAGCCAGGTACTTAGCACTCCGTTCAAACTTAGAAGCATTAAATAAGCAGTAAACCCTCCTCGAGAAAGTCAGCAAGGGATGATGGTTGTAAGGATGATAATCTGAAGCATTAAATCAATGTAGGTGTCATTCAAGGGTTAGACAGGTAAAGGCAGAGGAGAGGACTAAGGTCTGGGATCAACAATAATATTTAGGATTTTCTCCCAGAAGGTGGTGTTGCTGCTGGAAAATAATTTCCACAGTGAGTTCATTATTGACCTATGATGACACCTGAGCCCAGTTTTAGAGACAACTGGCTTGTGGGGCGTAAGCAGAAGAGGTTGGGTAAGTCTGGTCTTCTGCAGCAGGTGTTCAATTCTAGCAGTGCTGAAGTCTCTGAGACTTTGCTGCAGCCACCTCTTTGGGGTGAGTGAAGACTCAGTCAGGGCCAGATGGAACAGGTAGAATGCAGGCCTAGATTTCATTTTCTCACACTTTGCCTTTTCTTTTCCATTTTTCTTTCTCCCCAAAGCCAGTAGCATGATGTCATTGAGCACAGGTTGGGATAGTAAGGTCAAGATTAGATTAAAGCAGAAGAAATCATCCTGATTAATCACTTTTCCTACATCAATTTTGGTAGTTTACTCTGCATATATGGGACTCTGGATGTCTAGATGGGCAGACAAGTCTGGGACCTACAGCTCAGGGCTTTTTGTTGATATTTTATTTTAAAGATATTATGCTTAACAGGGAACTCTGCTCAAGGTTATGTGGCAGCCTGGATGGGAGGGGAGTCTGGGGGAGAATGGATATGTGTATATGTATGGTTGAGTCACTTTGCTGTGTACCTGAAACTATCACAACATTGTTAATCAGCTACACTCCAATATAAGATAAAAAGTTTTTAAAAAAGATTTTGAATATAGTTCCCTGTGCTATACAGTAGGTGCTTGTTGTTTATCTATGTTATATATTAAATAAACTTTTAATTAATGGAATCTTACAGAAATCATGGCTTGCATGGACTGCATATAAGAGGAAAAATAAATGTATTTTTAAAAACCTTAAAAAAAAGATATAATGCTTAAGTCAGTACTGGCAAAGCCAGTCTAGAACAAGGAGAAATTTTCTTCTTTCTAAGTAATTATAAATTTGACAAACTTTATTGGAAAAGAGGTCTTTAGTGGCTCTCGTGAAAAATGGAAACAGGGTGCAAACGTTTGGTTTGACAGTGCTGACTCAGAAACAACCTTCATGTCAGGTGTCCTGGCTTCTAGAGGATTGAGAGAATCTCTTAAATACTTTGGAAAGTCCTAGATGTCACTAAATTTAACTGTTGATTAAAAGATTAAATTTAGGGTTAAAAGTCATCTGAATAAAGCCCTGAAGTTTGGCAGCCACCTTGGCACTACCTTCTTTGCACTGCTTTGTGATCTCTGCCAGGGTCTGAAACATTATGGGGACCACCTGCATGACCGGGGTCCCCTCATGGGTGGTACTGTCTTTTATTTCACTCTTTCATTCTCTTTCTTATTTATTTATTTAGTTAGTTAGTTAGTTAGTACAGAAACTTTACTGTGGAGAAGCCTGGTAGGACATAATCTTAATCAGTGATCAAACTGAGAATCATGATTAATGAGACAAATGGAAATAATGTGCCAACCAACAGACTACAATTAGAAGAATGCAAGATCTCTTTTTGTAACATCCCTGCCCCCCCACAATACATAACCTAAATATTTTCATGAGGAAAAATCAGATAAAACCAAACTGAAGGACATTATTCAAAATATCTGGCCTGTAATCTTCAAAGTATCAAGCTCATGCAAGTCAAGGAAAAACTAAGGAAGTTTTTCAGGTTGAAGAAGACTAAAGACACATTATAACTAAAACAACACATGATACTGGATGGGAATAGTTTACTAAAAAGGGCATTGTTGGGACAATTGGAAACACTTGAATAGGCATCAGTGGATTCCATAACAGTAAGAAGGCAGTATTAGTTTCCTGATTTTGACAGTTCTATGTTGGTTATTTTGGAGAATATCATTGTTTGTAGGAAATGCAACAGAAATATTTGAGGATGATAAGAGATCACATCAACAGCTTCCTCTCTGTTGTCAAGGGGAAAATAAGACATTTATCTGCACTACTTTTGCAACTTTTCTCAAAGCTTGAAATTCCTTTAAAATTAAAAGTTTCAAAAAGGTAAAAAAAAAAAAAAAAAAGATCAAATATCTATAGACTTAAAGGTACTAGGGATTTGAGTTCCTTAAAGGTTACTACCAGAAAATTATGTGGCTATTCACAACACTTCTGACACCAAATGTATGTTTTCTATACCAAGCAATTGTCCAATTCTTGTGGACACGAACTGGGTGTCCTGAAATTTAATTCCATTCTGACACTATCCAGAGTTCGTGCAGATAACATAGGTTAAGGGTTCAGTACCATAAAACTGCCTCACTTCAGACATCAGTTGCAAATATGGGTCTCCAGTTTACACACAACTTTTGTCCAACTGTGTTACAAACTCAGAATTCTGACACCCTCCTCAGTTTCACTAATTTGCTATGACAGCTTACAGAACTCACGGAAACTCTTTACTTATGATTACCAGTTTATTATAAAGGAAATTATAAAAGATTCATAAAATGAAAGATAAAGTGAACAGCCAAATGGAAGAGGTAAATAGGACGAGGTCCAGAAATAGCCTGAACACAGGAACTTCTGTGCCCTTGGGGTTTGAGGTGCGCCACTCCCCTGGTACATGGATGCATTCACCAACCTGCAAGCTCTCTGAACCCCTTTATTTAGGGATTTTATGGAGGATCCATTACATAGGAACAATGAGTAGATCATTGGCCATTGGTGATTATTCCAACCTTTAGCTCTTCTCCTCTCTTAGGAGGTCAGGGAGGAGGATTGAAAATTCCAATCCTCTAATCATATAGTTACTTCCGCTGGCAGGCAGCCCTCATCTTAAAGTTATCTAGGGGCCCACCAAACATCATGTTATTAGCAAAAACTCAAATATGGTTAAAAAGGGTTTGTTATAAATAGCAAAACATGCTCCCCTCTCCCTTACCACTCAGATAATTACAAGGATTTTAGTAGCTCTGTTCCAGAAACCAGGGAGAAAAGACAAATATACATTTCTTATTATATTACAATATCACAGGTACCAAATCCTTAGAAACAGAGTAAACCATGTGGAATTAATATGCATTTATTTTAACAAATATATTTCATATTAGGAAGTGAGATACTAAAGTCCAAAACTCAGAATTGGCACGACTGAGCGTTAATTCCATGCCCTCCATGGACAGAGGCCTGTGTGAGAATTTACTTCTGACACTCAGCTTCCTCATCTGTAAGTAGGGACCACTCTCCAACTTTAACAAGAGAAAGTTCAGATTAATTGTTATATATGAAAGTGCTTAAAATGCCTCCCCAGGTGAAATGAAGGACCACTATCTTTGGGAAACCTACTTGAGTTGATTCTTAGATAAAAGTAAACATGTTTTAACCTTCTTTCTAATGTGACTGTCTTTATTATCACTTGCATATTTTGCGTGTAGACACAGACTCAGATTAAGCAAGTTCTACTATTTCCAAAAATGAGTTGTTTGTTTCCACTGATGTTTAGGACATGGGGCTTAATGGTAAGCTTTTGCCCATCTCTCATTTGAGGCACTGACAGAGGAATCAACAAATACTTAGACTGTTCATTTAAATAATGTGTTTTCCTGACCTTTTGATCACAGAAGAATCATGGATTAGAAAGATGACTAGGAAAGGGAAAGAGGTTTATTGCACTAATTACATCAAAAGAAGCTGAAACTGTTCCTGCTTGGGCTCTTAATCAGACTGGTAAGATTAGTGGTCTGTGAAAAGTGCCCTCCCAGGTAACAACTCATTCACTTTCTGTCACTGAGGATTAGTTTGCATTTTCCAGAGTTTTATAAAAACATAATACCGTATGTATTCCCTTTTTTTTTTTAACATCTTTATTGGAGTATAATTGTTTTACAGTGGTGTGTTAGTTTCTGCTTTATAACAAAGGGAGTCAGTTATACATAACATATGTTCCCATAACTCTTCCCTCTTGTGTTTACCTCCCTCCCACCCTCCCTATCATACCCCTCTAGGTGGTCACAAAGAACTGAGCTGATTTCCCTGTGCTATGCGGCTGCTTCCCACTAGCTATCTATTTTACGTTTGGTAGTGTATATATGTCCATGCCACTCCCTCACTTCGTCACAGCTTACCCTTCCCCCTCCCCATATCCTCAAGTCCATTCTCTAGTAGGTCTGTGTCTTTATTCCCGTCTTACCCCTAGGTTCTTCATGACATTTTTTTTCCCTTAGATTCCATATATATGTGTTAGCATACAGTATTTGTCTTTCTCTTTCTGACTTACTTCACTCTGTATGACAGACTCTAGGTCCATCCACCAAACTAAAAATAAGTCAATTTCATTTCTTTTTATGGTTGAGTAATATTCCATTGTATATATGTGCCACATCGTCTTTATCCATTCATCCAATGATGGAGACTTAGGTTGCTTCCATCTCCTGGCTATTGTAAATAGAGCTACAATGAACATTTTGGTACATGACTCTTTTTGAATTATGGTTTTATCAGGGTATATGCCCAGTACTGGGATTGCTGGGTAAAATGGTAGTTCTATCTGTAGTTTTTTAAGGAACCTCCATAATGTTCTCCATAGTGGCTGTATCAATTTACATTCCCACCAACAGTGTAAGAGGATTCCCTTTTCTCCACATCCTCTCCAGCATTTATTGTTTCTAGATTTTTTGATGATGGCCATTCTGACCGGTGTGAGATGATATCTCATTGTAGTTTTGATTTGCATTTCTCTAATGATTAATGATGTTGAGCATTCTTTCATGTATTTGTTGGCAACCTGTATATCTTCTTTGGAGAAATGTCTATTTAGGTCTTCTGTCCATTTTTGGATTGGGTTTTTTTTGTTTGTTATTGAGCTGCATGAGCTGCTTGTAAATTTTGGAGATTAATCCTTTGTCAGTTGCTTCATTTGCAAATATTTTCTCCCATTCTGAGGGTTGTCTTTTGGTCTTGTTTATGGTTTCCTTTGCTGTGCAAAAGCTTTGAAGTTTCATTATGTCCCATTTGTTTATTTTTGTTTTTATTTCCATTTCTCTAGGAGGTGGGTCAAAAAGGATCTTGCTGTGATTTATGTCATAGAGTGTTCTGCCTATGTTTTCCTCTAAGACTTTGATAGTTTCTGGCCTTACATTTAGGTCTTTAATCCATTTTGAGCTTATTTTTGTGTATGGTGTTAGGGAGTGTTCTAATCTCATACTTTTACATGTACCTGTCCAGTTTTCCAAGCACCACTTTTTGAAGAGGCTGTCCTTTCTCCACTGTACAGTCCTGCCTCCTTTATCAAAGATAAGGTGACCATATGTGTGTGGGTTTACCTCTGGGCTTTCTATCCTGTTCCATTGATCTATCTTTCTGTTTTTGTGCCAGTACCATACTGTCTTGATTACTGTAGCTTTGTAGTATAGTCTGAAGTCAATGAGTCTGATTCCTCCAGCTCCGTTTTTTGTACTCAAGATTGCTTTGGCTATTTGGGGTCTTTTGTGTTTTCATAAGAATTATGAAATTTTTTGTTCTAGTTCTGTGAAAAATGCCAGTGGTAGTTTGATAGGGATTGCATTGAATCTGTAGATTGCTTTGGATAGTAGAGTCATTTTCACAATATTGATTCTTCTAATCCAAGAACATGGCATATCTCTCTCTCTATTTGTATCATCTTTAATTTCTTTCATCAGTGTCTTATAATTTTCTGCATACAGGTCTTTTGTCTCCTTAGGGAGGTTTATTCCTAGATATTTTATTCTTTTTGTTGCAATGGTAAACAGGAGTGTTTTCTTAATTTCACTTTCAGATTTTTCATCTTTAATGTAGAGGAATGCCAGTGATTTCTGTGCATTAATTTTGTATCCTGCTACTTTACCAAATTCATTGATTAGCTCTAGTAGTTTTCTGATAGCATCTTTAGGATTCTCTATGTATAGTATCATGTCATCTTCAAACAGTGACAGATTTACTTCTTCTTTTCCAATTTGGATTCGTTTTATTTCTTCCTCTTCTCTAATTGCTGTGGCTAAAACTTCCAAAACTATGTTGAGTAAGAGTGGTGAGAGTGGGCAACCTTATCTTGTTCCTGACCTTAGTGGAAATGGTTTTAGTTTTTCACCACTGAGGACAATGTTGGCTGTGGGTTTGTCATATAGGGCCTTTATTATGTTGAGGAAAGTTCCCTCTATGCCTACTTTCTGCATGGTATTTATCATAAATGGGTGCTGAATTTTGTTGAAAGCTTTCTCTGCATTGCATCTACTGAGATGATCATATGTTTTTTCTCCTTCAATTTGTTAATATGGTGTACCACGTTGATTGATTTGTGTATGTAGAAGAATCCTTGCATTCCTGAAATAAACCCCACTTGATCATGGTGTATGATACTTTTAATGTGCTGTTGGATTCTGTTGGCTAGTATTTTGTTGAGAACTTTTGCATCTATGTTCATCAGTGATACTGGCCTGAAGTTTTCTTTCTGTGTGACATCTTTGTCTGGTTTTGGTATCAGGGTGATGGTGGCCTTGTAGAATGAGTTTGGGAGTGTTCCTCCCTCTGCTATATTTTGGAAGAGTTTGGGAAGGATAGGTGTTAGCTCTTCTCTAAATGCTTGATAGAATTCGCCTGTGAAGCCATCTGTTCCTGGGCTTTTGTTTGTTGGAAGATTTTTAATCACAGTTTCAATTTCAGTGCTTGTGATTGGTCTATTCATATTTTCTATTTCTTCATGATTCAGTCTTGGCAGGTTGTGCATTTCTAAGAATCTGTCCATTTCTTCTAGGTTGTCTATTTTATTGGCATAGAGTTGCTTGTAGTAATCTCTCATGACCTTTTGTATTTCTACAGTTTCAGTTGTTAATTCTCCGTTTTCATTTCTAATTCTATTGATTTGAGTCTTCTCCCTTTTTTTCTTGATGCATCTGGCTAATAGTTTATCAATTTTGTTTTTCTTTTCAAAGAACCAACTTTTAGTTTTATTCATCTTTGCTATCATTTCATTCATTTCTTTTTATTTTATTTCTGCTCTGATCTTTATGATTTCTTTCCTTCTGCTAACTTTGGGGTTTTTTTTGTTCCTTCTCTAATTGCTTCAGGTGAAAGGATAGGTTGTTTATTCAAGATGTTTCCTGTTTTTTAAGGTAGGATTGTATTGCTATAAACTTCCCTCTTAGAACTGATTTGCTGCATCCCATAGGTTTTGGGTCATTGTGTCTCCATTGTCATTTGTTTCTAAGTATTTTTTGATTTCCTCTTTCATTTCTTCAGTGATCACTTCGTTATTAAATAGTGTATTGTTTAGCCTCCATGTGTTTGTATTTTTTACAGGTCTTTTCTTGTAATTGATATCTAGTCTCATAGTGTTGTGGTCGGAAAAGATACTTGATACAATTTCAATTTTCTTAAATTTACCAAGGCTTGATTTGTGACCAAAGATATGTTCTATCCTGTTGAATGTGTCATGAGCACTTGAGAAAAATGTATATTCTCTTGTTTTTGGATTGAATGTCCTATAAATATCAATTAAGCCCATCTTGTTTAATGTATCATTTAAAGCTTGTGTTTCCTTATTTATTTTCATTTTGGATGATCTGTCCATGGGTGAAAGTGGAGTGTTAAAGTCCCCTACTATGAATGTGTTACTGTTGATTTCCCCTTTTATGGCTGTTAGTATTTGCCTTATGTATTGAGGTGCTCCTATGTTGGGTGCATAAATATTTACAATTGCTACATATTCTTCTTGGGTCGATCCCTTGATCACTATGTATTGTCTTTCCTTGTCTCTTGTAACAGTTTTTATTTTAAAGTTTATTTTTTTCTAATAAGAGAATTGCTACTCCAGCTTTCTTTTGATTTCCATTTGCATAGAAGATCTTTTTCCATCCCCTCACTTTCAGTCTGTATGTTTCCCTAGGTCTGAAGTGGGTCTCTTGTAGACAGCATATATATGCGTCTTGTTTTTGTATCTATTCAGCCAGTCTGTGTCTTTTGGTGGGAACATTAAATCCATTTACATTTAAGGTAATTATTGATATGTATGTTCCTATTCCCATTTTCTTAATTATTTTGAGTTTGTTTTTGTAGGTCTTTTCCTTCTCTTGTGTTTCTTGCCTAGAGAAGCTCCTTTAGCATTTGTTGTAAAGCTGGTTTGGTGGTGCTGAACTCTCTCAGCTTTTGCTTGTCTGTAAAGGTTTTAATTTCTCCATCAAATCTGAATGAGATTCTTGCTGGGTAGAGTAATCTTGTTTGTAGGTGTTTCTCCTTCATCACTTTAAATATGTCCTGCCACTCCCTTCTGGCTTTCAGAGTTTCTGCTGAAAGTTCAACTGTTAATCTTATGGGGATTCCATTGTGTGTTCTTTGTTGGTTTTCCATTGCTGCTTTTAATATGTTTTCTTTGTATTTAATTTTTGACAATTTGATTAATATGTGTCTTGACATGTTTCTCCTTGGATTTATCCTGTATGGGACTCTCTGTGCCTCCTGGAATAGATTAAGTATTTCCTTTCCCACATTAGGGAAGTTTTCAACTATACTCTCTTCAAATATTTTCTCAGTCCCTTCCTTTTTCTCTTCTTCTTCTGGGACCCCTATAATTCGAATGTTGGTGTGTTTAATGTTGTTCCAGAGGTCTCTGAGACTGTCCTCACTTCTTTTCATTCTCTTATCTTTATTCCGCTCTGCAGTAGTTATTTCCACTATTTTATCTTCCAGGTCACTTACCCATTCTTCTGCCTCAGTTATTCTGCTATTGATCCCTTCTAAAGTATTTTTAATTTCATTTATTGTGCTGTTCATGTTTGCTTGTTTACTCTTTTGTTTTTCTAAGTCCTTGTTAAATGTTTCTTTCATTTTCTCTATTCTATTTCCAAGATTTTGGATCATGTTTACTATCATTTTTCTGAATTCTTTTTCAGGTAGACTGCCTATTTCCTGTTCATTTGTTAGGTCTGTTGGGTTTTTCTCTTGCTCCTTCATCTGCTGTGTGTTTTTCTGTCTTCTCATTTTGCTTATCTTACTGTGTTTGGGATCTCCTTTTTGCCAGCTGCAGGTTTGTAGTTTCTGTTGTTTTTGGTGTCTGTCCCCAGTGGCTAAGGTTGGTTCAGTGGGTTGTGTAGGCCTTCTGGTGCAGGGGACTAATGTCTGTGTTCTGGTGGATGAGGCTGGATCTTGTCTTTCTGGTGGGCAGGTCCACGTCTGGTGGTGTGTTTTGGGGGTGTCTGTGGACTTATTATGATTTTAGGCAGCCTCTCTGCTAATGGGTGGGGTTGTATTCCTGTCTTGCTAGTTGTGTGGCATAGGGTGTCCAGCACTTTAGCTTGCTGGTCATTGAGTGAAGCTGGGAGTTGGTGTTGGGATGGAGATCTCTAGGAGATTTTTGCCGTTTGATATTACGTGGAGCTGGGAGGTCTCTTGTGGACCAGTGTCCTGAAGTTGGTTCTCCCATCTCAGAGGCACAGCACTGACTCCTGGCTGGAGTACCAAGAGCCTTTCACCCCCACAGCTCAGAATAAAAGGGAGAAAAAGTAGAAAGAAAAGAAAGAAAGAAAGAGAGGGAATAAAATAAAATAAAATAAAGTTATTAAAATGGAAAGTAGTTATTAAGAAAATAATTTAAAAAACTAAAAAACAAACAAACAAAAATGGACGGACAGAACCCTAGGACAAATGGTGAAAGCAAAGCTATACAGACAGAATCTCACACAGAAGCATATACATACACACTCACAAAAAGAGGAAAAGGGGAAAAAATAATTAATCTTGCTCTCAAAGTCCACCTCCTCAATTTGGGACGATTTGTTGTCTATTCAGGTATTCTACAGATGCAGCATACATCAAGTTGATTGTGGAGATTCAATCCACTGCTTTTGAGGCTGCTGGGAGTGATTTCCCTTTCTCTTCTTTTTTCCTACAGCTCCCGGGGTTCAGGTTTGGATTTTGCCCTGCCTCTGCATTTAGGTCGCCTGAGGGCATCTGTTCTTCGCTCAGACATGACGGGTTTACAGGAGCAGCTGATTCGGGGGCTCTGGCTCACTCGGGCCTGGGGAGATGGAGGAGTATGGATGCAGGGCGAGCCTGTGGCAGCAGAGGCCAGCAGAACGTTGCAGCAGCCTGAGGCGCACCGTGTGTTCTCTGTATTCCTTTTTATTTATTTATTTATTTTTGGCTTGGCTTCTTTTATTCAACATTTTTGTTTTAAGTTACATTTAAGCTGTTGTGTATAGCAAGAGTTTATTTATTTTTATTGCTTATTAGAATTGCATGGATACTCCAAAATTTGTTTATTCATTCACCTCTTGAAAGGCATTTGAGTTGTTTCTAGTTCTTAGCTATTACAAATAAAGCCTCTATGAGTATTCATGTACAAATGTTTTTATGAATATATGCTTTCTTTTCTTTGGTTTAATATCTAGGAATGGAATAGTTGGATCATATGGTAGGTAAACATTTAACTTTTTAAGAATCTGTCAAAATGTTTTTCCAAAGTGTATATAACATTTTACATTTTCATCAGCAGTGTCTGAGAGCTCCAATTCCTCCACATCCTCACCAAACTTGCTATAGTCTGCTTTTTAAATGTTTGCTATTCTAATGGGTGTGTAGCAGTACCCCATTATTGTTTTAACTTCCATTACCTTAATGACTGATGATGTTATCTTTTTCTGTGCTATTTACCATAAACATATCTTCTCTGGTAAAATATTGGTTCCAATCCTTTGCCCATTTAAAAATTGTATTATTTTCTTATTATTGAGCTTTGAAACTTATATATATATATATATATATATATATATATATTCTTTATATGTGTATTATCATCTTTAAGGCTGTGGATGGTCTTTTCATTTTTTTTCTCTCTTGTGATTTATTTATTTATTTTTATTGACATATAGCTGAATTACAATGTTGTGTTAATTACTGCTGTAAAGCAAAGTGACTCAGTTATAAATATATATATATATTTATATATGTTATTTTTCATATTCTTTTCCATTATGGCTTATCACTGGATATTGAATATAATTCTCTGTGCTATACAGTAAGATCTTGTTGTTTATCCATTCTATATATATATATTGGTTTGCTTCTGCTAATCCCAAACTCCCAATCCATCACTCTCCTACCCCCAATCCCTTGGCAACCACCAACCTATTCTCTATGTCTGTGTTTCTGTTCCTGTTTCATAGATAGGTTCATTTGGATCATATTTTAGATTACATGTATAAGTGATATCATATGGTATTTGCCTTTCTCTTTCTGACTTACTTCACTTAGTATGGTGATCTCTAGTTGCATCTACGTTGCTTGGTTTCTTCAAATTTTTTTTTTTTTTTTGTGGTACGTGAGCCTCTCACTACTGTGGCCTCTCCCACTGTGGAGCACAGGCTCCGGACACGCAGGCTCAGCAGCCATGGTTCACAGGCCTAGCCGCTCCGCAGTATGTGGGATCTTCCCAGACTGGGGCACGAACCCGTGTCCCCTGCATCAGCGGGTAGACTCTCAACCACTCCGCCACCAGGGAAGCCTCATGGTCTTTTCAATTTTTAAGTCATTTCTGAAAGCACATGGTTAATATTTTCTGTGTAATATGAGGTATAAATTTTTATTATTGTTGTTTTGCATATAGATATTCAATTATTCCAGCACCATTTGTTAATCTTGGGTTTTTAAATAGGTAAAATGAAAGTTTCAATTTCACCAAATAAAAATTGTCAAGTTCCATTACCATTATATTTTAATTGTAGTATATAAAATACTCTTACAACTGTTTTCTGAAGATTCCAGTTAAACTAGAGATATATAATTTAGACGTATAAAACTTGCCTTTTCTGGTATTATTTTAAAGTTAATAACTGCTAATTTCAACCACAAGAAAATTCTGGTGTGTTTCCAGAGATAAGAATTATAATTGTTAAATATCATATATATATATATATATATATATATATAACTAGAAAATCAGCACAATATTATGCACAAGGATATACTCATACTACTGATTTTTGTTTTATTTTAACATCTTTATTGGAGTATAATTGCTTTACAATGGTATGTTAGTTTCTGCTTCACAACAAAATGAATCAGTTATATATATACATATGTTCCCATATCTCTTCCCACTTGCGTCTACCTCCCTCCCACCCTCCCTATCCCACCCCTCCAGGCGATCACAAAGCACCGAGCTGATCTCCCTGTGCTATGCAGCTGCTTCCCACTAGCTATCTACCTTACGTTTGGTAGTGTATATATGTCCATGCTTCTCTCTCACTTTGTCACAGTTTACCCTTCTCCCTCCCCATATCCTCAAGTCCATTCTCTAGTAAGTCTGTGTCTTTATTCCTATTTCACCCCTAGGTTCTTCATGACATTTTTTTTTTCTTAAATTCCATATATATGTGTTAGCATACGGTATTTGTCTCTCTCTTTCTGACTTACTTCACTCTGTATGACAGACTCTAGATCTATCCACATCATTACAAATAGCTCAATTTCGTTTCTTTTTATGGCTGAGTAAATTCCATTGTATATATGTGCCACATCTTCTTTATCCATTCATCCGATGATGGACACTCAGGTTGTTTCCATCTCCTGGCTATTGTAAATAGAGCTGCAATGAACATTTTGGTACATGACTCTTTTTGAATTATGGTTTTCTCAGGGTATATGCCCAGTACTGGGATTGATGGGTCATATGGTAGTTCTATTTGTAGTTTTTTAAGGAACCTCCATACTGTTCTCCACAGTGGCTGTATCAATTTACATTCCCACCAACAGTGTAAGAGGGTTCCCTTTTTCCACATCCTCTCCAGCATTTATTGTTTCTAGATTTTTTGATGATGGCCATTCTGACCGGTGTGAGATGATATCTCATTGTAGTTTTGATTTGCATTTCTCTAATGATTAGTGATGTTGAGCATTCTTTCATGTGTTTGTTGGCAGTCTGTATATCTTATTTAGAGAAATGTCTATTTAGGTCTTCTGCCTATTTTTGGATTGGGTTGTTTGTTTTCTTGTTATTAAGCTGCATGAGCTGCTTAAAAATTTTGGAGATTAATCCTTTGTCAGTTGCTTAATTTGCAAATATTTTCTCCCATTCTGAGGGTTGTCTTTTGGTCTTGTTTATGGTTTCCTTTGCTGTGCAAAAGCTTTGAAGTTTCATTATGTCCCATTTGTTTATTTTTGTTTTTATTTCCATTTCTCTAGGAGGTGGGTCAAAAAGGACCTTGCTGTGATTTATGCTACAGAGTGTCCTGCCTATGTTTTCCTCTAAGAGTTTGATAGTTTCTGGCCTTATATTTAGGTCTTTAATCCACCTTGAGCTTATCTTTGTGCATGGTGTTAGGGAGTGATCCAATCTCATACTGTTACATGTAGCTGTCCAGTTTCCCAGCACCACTTTTTGAAGAGGCTGTCCTTTCTCCACTGTACATTCCTGCCTCTTTTATAAAAGATAAGGTGACCATATGTGCGTGGGTTTATCTCTGGGCTTTCTATCCTGTTCCATTGATCTATCTTTCTGTTTTTGTGCCAGTACCATACTGTCTTGATTACTGTAGCTTTGTAGTATAGTCTGAAGTCAGGGAGCCTGATTCCTCCAGCTCCGTTTTTCGTTCTCAAGACTGCTTTGGCTATTCGGGGTCTTTTGTGTTTCCGTACAAATTGTGAAATTTTTTGTTCTAGTTCTGTGAAAAATGCCAGTGGTAGTTTGATAGGGATTGCATTGAATCTGTAGATTGCTTTGGGTAGTAGAGTCATTTTCACGATGTTCATTCTTCCAATCCAAGAACATGGTATATCTCTCCATCTATTTGTATCATCTTTAATTTCTTTCATCAGTGTCTTATAATTTTCTGCATACAGGTCTTTTGTCTCCTTAGGGAGGTTTATTCCTAGATATTTTATTCTTTTTGTTGCAATGGTAAATGGGACTGTTTTCTTGATTTCACTTTCAGATTTTTCATCCTTAGTGTATAGGAATGCAAGAGATTTCTGTGCATTAATTTTGTATCCTGCTACTTTACCAAATTCATTGATTAGCTCTAGTAGTTTTCTGGTAGCATCTTTAAGATTCGCTATGTATAGTATCATGTCATCTGCAAATAGTGACAGCTTTACTTCTTCTTTTCCGATTTGGATTCCTTTTATTTCCTTTTCTTCTCTAATTACTGTGGCTAAAACTTCCAAAACTGTGTTGAATAAGAGTGGTGAGAGTGGGCAACCTTATCTTGTTCCTGATCTTAGTGGAAATGCTTTCATTTTTTCACCATTGAGGACGATGTTGGCTGTGGGTTTGTCATATAGGGCCTTTATTATGTTGAGGAAAGTTCCCTCTATGCCTACTTTATGAACGGTTTTTATCATAAATCGGTGTTGAATTTTGTCAAAAGTTTCTCTGCATCTATTGAGATGATCATATGGTTTTTCTCCTTCAATTTGTTAATATGGTGCATCACATTGATTGATTTGTGTATATTGAAGAATCCTTGCATTCCTGGAATAAATCCCACTTGATCACGGTGTATGATCCGTTTAATGTGCTGTTGGATTCTGTTTGCTAGTATTTTGTTAAGGAGTTTTGCATCTATGTTCATCAATGATATTGGCCTGTATTTTTCTTTCTTTGTGACATCCTTGTCTGGTTTTGGTATCAGGGTGATGGTGGCCTTGTAGAATGAGTTGGGGAGTGTTCCTCCCTCTGCTATATTTTGGAAGAGTTTGAGAAGGATAGGTGATAGCTCTTCTCTAAATGTTTGATAGAATTCGCCTGTGAAGCCATCTGTTCCTGGGCTTTTGTTTGTTGGAAGATTTTTAATCACAGTTTCAATTTCAGTGCTTGTGATTGGTCTGTTCATATTTTCTATTTCTTCCTGATTCAGTCTTGGCAGGTTGTGCCTTTCTAAGAATTTGTCCATTTGTTCCAGGTTGTCCATTTTCTTGGCATAGAGTTGCTTGTAGTAATCTCTCATGATCTTTTGTATTTCTGCAGTGTCTGTTGTTACTTCTCCTTTTTCATTTCTAATTCTATGGATTTCAGTCTTCTCCCTTTTATTCTTGATGAGTCTGGCTAATGGTTTATCAATTTTGTTTATCCTTTCAAAGAACCAGCTTTTAGTTTTATTGGTCTTTGCTATCGTTTCTTTCATTTCTTTTTCATTTATTTCTGATCTGATTTTTATGATTTCTTTCCTTCTGCTAACTTTGGGGTTTTTTTGTTCTTCTTTCTCTAATTGCTTGAGGTGCAAGGTTAGGTTGTTTATTCGAGATGTTTCCTGTTTCTTAATGTAGGATTGTATTGCTATAAACTTCCCTCTTAGAACTGCTTTTACTGCATCCCATAGATTTTGAGTCGTCATGTCTCCATTGTCATTTGTTTCTAGGTATTTTTTGATTTCCTCTTTGATTTCTTCAGTGATCACTTCGTTATTAAGTAGTGTATTGTTTAGCCTCCATGTGTTTGTATTTTTTACAGATCTTTTCCTGTAATTGATATCTAGTCTCATAGCGTTGTGGTTGGAAAAGATACTTGATACAATTTCAATTTTCTTAAATTTACCAAGGCTTGATTTGTGACCCACAATATGATCTATCCTGGAGAATGTTCCATGAGCACTTGAGAAAAATGTGTATTCTGTTGTTTTTGGATTGAATGTCCTATAAATATCAATTAAGCCCATCTTGTTTAATGTATCATTTAAAGCTTGTGTTTCCTTTTTTATTTTCATTTTGGATGATCTGTCCATGGGTGAAAGTGGGGTGTTAAAGTCCCCTACTATGAATGTGTTACTGTCGATTTCCCCCTTTATGGCTGTTAGTATTTGCCTTATGTATTGAGGTGCTCCTATGTTGGGTGCATAAATATTTACAATTGTTATATCTTCTTCTTGGATCGATCCCTTGATCATTATGTAGTGTCCTTCTTTGTCTCTTCTAATAGTCTTTATTTTAAAGTCTATTTTGTCTGATACAAGAATTGCTACTCCAGCTTTCTTTTGGTTTCCATTTGCATGGAATATCTTTTTCCATCCCCTCACTTTCAGTCTGTATGTGTCTCTAGGTCTGAAGTGGGTCTCTTGTAGACAGCAAATATATGCGTCTTGTTTTTGTATCCATTCAGCCAATCTGTGTCTTTTGGTGGGAGCATTTAATCCATTTACATTTAAGGTAATTATCGATATGTATGTTCCCATTCCCATTTTCTTAATTGTTTTGGGTTTGTTATTGTAGGTCTTTTCCTTCTCTTGTGTTTCTTGCCTAGAGAAGTTCCTTTAGCAGTTGTTGTAGAGCTGGTTTGGTGGTGCTGAACCCTCTCAGCTTTTGCTTTTCTGTAAAGGTTTTAATTTCTCCATCAAATCTGAATGAGATCCTTGCTGGGTAGAGTAATCTTGGTTGCAGGTTTTTCTCCTTCATCACTTTCAATATGTCCTGCCACTCCTTTCTGGCTTGCAGAGTTTCTGCTGAGAGATCAGCTGTTAACCTTATGGGGATTCCCTTGTGTGTTATTTTTCCCTTGCTGCTTTTAATATGTTTTCTTTGTATTTAATTTTTGACAGTTTGCTTAATATGTGTCTTGGTGTGTTTCTCCTTGGATTTATCCTGTATGGGACCCTCTGTGCTTCCTGGACTTGATTAAATATTTCCTTTCCCATATTAGGGAAGTTTTCAACTATAATCTCTTCAAATATTTTCTCAATCCCTTTCTTTTTCTCTTCTTCTTCTGGAACCCCTATAATTCGAATGTTGGTGCATTTAATGTTGTCCCAGACGTCTCTGAGACTGTCCTCAGTTCTTTTCATTCTTTTATCTTTATTCTGCTCTGCAGTAGTTATTTCCACTATTTTATCTTCCAGGTCACTTATCCGTTCTTCTGCCTCAGTTATTCTGCTATTGATCCCATCTAGAGTATTTTTCATTTCATTTATTGTGTTGTTCATCATTGTTTATTTCATCTTTAGTTCTTCTAGGTCCTTGTTAAATGTTTCTTGCATTTTGTCTATTCTATTTCCAAGATTTTGGATTATGCTTACTATCATTATTCTGAATTCTTTTTCAGGTAGACTGTCTATTTCCTCTTCAGTTGTTAGGTCTGGTGCATTTTTATCTTGCTCCTTCATCTGCTGTGTGTTTTTCTGTCTTTTCATTTTGCTTATCTTACTGTGTTTGGGGTCCTCTTTTTGCAGGCTGAAGGTTTGTAGTTCCCGTTGTTTTTGGTGTCTATCCCCAGTGGCTAAGGTTGGTTCAGTGGGTTGTGTAGGCTTCCTGGTGGAGGGGACTAGTGCCTGTGTTCTGGTGGATGAGGCTGGATCTTGTCTTTCTGGTGGGCAGGTCCACGTCTTGTGGTGTGTTTTGGAGTGTCTGTAGACTTATTATGATTTTGGGCAGCCTCTCTGCTAATGGGTGGGGTTGTGTTCCTGTCTTGCTAGTTGTTTGGCATAGGATGTCCAGCACTGTAGCTTGCTGGTCATTGATTGAAGATGGGTGCTGGCATTGAGATGGAGATCTCTGGGAGATTTTCGCCGTTTGATATTATGTGCAGCTGGGAGGAGTCTTGTGGACCAGTGTCCTGAAGTTGGCTCTCCCACCTCAGAGGCGCAGCACTAACTCCTGGCTGCAGCACCAAGAGCCTTTCATCCACACGGCTCCTTAATTTGGGATGATTCATTGTCTATTCATGTATTCCACAGATGCAGGGTACATCAAGTTGATTGTGGAGCTTTAATCCGCTGCTTCTGTGGCTGCTGGGAGAGATTTTCCTTTCTCTTCTTTGTTCTCACAGCTCCCAGGGGCTCAGCTTGGGATTTGGAACCGCTTCTGCGTGTAGGTTGCCGGAGGGCGCCAGTTCTTTGCTCAGACAGGACGGGGTTAAAGGAGCCGCTGATTCGGAGGCTCTGGCTCACTCAGGCCTGGGGGAGGGAGGGGCATGGAGTGCGGGGCGAGCCTGCAGCGGCAGAGGCCGGCGTGATGTTGCGCCAGCCTGAGGCGTGCTGTGCGTTCTCCCGGGGGAGTTGTCCCTGGATCCCGGGACCCTGGCAGTGGCGGGCTGCACAAGCTCCCCGGAAGGGGGTGTGGATAGTGACCTGTGTTCGCACACAGGCTTCTTGGTGGCGGTAGCAGCGGCATTAGCGTCTCATGTCTGTCTCTGGGGTCTGTGCTTTTGGCCGCGGCTCGCGCCCGTCTCCGGAGCTCCTTCAAGCAGCGTTCTTAATCCCCTCTCCTCGCGCACCAGGAAATAAAGAAGGAAGAAAAAGTCTCTTGCCTCTTTGGCAGGTCCAGACTTTTCCCCGGACTCCTTCACGGCTAACCTCGGCGCACTAACGCCCTGCAGGCTGTGTTCACGCCGCCAACCCCAGTCCTCCCCCGGTGCTCTGACTGAAGCCCGAGCCTCAGCTCCCAGCCCCGCCCGCCCCGACGGGTGAGCAGACAAGCCTCTCAGCTGGTGAGTGCTGGTCGGCCGTGATCCTCTGTGCTGGAATCTCTCTGCTTTGCCCTCCGCACCCCTGTTGCTGTGCTCTCCTCCGCGGCTCCGAAGCTCCCCCGCTCTGCCACCCGCAGTCTCCGCCCACGAAGGGGCTTCCTAGTGTGTGGACACTTTTCCTCCTTCACAGCTCCCTCCTGCTGGTGCAGGACCCATCCCTATCCTTCCGTCTCTGTTTATTTTTTTTTCTTTTGCCCTACCCAGTTACGTGGGGGGTTTCTTGCCTTTTGGGAGGTCTGAGGTCTTCTGCCAGCCTTCAGTAGGTGTTCTGTAGGAGTTGTTCCACGTGTAGATGTTTTTCTGGTGTATCTGTGGGGAGGAAGGTGATCTCTGCGTCTTACTCTTCCACCATCTTCCCGGAAGTCTCATACTACTGATTTTAAACTGTTGGAATTTTTTGGTTTTCATGCATGAGGTCTGAGTATCATTTATTTTTCCTCAGTGTCAGGGTGTCAATTGCAGTTCTAAAATGCTTCATTGTATCTACATTTAACAATTGCCTGAACTACATTTTTCTAGTTTGGGATTTCATAATTTCAAGAGTAAAATAGTAAACAACATATAGAAATCTCAAGTCAGTTGTCATAAGAGACAATATAAAGCTTTAATAGAGATTGCATGATGGATATATTAAAAGTATTTTTGTCTTTTTCTATTTTTTCAGAAAAATTCACTATGGTAATCTTCACAAACCCTGACATTTGAGGAAAGAAAGTAATATTTTTTTCTAACTTGTATATAACACTTTGTTTTTTTTGTTTTTCTTTTTTTTTTTTTGCGGTACGCGGGCTTCTCACTGTTGTGGCCTCTTCCATTGCGGAGCACAGGCTCAGCGGCCATGGCTCACGGGCTTAGCCAGTCCATGGCATGTGGGATCTTCCTGGACCGGGGCACAAACCCGTGTCCCCTGCATTCGCAGGTGGACTCTCAACCACTGTGCCACCAGGGAATCCCCTTAACTACATCTTTAACTATGAAGAATGAAGTCCAGTATTATTTGTGGTATCAGGAAGTCAGAAGCAATCTAGGTGCCCATCACTAAGGGAATGAGTCAGTAAGATGGGATGTATTCAAACAGAATCAGTTAACTAGAGCAGGATTATTTACCCTCAGAAAGAAATAAGATAGAATTCAGTGAGCCAATGAAATTATATTTGGAAAACATACATCTTCACATTCACAAATATCTAACTGACATTTAGTATTTCATTTAATTAAGAATGAAGACAAAAAACCACAGTTCTATTAGCAGTATCTTGACTTTGTCACTAATAGAAGTCACATTTTTTAAAATTACTTGTTTCAGCATTCCAAAATATTTCATGTGTTAGTCACCATAATGGAATGATGGTAGTTATTAAACTGGCCACTAGATTGTATTATTTGATGTATTAATACATAAATACATATATTGCTGTGCCACACATTTGTTATTTTATTATTTTGATAAGTGTATTTCAGTATAATTCGTCTATTTTGTAATCCACTGTACTTGAGTGTACCTATCACAAATATTAAAGACATTATGATCCATAGGGTTCCATAAAAGATTATTTTGGGGAATCTAGACTGCCAAGAGATCTCCAGAACAAAAATGTTTATAACTCCTGAGATACAGGATCAAAGATAGATGTTAAAATATAGTATCGATTATTAAAACACAAATTAGAGATTTGATGCACAGTGCCACTTACATATATTGAAATATCAAAATAGCACTATATTTTAAAAAAATACATGCACACAGACACGCATAAACACACTAGAGAGGAACGTGAAGAGCATGGGGGAGGGATTTAGGTAGACAGATCAAGCATATGAGATAAAGTACTAAAATAAAGACCTTGTAAAGGCCAGTGATGATAGGTGTCTGCATATGAGGACCAGAAAGGAAAAATAAAATTAAGAAAATTAGGAAGTTGTTTCCAAACCCATAACCCCCAATAAGCCAATAACCTCTCAGAGAATCTTTGAGAATCCTATATCTCTGGATTTATAAATATCATATTCTACTTATGTAAATTTAAAAAAAAAATAATTCCCTCTTTCTTTCCAACATGAAGGGGTTTAACATATGTATTCTCTTAGAGATTCCTATTTCTCCTCTCATCAACAGAGACAATAATTTGTCTTTCCTTCATCATTTGTGACTTTATTAAACCTTAAAAGCTCACAAAAATCCCTTTTCTAAAATATGTAAGACTTGGGGAAAAAAAAGATGGCAGAGGAGTAGGAGGGTGTGGAGTTGCTCTCTCCCCACAAACACATAAAGAATGCATCTACAAATGGAACAATTCTCACAGAGCACCTGCTGAACACCAGCAGAGGACCTCAGACCCCAAAAAGGACAAGAAAGATCCCCACATAACCGAGTAGGACAAAATAAAGGAGGAAAAAGGAAAAGGAGAGGAAGCAGGACGAGACCTGAGCCCCTGGTGGGGAGCTGAAAATGAGGAGAGGTTTCCACATCTGGGGATGCCCCTTACTGGCAGGAAGAGCAGCTGGGATATAAGGGGAGATTCAGGGGCTTGGAGGAGAGACCATCAACACATCTGTGGCAGGCAGGACAGAGTGAGACCTAAACAGATGGTCTGTGCCACAGCACTGCACACAGCAGCCTGAGATGCGTGTCTGCCAGTGTGCACAGGGACTGGGTGCTACATTGTAGGGTTTAGAGAGCAGACTGGGGGAGGGGACTACTGTTGGCTGCGAGGAGACAGCCTGAGGGAATGGGAGTGTTGAGCTCCACAACTGGGAATGATCATGGAGGAAGCCCAGACCACCACAGAAGCATAGTGCCATTGTTGAGTGATGCACAAAGAGTGGGGTTGCTATTGCAGCCTCTTTCCTCACAGGCCTGCCCCTGCCTTCACAGGCACTAGGGGATGGCTACCACTAGAGACAGCTTGAAAGTCCCTGCCATGACCTCCTTTGACCTCCCTCCAAACCTGGGTGACCCACTCACCCTGATTGCTGACTGACAATCTTGTGCATTCCAATCGCTACCCCGGCACCCTCCCTCCTGGGTGGTCTGCTTGCCCCAATCACCACCTCGGCTCCTTCCTCACTGACAGGTTCCTGTGCTCTGGCAACCTCTGGAGCTGACTCTGGTGACAGGAACACACACAGAGGTGGGGCTGAAAACCCAGCTGAGCACCAGGAGCCATGTGATTAAGGAAGAAGAGCTGAAATCTTTCCTCACAGCTGCACGAACTGTGGAATTACACCTCCACTGACAGCTTCCTAAATTCAGCACCTGTGAAACATCTGAAAGGACAACAAGTGCTCCTCCAGCTGGGACAGGTCTGGCTTTAGCAGCTGTGGGCTTTGTGGGCATGTACATGTGGGGCCTGGGCCAGGCCAGAGTTCAAGCTGTCTCCATACTTCCCACAGCAGGTCCAGGTGCACAACTACTGCAGTCCTGGGACCTGACATCAGTGGATCTGAGCCAGTGGCCTGGTGAAAACAATGCCTAAGAGTCACCAGGTCCAATTGCCAGCATACTCACAGTTAAGGTGGAACCAAGAGCGGTGACAACAGTGTACTTTGTGAGCCCACATAGTGGGCAAAAGGAGACACAGCAGAGCACATTCACAGGTGAACATCTCCATAGGAGGAATACACAGTGGCTTCTCTCCCAGTGTGAGTGCTCCAATCCCAGCTACCTTGAATGACAGATCAGAAACACAGCTAAGAAACCTAAGAAACAGATCTGGGAGCCTCTACTCCAACAACTAGGGAGCAGACCCTGCCCCTGAAAGGGCATGACAACAACAAAGCAAAGGGGAGGCCCTGCTCAATATCCAGGGCAGGCTCTGGTCACCACAACACCAGTCAAACCCCCTAACAAGGGGATAATGGCACAAGCCTCTGCACCAACCTCACACACCAGGGCCAAACACCAGAAGCAAGAAGAACTACAATCCTGAAGCCTGCAGAAAGGAGACCACAAACACAGTAAGTTAGAGAAAAGGATATGACAAAAAAATATGTTGCAGACAAAGGAGGAAGATAAGAACCTACAAGAACAACTAAATGAAGAGGAGATAAGTAATCTACCCCAAAAAGAATTCAGAGTAATGATAGTAAAGATGATCCAAGATCTCAGAAAAAGAATGGAGGCATGGATTAAGGAGATACAAGGAATGTTTAACAAAGACCTAGAAGAACTAAAGAACAAACAAAGATGAACAATACAAAAACTGAAATGAAAAATACACTAGAAAGAATCCATAGCAGAATAACTGAGGCAGAAGAACGAATAAGTGAGCTGCAAGACAAAATGGTGGAAATCAGTGCCACAGAACAGAATTAAGAAAAAAGAATGAAAAGAAATTAGCACAATCTTAAAAATCTCTGGGACATTAAACACACAAACATTCAAATTATGGAGGTCACAGAAGAAGAAGAAAAAGAGAAAAGGGCTGAGAAAATATTTGAAGAAATTGTAGTCAAAAACTTCCCTAACACGAAAAAGGAAATAGTCACTTAAGTCCAGGAGGCACAGAGTCCCTCACAGGATAAACCCAAGGAGGAACATGCTGAGACACATATTAATCAAAGTAACAAAATTAAATACAAATAAAAATATTAAAATCAACAAGAGAAAAGCAACAAATAACATACAAGGGAATTCCCATAAGGTTATCAGCTGACTTTTCAGCACAAACTCTGCAGGCCAGAAGGCAGTGGCATGATATATTTAGAGTGATAAAAGGGAAAAATCTACAACCAAGAATACTCTACCCAGCAAGGCTCTCATTCAGATTTGAGAAAGAAATCAAAAGCTTTACAGACAAGGAAAGGCTAAGAGAATTCAGTACCACCAAACCAACTTTACAACAAATGCTAAAGAAACTTCTCAAGATGGGGGTGGGGGGTGGGGCACAACTAGAAACAAGAAAATCACAAATGGGAAAGCTCACTGGTAAAGGCAAACATACAGTGAAAGTAGGAAATCATCCATACACAAATGTTATATCAAAAGCAGCAACTGTGAGAAGAGGAAAGTACAAATGCAGGAAACGGGAATTGCACTTGAAATTAAGAGACCAACCACTTAAAACAACCTTGTATATATATAGACTACTTTATCAAAACCTCATGGGAATAGCAAATCAAAAAACTACAATAGATACACACACAAAAGAAAAAGCAACACAAGCACAACACCAAAAATGCTCATCAAACCACAAGAGAATAAAAGAGGAAGGGAAGAAAAAATACCTACAAAAACAAACCAAAACCATTTAAGAAACTGGTAATAGGAACATAAATATCAATAACTACTTTAAATGTAAATGGATTAAATGCTCCAACCAAAAGTTATAGACTGGCTGAATGGATACAAAAACAATATCCATATATAGGCTGTCTAAAGGAGACCCACTTCAGACCTCGGGACACATACAGACTGAAAGTGAGGGGATGGAAAAAGATATTCCATGCAAATGGAAATCAAAAGACAGCTGGAGTAGCAATACTCATGTCAGAAAAAATAGGCTTTAAAACAAGGACTGTTATAAGAGACAAGGAAGGCCACTACATGATCAAGGGGTCAATCCAAGAAGAAGAAGATATAACAATTGTAAACATATATGCACCCATATATTGAGGTGCTCCTCATATAATGAGGAGCACCTCAATATATAATGCACATGCTAACAGCCATAAAATGGGAAATCAACAGTAACACAATACTAGTGGGGAATTTTAACACTCCAATTTCACCAATGGGTATATCATCCAGACAGAAAATTAATAAGGAAATACAAGCCTTAAATGAAACATTAGACTAGATAGACTTAACTGATATTTATAGGACATTCCATCCGAAAGCAGCAGAATACAATTTCTTCCCAAGTGCACGTGGAACATTCTCCAGGACAGATCACATCTTGGGTCACAAATCAAGCCTCGGTAAATGTGAGAAAATTGAAATAATATCAAGCGTCTTTTCTGACTGTAATGCTATGGGATTAGAAATCAATTACAGGAAAAAAAAAACTTTAAAAAACACAAACACATAGAGACTAAACAATATGTTACTAAATAACCAATGGATCACTGAAGAAATCAAAGAGGAAATCAAAAAATACCTAGAGACAAATGAAAACACAATGATCCAAAATCTATGGGATGCAGCAAAAACAGTTCTAAGAGGGAAGTTTATAGCAATACAATCTTACAACAAGAAGCAAGAAATATCTTAAATAAACCACTTATCCTTACACCTAAAGCAACTAGAGAAAGAAGAAAAAACAAAACCAAATGTCAGTAGGAAGAAAGAAATCATAAAGAGCAGAACAGAAATAAATGAAATAAAGATGAAGAAAAAAATAGCAAATATCAATGAAAATAAAAGCTGGTTCTTTGAGAAGATAAAATTGATAAACCATTAGCCAGACTCATCAAGAAAAAAGGGAAAGGACTCAAATCAATAAAATAAGAAATGAAAAAAGGAGAAGTAACAACTGACACAACAGAAATACAAAGGACCATAAGAGACTACTACAAGCAACTGTACACCAATAAAATGGACAACCTAGAAGAAATGGATGAGGTCTTAGAAAGGTAAGATCTTGTAAGACTGAACCAGGAAGAAATAGAAAATATGAACAGACCAATCACAAGTATTGAAATTGAAACTCTGATTAAAAATCTTCCAACAAACAAAAGCCCAGGACCAGATGGCTTCACAGGTGAATTCTATCAAACATTTAGAGAAGAGCTAACACCTACCCTTCTCAAACTCCTCCAAAAAACTGCAGAGGAAGGAATATTCCCAAGCTCATTCTATAAGGCCGCCATCACCCTGGTACCAAACCAAAGATGTCACAGAAAAAGCAAATTAAAGGCCAATATCACTGATAAATATAGATGCGAAAAATCTCAACACAGTAGTAGCAAACTGAATCCAACAACACATTAAAAGGATCATATACCATGATCAAGTGAGATTTATCTGAGGTATGAAAGGATTCTTCAATATATGCAGATCGATCAATGTGACATACCACATAAACAAATTGAAGAAAAAAAAACCATATGATCATCTCAATAGATGAAGAAAAAGCTTTTGACAAAATTCAAAACCCATTTATGATAAAAACTCTCCAGAAGTTGGGCATAGAGGGAACCTACCTCATCATAATAAAGGTCATATATGACAAACCCACAGCAAACATCATTCTCAATGGTGAATAACTGAAAGCATTTCCTCTAAGATCAGGAACAAGACAATAGTGTACTCTTATCACTATTACTCAACATAGTTTTGGAAGTCCTGGCCACAGCAAACAGAAGAAAAAGAAATAAAAGGAATCTAAATTGAAAAAGAAGTAAAACTGTTACTCTTTGTAGATGACATGATACTATACGTAGAAAACCCTAAAGTTGCTACCAGAAAACTACTAGAGCTCATCAATGAATTTGGTAAAGTTGTAGGATACAAAATTAATACACAGAAATCTCTTGCATTCCTATACGTGAACAATGAAAGTTCAGAAAGAGAAATGAAGGAAACAATCCCATTCACCATTTCAACAAAAAGAATAAAATACCTAGGAATAAACACATCTAAGGAGGTAAAAGACCTGTACTCAGAAAACTATGAGATACTGATGAAAGAAATCAAAAATGACAAAACAGATGGAGAGATATAACATGCTATATCAATATGGAACAAATGGTATGCCATGTTCTTAGATGGGAAGAATCAATATTGTGAAAATGACTATACTACCCAAAGCAATCTACAGATTCAACACAATCCTTATCAAATTACCAATGGCTTTTTTCACAGAATTAGAATAAAAAATTTTACAATTTGCATGGAAACACAAAAGACCATGAATAGCCAAAGCAATAATGAGAAAGAAAAACAGAGCTGGAGAACTCAGGCTCCGTTTCTTCAGACTATACTACAAAGCTACGGTCATCTAAACAGTATGGTACTGGCACAAAAACAGAAATACAAATCAATGGAACAGGATAGAAAGTCCAGAGATAAACCCACACAGCTATGGTCCCCTAATCTATGACAAAGGAGGCAAGAATATACAATGGAGAAAGACAGTCTCTTCAATAAATGGTGCTGGGAGAACTGGACAGCTACATGTAAGTGAATGAAATTACAACACTCCCTAACACTATACACAAAAATAAACTCAAAATGGATTAAAGACCTAAATGTAAGGCCAGATACTATAAAACTCTTACAGGAAAATATAGGCAGAATACATTTTGACATAAATTGCAGCATGAATTTTTTTGACCCACCTCCTAGAGTAATGAAAATATAAACAAAATCAGCAAATGACACCTAATTACACTTAAAAGCTTTTGCACAACAAAGGAAACCATAAACAATATGAAAAGGCAACCCTCAGAATGGGAGAAAATATTTGCGAATGGAGCAAAGCAACAAGGGATTAACCTACAAAATATACAAACAGCTCATGCAGCTCAATATCAAAAAAACAAACAACCTAATCAGAAAATGGGCAGAAGATCTAAGCAGACCTTTCTCCAAAGAAGACATACTGATGGCTAAAGGCACGTGAAAAGATACTCAACATCACTAATTATTAGAGGAATGCAAATCAAAACTACAATGAGGTATCACCTCACACAAGTTAGAACAGCCATCATCAAAAAATCTACAAACCAGACAGTAAATGCTGGAGAGGGTATGGAGGAAAGGGAACCCTCTTGCACTGTTTGTGGGGATGTAAATTGGTACAGCCACTATGGAGGACAGTATGGAGGTTCCTTAAAAAACTAAAAGATATAGCTACCATATGATCCAGCAATCCCACTCTTGGGTTTATATCTGGAGAAAACCATATTTTGAAAAGATACATGCACCCCAGTGTTCATTGCAGCATTATTTACAATAACCAGGAGGACATGGAAGCAACATAAATGTTCATCAACAAAGGAATGGATAAAGAAGAACTGTTTCACTTTGCTGTACACCTGAAACTTACACAACATTGTAAATCAGCTATACTCCTATATATATATATATATATATATATATATATATATATATATATATAATGGAATACTACTCAGCCATAAAAAAGAATGAAATAATGCCATTTGCAGTGACATGTATGGACCTCAAGGTTGTCATACTGAGTGAAGTAAGCAAGACACTTATATGTGGATTCTAAAAAACGTTTATGAATGAACATATCTACTAAACAGAAATAGAGTTACAGATGTAGAAAACATACTTATGGTTATTATGGTTACCAGGGAGTAAGAGGGGAGGGATAAATTGGGAGATTGGGACTGAAACAGATAGCTAATAAGGACCTACTGTATAGCACAGGGAAATCTACTCAATACTCTGTAATGACCTATATGGGAAAAGAATCTAAAGAAGAGTATTTATATATATATATAACTGTTTCACTTTGCTGTACACCTGAAACTAACACAACATCTTAAATCAGCTATACGCCAATATATATATATATTTTTTTAATGTGAGATTTGCCTGCCTGGCACAATTGGCTTTTTTAATACCTCCTTAACACAAAAAAGTGTTGGTCCACAAGTATGCCTATACATTGAACCAAAGTGTAAATGTACACTATTTCTATATCAGAGATCACTTTCTATACTTGACTTATATTCCTAATAGCATTTCATTTCAATCTAGACCACATGATACAGTGCCACAAAATTCTTGCTAATTGAATATAATTTAGGATTTTTTGGCAGCAAATAAGACAATTTTCCATGCATAAATGGTGATTTGTTTACATCCTTGGCTATGCAAAAACCATAGAAGGTCTTCCATACCTGAGAAAATTTCTTGTAGTGGATTCGAATGAGTATACAGTCTTCTCATCATTTACCAGAAATATATCCTTTCCTCATGTGAATTTATGAGCTTGACCAGTGTCAGAGTCTCTTGAGTTATCTTGTTCACCTACTAGTTTGGTGGCCACTTTTGTCCTTCACCAGACTGGTTGTTCTGCATCTGAATGTTTACATGATGAGTAAGAAAGAGAATCTATAAAAAAATGTTCCATCTTCATCTATATAAAATTCACTTCCTTTTGTCCTCCAGAATGTAAGTACTATGAGGGCAGGATTTTTACTCTTGATTCTCTTATGTAGCCCCATTAGCTGGTCCTCAATAAATATTTGTTGAATTAGGTGTATGAGCAATAAAGGAAAAAATAAAATGATAAATTTATTTATTTGTTTGTATATTCTTGTAGCAGTCACCAACCTTCAGCCCTGAGATAGGATGCCAGATGCTGAAGTTGTTAACTATCTATGTAACCCTAGTGATGGTGATTTTCTTCTTTATGCATCTATCTATTATCTCCAATTTCCCATAATGGGGGTTTACCATATGATTTTCGACTAAAAAGTTTAAAAATATAAGTTTGCTCTTTTTCCAATGGTTACCTTGCTTACAACCTAGAAAGTTTTGATAAGTATACTTATTATTTTAAGAATTTATTCAGGAACAGATGAAAGCAGAATAGCATTACCACCTCTGTAATGTTTTCTAATTATTTAGAAAAACTATTATTTGCTACTTTAAATCATATATTGCATAATGCTTATTTTAAAGTATACATTAATACTAGTGAGAAAAGATGAAAATCTTTGATTTAGTCTTCTGTCACTCATTCTTTTACTTAATTTTCAAACTCATGTTGAGATATCAATGCTCTATACTTTCATAATATCTCATTCTCAAAATGTTTCCCTATGTAGTTACTGAAACTAAAATAGTTTCACTAGTTTCACTAGATTTAATTATATATTGAATTCCAGATCTAGGTACTCCCAATACCTGTATTCGTTAGGCAAGATCTGTGCCCTAAAATGTGCCCACATTACCCACCATTACAGTTCTTCCCAGCAAGTGATTTATGTAGAGTGTATAGGTAGCACACTGTTCCAAATCAAAGCTATATGAGTTCTATAAAGAAAAATTTTGTGCACACAATCTACTGAGACTATTAAAGAAGATAAATCTACACGTAGGTAAGGACAAACAATGTATGTGGTCTATTTGGATTTTAAAGATTTTGTGACAGTGTTAGATCCAGTTAATAAAGAAGGAGAAAAAAGTGAGAATAGAAAACAAATGTGTGTGATCTAACAGAGCCAGGGGATAATTAAATTAGGAAAAGTGAACAAAAAATATTTGGTGGTAGGAGGGACAAGAACAGTGGCAAGAGACCAATTTTATTAGGTCAGTCTGTTTCTCACCATTCTTCTTTAAAATTGATCACCTTCCAGATTGGAAAGGTGAGTTTCTAATTAGCTCCTTTCTCATCAGTCAAGGCTCAGTCTCTCTAAACAATCTTTGGGTAATGATCATATCTCCACTTTGATCAACATTAGGGAAATTGCAGAGCCAAATATTAAACAGGTGCTTATGTAATTGTGCTCAACCACCTGTTCTCTTGACCTCTAGCTGACCCAGTTAACAAAGACCAGTGTACTTCAAACAGTGCAAGTGATACCAAATATAATCAACACCTCATTAACACTGGACTCTTTTCTCTCAGTCTTTCAATTTTATTTTCTCAAATTAACCTTCAGTGTATTTTTATAACTCAGTGAAAGATCACTAAGAAACTGTAACTTGGTCCTGAAAAATCTATGTATAATATCAACTACAGCACTAAAGACTACAATCTTCCCCCACTTGAATTGCATATTTATTTAATTTGCTTATATTTATTTGCCTTGGGGCTAAAACAACTGTCTATGTAAATCTATTAAAAATTTTTCCTTATGTTAAAAAAAAAGTTTCACTGGCTTCCATAGCAACCTCTTAGGGGTTCAGTTAAAAAAGAATTCCAGAACTCAGATCCTGCTTCAGAACCAGGGAATGAGTATCTTCAATGGCGGGGTCTAGGTGTTTGTAACTTTAACAAGTTCACCAGGTGATTCAAATGTAGACCAATACCTGAGAAACATAGGAATGAACTTACATAGTTGACCCTTGAACAACAAGGGTAGGTGGTTAGGGGCCCCAACCCTCCACCAGGGTTATACAAAATCCCCTTATAATTTTATAGTTGGCCCTCTGACCCCCCATAACCCTGGTTCTGCATCCCTGGGATTCAACCAGTCCAAGTCATGTAGTATTGTAGTATGTATTGATGAAAGAAATCCACAGATAAGTGGACCAATGGAGCTGAAACACGTGTTGTTCAAAGGTTGGCTGTATTTGGAGGATATCGACTTAGAACAAAGCATCACAGCTTTGGATTTCTGTTTCTGTTGTGTAGTAATGGAACTATTTCCTAACAAAGAAGAATCCCATAAAAAGTAGATGAAAAGTGGGCAGGTGAAAATCTAGGTAGATAAGAAAACAGAGGAGCATTACTCTTTACTTGCTCTCTATGCCCATCTCAAATTTGTTCCATTTTTTCACTTATTCTTAAAAACATACCAAGTGTCTATCTTTGCCAGGAATATATGTATGTTGGGACACAGGTGGGAACAAGAGAAATGCCATCTTTATATTATGGAGTCAAAATGTTGCAGCAGTTAAGGGTTCAAGTTCTGTAGTCTGACAGCCTGCATTTGAAACTTGGCTTTGCTATAAAGCAACTGGGGTAAGTTCTTTTTCTGGGCTAAGTTACTTAATGTGTTTTCATCTGGGAAATGGAATTATTGATACATATTTAATAAAGTTGGCAAAAAGATTAAATGCTTGGCTCATAGATATTGTTCCATATATGATTATTTATTGATAAACAGATAATGCTATTTTTTCACATAAATTCTGCAGCCTGGGGGTTGGGGGCCCCTGCTCTAAGTAACCTGGGACTGCTTAACCGTCTATCTTCTAAGCATTCTCAAACTCCAGTGTGCATTCAGAATCACCTGGAACCATCTTCAGAGTTTCTGATTCAGCAGTTCAGGTGTGGAACTTTATAACAAGTCCTTAGGGGATGCTGTTGCTGTTGGTTTGGGACCAAACTTTGAGAAACTCTGTTTTAGAGCACATATTATATCTTATTTCACAAGGATAACCAAGACTCACCTCTTTGTGTAAACTCCTTTGTCAGCCACTTTGGCAGTCCTCCTTTTTCCTGCTGGGAGAGCTAGTGATAGCTGCTGTCATCTGTTGCCATTTCTAAAAAAATATATTAAGAAGGGTGTTTTGGTTTTGTTTTGTTTGTTTTTTGTTTTTTTTTTTTTTGCTAGGGACTGTTTTCTTTACTAACTCCTTTACATATAGGTAGATAAATGGAGATACAGGGATTACCTAGCATGCTGAAAAATCATAGGCAAACCTTGTCTAGATTTCTTAGAAAAGTTGACATTTAGGGTGAACGTTGAAGAACAGAGGATAATGAGAGACAGAAAAGGAGAACCAGTGACTGACCTAGTAAAATCATTTCTTGTCCATTGCAGCACATTCTTCACCTCCACATTAAAAAAGAAAAAAAAAAAAGAAAGAAAGAAAGAAACCTAAAAGAGCAATTAACACCCTGGAAGCACTTTGGAATTGCTCTCTAAACTTGGTGTAATATAAACAAATGGACATTTTGATTAAACAGATATCATTAGGATGACATATTTTGATCTCAACCCCTGGTTTAATGATCTAATTAAGACCAAGAAAAATTCATTATGGACTCTCAAATCAAATAATTCATTTTACAGAGCCATGGAAAAAGACTATCTGTTTGTTCAGGATAGGAAGAATGTCCCGGATGAATCAAGAAAAGAAATTTAACCCTGAGAAGTTTATGTGTCTTTATTTCTAAGAGGAAAAGATAACAGACAAAGCCAGCAATGAAAAGTGCAAACTACGGGGAGGAAGAGGATGTAGGCCCTGGAGGTACTTTTGCCTTCAGCTACTCTTTGCTGTATTTTACCTCAGCTTGTCCATTACAAAAGGAGAAAGATTTGGGAGAAAGATAAGGTGGATGTACTAGGATAACCCAAATCCCATAGCTTTTGGAGGTGTGAATGTTATCATATCCAGGGAGTTAAGACAAAGGAAGAAGTAAGAAAGCAGATCAAATGAGCGTGAGAAAAGGCATATTACACAGAGGAGGCCAGGGGTTAGCAGTGGTAAGAATCTGGGAGGTAATAGAGCAGGAACTGTGACAGTTAATTTTTTGTCAACTTGACAGGGCTAAGGGATGCCCAGATCTCCAGTAAAATATTATTTCTAGATGTATCTGAGAGGGTGTTTCTGGAAGAGATAAAGCATTTGAATCAGTAGACTGAGGTAAAGAAGATCTTCCCTCACCAATGTGAGTGGAATTATCCAATCTATTGAGGGCCCAAGTAGAACAAAATGGTGGAAAGCAAACTCTTTCTCTCTCTTCTTGCAGTGGGACATTGTTCCTTTCCTGCTCTCAGACATCAGAGCTCCTGATTCTTGGGACACTGGACTCCAGGACTTACATTCTCAGCCCTTCAGTCTCCAACTGAGAGTTATACCATTGACGTCCTGGTTCTCAGGTCTTGGGACTTAGACTGAAATATACACCATTGGCTTTCCCGGTTCTACAGCTTGCAGAGGGAATATCATGTGACTCCTCAGATGCCATAATTGAGTGAGCCAATTCCCACAATAAATCTCTTACATACCTATATCTATATATCTATATCTACTGTTGGTTCTGTTTCTCTAAAGAACTCTAATACTGTAACCAGAATATTGAAAGAAAAGGAAAACTGAATGGATTAAAATTAAAGCATGAAGCAGCCATGATATTTCTATGGAATACCACATGTAGTTTTCTTGGAGATAATATTTCCCCCTCAAAAGTTGAATATCACTGAAATCTGTACTCTAAAAACTCATTACATTCACAGGTTTATTGCATGTCTTCTTGCTGAAGTCTTTAACTAAATATCTAAAGGGAAAGGAAAACAAAGCACTATTAGACTATTGAGTAATTCTCACTTGAAAGCATTTAAGATTAATTCACCTAAAACCTTAAAAAACAGAAATTTAACAACATTGCCTGTGGCTTTGCCAATGGCAGTCTATCTGTGGTGTTATGTCAGGGGACACTGAAGCGAGATTATAGCTAACTGCTGTCAGTTTTCTTCCCCTTTTGAACATAATATTTCCAGTGGATCCATTTGACCGTGCCTTATTCTTCTTAGGCACAACTGCATGAATTGTTAGGACCTCAGCCACATGAGCAAGGAAGGGAAGAGATGGAATTTGAATTGGACAGGATGATGAATGGGGAAATTAGTTATAGATGTGGCCCCTTAAAGGTAGCCAACTGGTGTGCAAATTTTGTGAATTCTGCTTGATTAGATTAAGTGTTAACGTCTGAGAAGGTTCAATACAGAGTGAAATCCAAATGCTAAATAACACCCAAAGCCAAACCAATGGTGATGCTGTAAGTGCTATTATGAGTATAGAAAGTATAAACAATGGCTTTGTTCAGGGGATTTATGAAAATTAAGCAGAATGTCAAAACCTCTATTCTTAGAATAGAGGGATATGCAAGAAAACAAGGAAAAAACTGAATCAAAATAGTTGGTCCATTGTGACAGGAAAGTACCTAAATGTTGTGACTTAGGTACTCATGGTTACCAAGGTTTTACTCCTGGCACACTGGACTGCCAGAGAGTCCACTGTTTAGAGAGATGAGCTTGCTGATACCCGTTTTGTCTAGCTCCCATTAGTTGAGATGGTAAAAGCATCTATCAGTGTAACCAGCAGGATGGGAAAGGCAGGGGTGGACAGAACATACCACCACCTCTTAGAGGTCATTGCTTCTGCTTCTTTCTGCTGATGAAGCTGCCTGTTTGCTAGACTACATAGTCCCAGGTGTTGTGCGACTACTTCTTCCAGTCACCTTCATTTAACCTTGCTGCTAGTTCCTTCACAGCCAGAACAGAAAGAAATCCTCTGTCTTTCTTAAAGACTGAACTTCAAAATGATATTCCCATGAGGGCTTGTGGTAGAGGAGATAAAGCACAATTTTTTGAATTCATGCAGAAATTGAGTTCAAATGAGTAAATATTATTTGGATTCTGTTGGTAATCTGAGTCTTAGTTCCTCATCTCTGGACTAATTTAGCATTGTCTGTTTCATGGTGTGACTGAGATGACTCAATGAGAGGAAAAAAAAAAGTTAAAATGCTTAGCTCACTAGCTGGCACTCAACAATTGTGAATTTCCTCTACCCCTTCCCATATCATCTTTTCTTTTCTCTTATTTAGGGCTTCTTGACACTCACCTACTTTCTGCTTATATACTCATCTTTGGGGCCCTTTGTAGCGTCTTATCTTCAAGCACAACGTATCATTGAGTTAATTTTACTCCACTCTAGCCTCTCATGGTTCATGGTTAAAAAAAATAAAAATCCTGTTCAACCAAGTCATTACCAATTCAGATTGTTCGATATCTGAAATTAATAATCAGTTGTTGGATACAAGGAGGATTTAAAAGTCAGAAGTCTGAAAAGACAGTTTTGACATTTTATATATACCTTGAAACTTTTTTATATACCTTTGCAGGAGTAACATGAACTTTATTTCATGTCATTCCCATCTTATTCTAAAATTAATACAGTAGGAACTCAATAAACCTGGAATCTTATTAACGGATGTAAATATAATATAGCTATCCTTTCCTTTGCCATAGGGTGTTTAGTTGTTGTTTTGATATATTTTATGTTGTGTTGTTTCATTCTGCCTTACATTTCTTACAAAGAAAAAATGTTAAATTGTCTTGAAGATGAGAATATCAATGAGTAATGTCCAAAGTCTGTTATAGAGAAATAATGTAATGGGTCAGAATCTTTGCATTATTTTGCCATTGTTCAAAATAATAATTTTACTGTGAGCTATCTTCCAGGAATATATCATGTCTGAGAGGAGGCAATTTTTAAACGTTTAGGAATATTTAGGATGATGCTTAACTGATAATTAGAGAGTTGGTGTAGTCTATTTCAACCAAAACATGAAGGAGGTCCCCAAACCTCTTTTGATAGGAGAGATAAAGTAGTTTACTTGAAGACATAGGCCTATTCAATTCTAATGGGGATATTGTAAGAAAAAGTCAAAGAATCAAAGCCCCCAGTAGAGGAGGAGTTTGAAAAGACTCAGGTTGTGAGATAATGGTGAGACATATGGCCACTTAATGAGGAAGGCTATCAGAGTTTATACACCAAAGAAATTAGCTTCTCATTGTGATGGGTCCTCAGAACAGGAAGCTTTGGGGCAGGAATAGCATCATGTTGGATAAATGTCAGCTCACAAAGCAGGACTTGAGCCTTTCCAGAATAGGATTTTGTTATTTTTCCTATTGAAAGATAAAGGGGTTACCTCTGAAATCTCAGAAACTCTTCTAGATTGGCTAAACATGAGGCTTCTCAGTGGAGGGAGGTTCCAAAATTGCAGGGGGTGTAAGATGGGCTGTATAGAAATTTAGGTGTAAGGCTACAGTGATGAATTCAGGGTCCCCTTTTCTAGAAGTTTTAGGAGAAAAATAAAAATATTGATTTACTGACATAAAAGGTGGGGACTGACAGTAATATAATAATATCTCCCCTCACCTTGTATAGTGATTTGTTGATAGGGAGGTGAATTATTATATGTCTCTTCATAGAGTGTGTTGAGTGGTAAAAATAAAGGAAGGATGCCTTATGTCAACAAAATATCTGCATAATTACTGGTGGTAAATATACCATTTTCCTAAGACAGCATTCTTAATAGAAATATAATGCATAGCACATATGACATTTTAAATTTTCTAAGTAAGAACATCAAATAATATAAAAGCAGGTAAAATTATTTTTAATTAAATAATTTATTTTGAGATAATGGTAAGCTCACATGCAGCTGTAAGAAATAATATATTGAGATCCTTGTACCCTTTAGCCATTTTCCCCAGAGATAAGATCTTATAAAACTAGAGTGCAATACTACATCCAGGATATTAACATTGATGCTATCCCATCAATCTTATTCTTATTTCATCCATTTTACTTGTACTCATTTGTATGTGAGTGTGAATGTGTTTTTTTACAATGTTATCACGTCTGTTCATGTATCCACTACCACAGTCAAAACACAACAGTTCAGTCACCACCAAGATCCCTATCTATCTCAGTTTCCTATCTCCTGTGTCCCGCATTCCTAACCCCTAGCAAATTATCCATCTTCCATTTCTATAATTTTACCTAGAAAAAATAATTTTAACAACATATTTATATAGCTAAACTATTACCATTTCAATGTATAATCAGTATAAAAATATGAGATATCTTACAATTTTCCTGGATTATTAAGTCTTCATGGTCTAGGCTATATTTTATGCTTACAGTACATATTGATTTGGGCTAGTAACATTTTAATGTTCATTAGCCACATGTGTCTCATGGCTATTGCATTAGATTGCTGAGGTCTAGGGGATGAATGTTTGCTCTTGGATTGTCCGTGCCATCCAGGGTAGAGGTTTTAGATTCAGAGAAATATAAAAATATGGGTATATTGGACCCTTGGAAGCAATCTGAATATTTAGCAGTAAAGGAATGGTTAATTGTATATTATAGACATTAAACTTTTATTTACAAAGAAGACAAAATAACATGATATAGGGTGACCAACAATCCAATTCCTGGGTCTGAGGGGTTTCTTGGGATGTGAGACTTTCATTGCTAACTAACATAATGGGAACCCTAACTCAATGAGAAAATCCTCATAATAGTAGAAGTGTTTTCTATAAATATATACATGCAAATATATATACATATATATCACACATATATTTTATATATATGTGTGTGATATATATGTATATATGTATAGATATGTACAATGTATATGTGTGCATGTATATATCTCACAAAGAAAGAGTAATAATATTCAAAGAAAAGCATTTTAGAAATAAATATAGTAGATGATCACTTTTAAAATAAAAGCTAATGTATCACATTCACAAAATTGAGCTTTGCAAGGCAGGTATAGAACAGGAGGGAACCTAAGGGTCTCAGTTTTTTCTTTGTAAAATTACAAATGGGAATAGACAATCTCTAATATGCATTGTAGTTCTAAAATTCTACAATAATAATTCCAAATAAACCTTTGTACAGCTCAAAATTACTATAGAAAATCAAGATGCAATTTCATTATTCCAGAAAATGTTCATAGAAGATGTGAGAAGTACATATGACTTTGAAAGATTAGGTGAATTAGGTGAATTTGGTCTAGGTGAATGGATAAAAGGAGGTAATTCAAAGCAAATGAATAATAGTAAACTCAACAAGGCAGAGTGACAAAACAATTGAACTAAGGTCCTTGTTAAGGGGAGCACTTCAGGCATGAAACATTATTTTAAAAGAATCTTATTGATCACCCTTAAAGCATTCCTCTCTGTGTTAATAACTGAGCATTTTACGTTTGCCAAAGAGATTATAAACAGAAGTGATGAGTTTAAGGCAAATGATCACTTTTTTAAAAGCATTCTTTTAGTTTACATCAACTGTTATTTAAAACTCTTATCCGATGTAAACACTAAGAAATAAATAGCTTGTGATGTGAGTGGGGGGAAACTTGCCTTTCCAGATCATGTCCATTTCAAAAGGCTAATTCTTCCAGTCTGCCATTGTTCAATCATAACCCATGTTTGCATCTAAGAAAGGCATTTGATACCTCTTACTCTCACAATAAAAGATTCACTGATATGTGGACCAGTCACTCTTGTATTGTTTCTCTGAATTAGTGGTACTCAGTCATCTTTTGGAAAAAGAAAAATAAAAGAGACTGAGACTTGATCATTTAGCAGACATAACAATAGTAGAGCTGAGAATGGAGTAGTAGTGTTTGGGTTATGTAAAGCAGAAGAGCAAAAAGTGTGCAAGAAGAGAGAACACAAACAGAAAGAACTGAAGTGGCATGTTTCTACAAAACCACATGTCTGCTAGTCAGAATGACTCCTGACAATTACGTTATTGGTCCGTTCAAGCACACAAAGTGAGAGGTAGCGTATAAAGAAAGAGTACTGCTACCGTAGGGCAAGGAAAGAACAAAAATGTATTCATAAGCAAACATTAACTCTATGTTTGGAACATTTCTAGAGGGGGAAAAAATAGATCTTGGGTTTCTAGAGCAGGAATTTGCTCTTAAGAAACTTTGCAATAAAAAAAATCCAGGTGTACTGGGTTTCCTTCACATGGAGGTATGTGGTACCATCTGCTCGAGGGCCAAAGAATTTCATCTCAAACAATTTTTTTTTCCACCTAAGGATGAATGGTTTGAAAGTATCCTGGGTAATGTGATGGCAGGCTAGGCAGTGATTCCAGTTCTTTCTGTGCCTGTGTGTAAGAGTTTGATTTTGATGAGTTTGTCAAAGGACATAGACACTTCTCCTCCTCCTCTAAACATCTGTGGGTGATCTATTCCCCCCCAAATGACAGTATCTGTCTTCCTGCTAGCTGACTTGAGAGCCAGTGTGCCAGACTCTCACAGCTGTGGGAGCACAGCTGACAATCCATCTTCAAAATGCACCACATGCCAGTTGTTTGGATTGAGGTAGCTTGGAAAAGTCACTTCTTGGGAAGAAAACTTTATCTGAGAGCTGATCTTCTCACAAGGAGTATATTTCTACTTTCCCCTCAACTTCTGCACATAAAGGAGGCATCTAGATGAGAAGTGCCCATCATCAGATAATGACCTTGCCTTTGGGGGCTCTTTCTAGCTGTTAACAGCATGACTGAGTCACCTGGGCTGAGAGTTTGATGAGCATTCACTACCCTAAATAAAGGTCATTCTCATTTTCCAGTGCATATTGGCAGCTAGACATTATGAAAATTACAGTTGTCTCCCATAAAAGTTTCCCCCACTTTTGTGCACAGGAAGAACAGGAATTAATAGACCTTCACTTCAGCAATAAGTAGATCCTAGGTATTCTTTCATTTAATTTATTAATTACTATTACACATTCTATGTTGTATTTTGAGGAAAATTCCATATATTTTTATGTTTTAAATATTAATGCAAATATAATATAAATTCATTTAGTAAAATGTGTTCTAAGGCATCCAACCAAGTAACAGGAGAGATGTGGATGTGTTTATCTATAGATATCATATATATATATACACACATACACATGTATACACACATATACACCCATACATATATAAAACATATAATAAATACATATGGTCATACTTTGTTTATGCGTACAGACTTATAAAGACGTGTACTCTTAACCGTATACAAAAATACCACTTTATTAAGTAACATAACACTGAATGCTCTAATTATATGATTCATTTGAGCATTTTGTATAGATTCTATGACAGTATTTCTGTACCCGCCTTTTAGTATGAATACATGGTTGCAGAGGAGCAAATAGCAAAACACTGATGTGATTTTAATGCCTTTAAGTATGGCTGAGTTAATAAGATTGACAAATGCATTGATTGACATTTCCATCAATCAGTGGTTAAAGAAAATAAAAATCCTGTTCAACTGGTTAATTCTTCTTTGGGAGGATTGATGGGTTACACCCAATAGAGGCCAATTACTTCTCTGCCCAACAAATGACACTCCTTAGAGTTGAGTGCTTTTGATTTACCTAGTGAATATTGTTTCACTGGTTCTTATCTCACATTATCTACAAATGGGTCACTGATGTCTGGTGCACATTTATTAACAGAGTAAAAAAAGTAATAAAGCTTATAATAAAATAATCATTTAATATTCTGTTGTAGCTTTTCTTTTAATTAAAAGATCCATTATGCATAAATTACTTAGCATAATTCTTGGCACAGAGTAAGAGTTCAGTGAGTGTTTATTACTGTTTTATTAATATTATTAAGCACCACAATACCATGTCAAAAAAGTCAAATCTAAATATTATATTTTGCATTCTCTGTATTAAGGAAAATGATAATCAGAGGCTGAGTGAAAACTGAGTATACTCCATAGAGAGACCCATTAAATGGCTCTGTAAGGATCTAAAAGATTTATGTTGGCTTGTAAATAAAGAAAAAGGCCAGATTCTGAAGGATAAAGAAACAGGCAGTGTGTCGTTGCTTTTCAGTAGATACAAGTTCAAGAGATAGAATAAAAAAGAGGCCAAGCATAGTAACTGATTTAAAAAGGCTGTGGTTATTGTCCTCATATAAATAGTATTGCTGCTTCAGTGGTCGAATCTTTAAAAAATAAATGCCATGTTTGAATATATAAAATCCACTTTTGTGAATGGAACTAACACTTTTGTTAACTTTATGTCTTATGTTTTGAAGTTTTAAATGAGATATCATTAGAAAAATTGCACTGTTTAAAATATTTGAAAAGCACCAGTCTAAAGACTAGTATATTATATTTATAATATAACAATTGCTGCAATAGAAGTAGGTGCACGTAGGATGTGACATTAGAATAAGGCAAGTCAGAAGTAGAGTTCTCTGCATAATTTAAATAGAAAGTTATAAAACATTTACCTTTGTGTCATTACACAGGTCAGGTTAATCAAATGTGAATTAAGAGAGAAGATTATCTAAATAAATATTATATATATAAGTATGCAATATGTGAATATGTGAATATTTTAAAGTTAAAAATCAAACTGTAAGCTTAGGTTAGTACTTTTGAGACTAGTTCTGGTTGATTTCCTAAAGACAGCAATTCCTTATATTCATGAATTCATAATGATATCTCAAAACCATTTCACATGTATTATTTTTTATTTGCCTCAGAAGAGCCCCATAATATGTAGAATATTCATAATTAATTTTGGATAAGTGCAACTATAGGAACTATACGTAGTTTACCAGAGTTTACAGAGCAAGTTGCTTTCAAAAGACATCTAAAGAAGTCTTCGGGAGCTGGAAAGGGGCGGCTATCTCCCCTGGGGCCATCTTCCCGTCAGAAGTGAAGAGTTCTGCTTTGCTCCATCCGACATTGGCAATGCCTGATTAGTGTACCCGTTTTCTCTCTATAGTCACTTTTCCAGGTAGCATATGTCGAAAGCAGACTTGGACAAAGCTCAGAAGGAAACATGTATGCAAATCATTTTCTTTGGAGAAGAGAGAATGGGAGGGGAGATATATGGCTTGGGTGTTCTCCTTTCTCAGAGTGATAACTATCTCTCCTCTGAATAATGAAGGATATGATCCCAAAGAAAGTATTTCCCTCCCGGCTGACCTACAAAAACAGTCGCTACAGCAAACTCCCAGGGAAAGGAAAGTGTCCTTTTCCTTTTGACTGATAAGAGTTCACAATAATTTCAGAATAAGCAGTGATTCTTTACTGTCTTTGTTAAGAGTATGATGAATGTGGGGAGGGCAATAAGAAGAGGGATAAACAGAGGAGGCAGGGCCACAGGGACCAGCTCGGGAGAGAAACGGGCTGCCATGTGAGGAGGTGGAAATGGTTACAAAGGGCCTCGCCTTCAGAAAATGATCCTCCTTAGTACGCTGATAAACTTTACTGCAAGAAGAGCTGCTTTGCCTCTTTAGGAGTTTATTTCTTATAATTATCTTTGATGGAACAGCTGATCCACATAGTTACCTTAGGTATTACCTAAGTGGAGATAGAATTACTTCTTCTTTTTTTTTTTTTTTTGCTGTATGCGGGCCTCTCACTGTTGTGGCCTCTTCCGTTGCGGAGCACAGGCCCTGGACACGCAGGCTCAGCGGCCATGGCTCACGAGCCCAGCCGCACCGCTGCATGTGGGATCTTCCTGGACCGGGGCACGAACCCGTGTGCCCTGCATCGGCAGGCGGACTCTCAACCACTGCGCCGCCAGGGAAGCCCAGAATTACTTTTATATTACCACCAACTGTAAAAAAAAAAAAGAAAGAAAAAACTCAAACTTTATTTTCAACGTCATTTTCTTTCCTTATGTCTGTTTGAAATAGTAACTAAGTACTTATTTTAACCCTGTTTAAACTGACTTTACACAAATATACTAAATATAAGATTTAAACACTTAGAAAGAATTGAAAGATGCCATTGAGCAGAGTTGCACTCATTATCTAACCAAAAGAAAATAACTTTGGAAGAAAAAAAAAAATCACAAATGGCAAGACTTTGAAGAATCTACTTGTTATCTTTTCCACTCTGGTGATTTTAGATTTTCACACCAAATTGAAACACATTTTTCTGAACAATAATGTAATACATTTTTGACATCACAAAAGAATGCTTTTAAGGCATAAAAAATGCATTTCCCTTATGTAATCAAAAACAAAAAACCTATAAATTACAATGCAATGAACAGTCAAATTCCTCTATTGAATGTATTTAAAAGATATATGCCAATTAAGCTCTTAGTCATTTGTGTTAACTGGCTAGTTGAAAGCTTTCCAAATCTGGTTTAACCCATATTAAATGTCCTAGTGGTGGCCCTCAAATAAAAAGAGAAGGGGAAAATTAATCTTAGCCTTTTTTTCCATTATATATTTTAATAAATGTTGCTGTACATTTCTAATACATTTATGTCTCACACAGAATGCCAAATGGTTTGATTTTTTTTCAATGGAAAAGCCAAGAGCAAATTTACACATTAAAATGCAAAGCAATTCAACAGTACAAGCTTTGTCTTCCAGAATATGATGTATTTTCTCTGCTTCTTCATAACTCTTTATAGTCATTTCAGCTTTATATATAAGTAGGCTTTGCTAAAAGTTTGCAGAGTATCCAATTTTTTTTTCCTTTGTTCCCTTCTGCCTTGCTGAGAATGTCTTAGGACTGTCTTGCACATTCATACATTAATAGATTCTACTTCTTTAACATAATGATTTACAAGCTGATAGTGACATTTGCTAGATTTTGCCACAAAACCTCTTTAGGCAGAGAAAAAAATAAAAATTAAATTAAAATAAAAATAATATCTCCACAATATTATTAGCAGGGATGCACTTAAGTAACAAAATACCAAAAGGCATTGCAGTAGACAACAAGGTGCCCATTTCTGGACATCTTTAAATTGAGATAAGGTAAAGGGGGCTGACAATCAAAAATTATAAAATATAATATAATATAATAAAGAAGGCTGCCTGTAGATAGCACAGCCACCAGCTTTCTAGTTGACAGCACTCTGGTTTAAGAAAAAGAAATAGGCACAACTATAATGTAGATTCAGTTTCTATACTTAAAAATGCAATTGTCTTTGGGAAACAAAATGCAGTCAGCCCAGTTGATTATGGTTTAAGAAGTCTTCTGACATAGAAAATTAAGCAAGAGGCACCCTTCAATGGTAAATGTCTGCTGCCTAGTAAAGTGGTAAAAGTGGAAATGAGACATAAAATAAAAGTAGATATGTAGAAGGAAAACCAGATGGGGACATTAAGACCAAGCTCATGGGCTGTGTGACTTGGGACCGATTATTTAATACCCTAGGTCTTCTTCTTGAACTTTCTTGTAATACTATCTAATCATGAAGATCTCCTCCAGCATAAGACTTTATGTGTAAGGGGACTAATCTCACCCTTTGCTGGAATGTCATATGAAAACTGAAGGCTTTTCTTGAGCTAAGCCTCAATCCCACTGTAGGAGTAGGAATTTTGGCTTGGAGAACCATAGTTCCAACCACATGGGTGTTCTCCAACCTGACAACTATGCTGAAGCCTTTCTTTCTCTGCCCTAGAAATATTTTCCACATCTGTATTTTTTCAGTCTAGGGAATCTGCTTAGTTCTTAGATTGGAACATTAAATAAAATCTACCTATTTCAACAATCTAGATGACTCTAGAGCAGGTAAATTTTTCTTATCCCCCTTGCTCACTCATTCTCCTGTGCTTAAAGCTTGTCCTCTGCATTGTTTCTTTCACCAGTTCCCTAGTTCTTCCCAGTTTTGATATCTGAATTTACAAGTTTAATGTGGTAGGTATTTAAGAGAAATCCTATTGCACCAACTGGGTCATCACCTTCTATTTTTATATGTAAGAACAGGTCCATTTTCAGTAGTAATGTAAGGGAGCTGACTATTCACCTTATAAGAGGACTAATATAACTAAAATAGAGCATTTGTAAAATTAAAAGATAGAAGTAGAAGAAATCAATTGATTAATGACAATTAGCACATGCTAGTGTGCCCTGTGCTCTTTCTGAGTTAAATGCAATGGCTAGTGCCACTGACTACCATTCATGCAAATTTACTGTGTCTGTGAGTAGCATGAGCTCTGAAACCAGACCTCTTGGGGTGGAACCCTCACTCTGCCACTTAGTGTCCTTTAGTTATTTATCTTCTCTGTGTCTTATGTTCTATTCACAGTGGGGAGCAGGAGTATATGAATAATAATACAGATCTCATAGGGTTGTTGACAGTGTGAATTACTGTAATAGCTATAAAACATTTAGCACTATGCCTGACACAAAAGTGATATGAATTATTATTTTCATTATTAATTTTATTAATAGTCTTACATAAAACTAATCTTAATTATAATTATTCATATTGTTGGTTAAATATAATTAATATTAATTTTATACTTATGTTAATTTATTATATCAATTCATATTATTAAATATTATTGTCATAGCTATTATTGAGAACATCCTTATTAATGTATTAATTTATTAATTTAATGTCTAAATTATTTGCACATTGTATGAATTTACTATGCATTACTTATTATACTGGTATTATTTTAATTAATCTTCCCTTGAACTTTATGAGTTAAATATCAATGATATTGAAATCCTTGTTTTAAAAATGAGAATATTGAGGCATAAAGAAATTAAGTAAATTGGTCAAGGTTAGATAGAGAGTAAATGGTAAATCTCAGACCTATTCACAGATTATCCTCTGCCTTTTTCCACTTTGAGTTTCAAGTTCTTTCTGTTTGGCCTGTTCCTTGAAATAATCCACATTTGCCACTTGGTCTCCACCTAGGACTGTGGACCACATCAGTGAACCTGTCTGATTTCCAGGGCTGGGTTCTTTAACATCTGGCCTATCTAGTTTTTATGGCCTTCAATATAAAGACATAACAGAAGTAGTGCTAAGCTGTTACTTCTTAGCATCTTGGAAAGATTTAGGTAGCTCTTTTTTTAACTCTTTCAGAAAATCATGCCTGTAAGTTGCCACTGCCTATAAATAAATTTGTAAAAAATTATAGTGGTTTATCCTTTTAAAAGATAATACTTCACATCACACATGCACACACACACACACTTCAAGCTCTACTGGTAAATGTTTAATCGATGTATTAGTGTAGAAGGGTAAAAAATTGTGCGTGAGTATTTGTTCCTGAAGGATAATCAATTCCATTCCAGAAAATATTAGACATCCTTAAAAATAAATATGATGGGATTACATAAAGTAACCACCATAGTCTCTGACACATAGAAAGCTTTAAATAGTTTCTTTCAACTCTTCTTTATATTTAATATCTGAATGAAAATAAACAGTCATAATTCCTCTGGTCTTTCAAATTCTATAATTTATCTCCTTGGGGTTGGGTGACAACAACTGATGTGACCACCTCTTCCTTTGCTGCTGGCTTGGAAAATGTGGGGAACTGGCATTTCTGAAGAAGCACAATCATTTATACCTCTGTTCCCTGTGCTAATAACCACTGTTCTAGTGAGGAATACATATTTCCCTCATTCACACTATGTGCTGCCACTGCACACTGCTGGCTTTCCATCTCAGTTTTCTACTAAGAATCCTGTGGTACAGATCTTCAAAACTTTTATACTTCAGTGCAACACCCTTTCCTTATGTTTTTTGTTTCTTTTGTTTTAATGATGATAGAATATACATAACATAAAATTAACCACTTTAGCCATTTTAAAATTTACTATTAAGTACATTGACATTGTAGTATAACCATCAGCACCAATGATCTCCAGAACTTTTTCATCTTCCCAAACTGAAACTCCATAGTAATTGAACAACACTTGCCATTCCCTCCCTCCTCTCATCCCCTGGCCACCATGAATTTGACCACTCCACGTATCATAGAATCATACAGAATTTGTCCTCTTGTGATTAACTTATTTCACTTAGCGTAATATCCTCAAGTTTCATGCATGTTGTTGAATGTGTCTAAGGCTGAATACCACATAATTGCATGTATATAACACATTTGTTTATCCATTTATCAGTTGATAGACATTTGAGTTATTTCTGCATTTTAGCTATTCCTTATGTTTCAAACATTCATCAGCACAGCCTATGTTGAAGGAGATTGTGTTGATGACCTGAATTCAAAATTACAGACTCTTCCTCAAAAATATTATTTTCTAGACAGACTTACTTTCCTTATATCTCTTTTCTTTTATAGAGAGTTCCTCATCACCGTGTTCCTCTTCTATTTATCTGAAAACAATCATATTATTAACAGTAAAAACAATAAACAACACCAAGTTCAATGCCAGTTGATATGTCAATCTGTTTTGAGGAACTCTTTTATTGAATCCTTTTAAAAATCCTATGAGATGGATACTAATAATCATAGATACCATGAATGAGGAAACAAAAGTGCAGAGCAGTTAAGTTATATTTTTAAGGTGACACAGTTAGTGTATAAGAGAGTGAGACAACAGAAAAGGATCTGAAGGTCCTTTTCAGATCAATATAACATGGTAAAGTGTGATGGCCAGAAGTGTATGGCTACAAGAAATAGATGTGAATGCTAGTAATTTCAAGGAAATGGCAGGAAGTATGAAAAACGGTAGAGGGCTTTATACCTACCCATTGCACAAACAATTTCTCTGACCTCAGTAAGTCACTTGATCTTTCTGGGATTCTATTTCTCTTATAAAATGATATTCATGTTCAGCCATGTCATTTTCAAAGTTCATTTCCAATCTAACATAGTGTGCCATATTTTAATATTTTCCCAGCTATTTCCTGCTTATGTTAACTGCATTTTAATTGCTTATATAAGATTCATAGGATCCAGCAAAAAGATTCCATGAAAAGTTACCAAGATGGAATTTGATAATCCCTATCAAAATTCCAATGACATTTTTCACAGAACTAGAACAAGAAATTCTAAAATTTGTATGGAACCACAAAAGACCTTAAATAGCCAAAGCAATCTTGAGAGAACAAAACTGGAGGTATCATGCTTCATGATTTCAAACTATGTTACAAAGCTATAGTAATTGAAACAGTATGGTATTGGCATAAAAATAGACATGCAGATCAGTGGATCAGAATAGAGAGTCCAGAAATATACCCACACATACATGGGCATTTAATTTTTGACAAACAGTCAAGAATATATAATGGGGATAATAACAGTCTCTTCAATAAATGGTGTTGGGGAAAACTGAACAGCAACACACAAAAGAATGAAACTGGACTACTATATTATACCATACACAAAAATTAACTCAATAGGATTAAAGACTTGAATGTAAGTCCTGAAATCATAAAAATCCTAGAAGAAAGATTGGATTTGATGATTTGATTTATGATTTTTAACAGCACATCTAATCACAGATAATTTAATAGTCTAACTATATTACTATATTTAGTTAATTGCAGTGTTAAAAATTTTAAGTGTCTCAAATTAAAGATGTAACAATTACAATAATTTATACTGGTATATGAGGTGTGCTCACTCTTCTTTCTAGTTACAACATAGGTGACCCTCAAAAGTGCCATTGTTTCCCTTATAATTCAGCTATAGCATCTATCCAGTACAACTAGAAATCCTCTTCCATGTCTAAAATCCTATCAGGAAGAAAAAGCCACACCTCTGAAAAGAATTCCTACCCTATTCAGTCCCATGTGAATAATCACAAATCAGAAAATGAGGAAGTTAGAATTATACATGTATGTCATTTCATCACTGATTAAAATCATGAGCTCATCTGGAATTTTCTGGTGTGGGTCATTTTGACTAAAGATAGACCATCCACCAAATTTACTTGTTTGCTTTCTTCATATTTCGTATGCAGTTTACAACAAGAATCAAGGAGACAAAAATGAAATAAATATGAACAATAAAATCAACAATTTTCCAGACAATTCAAGCGGAAAAGTAACTATAAAGAGATTGAAAATTGCCAGCAAATAATTTCAATGTGCTAATCCCTCCCTATCTCCCTCTCTCTGCTTTCAAGGATATTCCTTCCAACTTTCTGCAAAAATAAACCCCCAAGGATTTATGAACACTAATGAAAAAGATAATTTCCACTTTTATTTGGGATTTTGATTTTTCAGATAGATAAGCAGCAGACAGACATATAAATAATGGAAGAAAATAGTCGATTCATTTGCAACTCCATCTCACCACTCAGTCACTCACTCATGAATCATCTGGGATAAGTTAAAAGTTGCTTCAGCAGTAAATGAAACACTGTTTGCTCAGCCGACTTCAGAGATTGCTATGTCTTAAATGATATATTTGAATGATTTGAAGCACCTGAATTTGTTGGTTTTCATTGTTAGCTTTTGAAATTGTTGTATAAATCCCATTTATTTAATAGCACTCAAAAATACTTTATTAATACTCCAGAGGAATTTTGGATTAGGAGAAAATGAGCATCATGTTACCTTCAGTTTCTCATCTGGAAGATTTTCTCCTTCCTTGAAATGATATTTAAAGAAGAGAGACTAGGGCTTCCCTGGTGGCGCAGTGGTTGAGAGTCCGCCTGCCGATGCAGGGGACACAGGTTCTTGACCCAGTCCAGGAAGATCCCACATGCCGCAGAGTGGCTAGGCCCGTGAGCCATGGCCGCTGAACCTATGCGTCCGGAGCCTGTGCTCCACAACGGGAGAGGCCACAACAGTGAGAGGCCCGCATACCGCAAAAAAAAAAAAAAAAAAGAAGAGAGACTAAATGGTTTGTCCAGACTCCAGTCTAAACATTCAGGTAGAGAGCAAGGATCATCTGTAGCATTTCTGTGTCACTGAAAGACAATCATAGGGTCATAATAATGGTTCTGAAAATTTATTCAGATCACTAATTTTTTTTCTTTTTTCTCTTTTTTATTATTATTTTTTATATTAATTTTTATTTTTAAATAATGGCAACCAACCTTCAAATATTCAATTCTTTCTGAGGAATACAAATCACTTGAATAATCTCTGAGGTCACCTTGAATGGGACAATATTGAGAAATATTACCAGTTAAACCAACATTAAAAGTATAAATATTTGTATAGACATTGCCATCTGATGATAGAAAAAACACCATAAATGCCAACGGAAGAAACTTCACAGAGTTAAAAATCAGTGTATAATCATTTTTATTTCCAGATTGTTTCCATATGAAATCTGTATCTTGTATGTATTTTGTAAAACCTTAACAAATATCATTTATCCTGAATAATGCTTCTTTTCTATATAGCCAGTCATAAAATCTCATAAATAAGGATTTAACTTAGAAATGTGACTCAGGAATTGGAAAAATAAGAAAAATATCCTTAATGTCACTCTAGAAATTTGCATCTCTATCAGGTAAACCTTTAGTCAAAACTTTGAAAGCAAAATTTAAAAACCTCTTGACCTTACATTTAGTGGCGGTATTTTACTTGTTAATGTAAATTACATTTAGAAACTTAATTGAAAAATAATACACTATTTCTTCTCATAAGAAAGGAATATATATTTTATTATAGAAAATGTAGATGATCAAAAACAGAAAAAAACAAATCACTTTTAATCTTATGTAGAAATAAACACAAATGCTTTTGCGAGTGTAGCATTCTATGTTTTTCTGCAATTCTTATTTACTAACTCCATCTTTTTAAAAGATTAATTTACATTTATAGATATATAATTGACACATAACATAATGTTAGTTTCAGGTGTACAACATAAAGATTCAAGATATGTATATATTGTGAAATAATTGTCACAATAAATCTAGCTAACTTCCATCACCATACCTAGTTAATGATTTCTTTTGTGATCAGAAGTTTTAAGATTTATCCTCCTAGCAACTTTCAAATATATGATACAATATTATTAATTATAGTCACCTTGCTGTACATTATGTCCTCAGGACTTATTTATTTTTGGCTGTGTTGGGTCTTCATGGTTGCATGCCAGCTTTCTCTAGTTGTGACAAGTGGGGGCTACTCTTTGTTGTGGTGCATTGACTTCTCATTTTGGTGGCTTCTCTTGTTGCAGAGCACAGGCTCTAGGTTTCAGTAGTTGTGGCACACAGGCTCAGTAGTTGTGGTATGTGGGCTTCAGTAGTTGTGGCTCATGGGCTCTTGAGCTCAGGCTCAGTAGTTGTGGTGCACAGGTTTAGTTGCTCTGCGGCATGTGAGATCTTGCTGAACCAGGGCTCAAACCTGTGTCCCCTGCATTGGCAGGGAATTCTTAACCACTGTGCCACCAGCGAAGCCCTTATTTATTTTTATAACTGGAAATTTGCACCTTTTGACCACTTTACCCATTTTACTCCTACCCATTTTACTCCCCACCCCAGCCCCTGCCTCTGGCAACCAATCAATCTGTTCTTTGTAGCTATGAGTTTAGGTTTTCTTTTTGTTTGTTTGTTTTGTGTTTTTATATTTTGTAGGTTCTACATACAAGTGAGATCATACAATATCTATCTATCTCTATTTGGCTCATTTCACTTAACAATGCCCTCAAGTAAATTACATTATTAAAAAATATTGGCAGAACTTTCTTTTTTTATGGCTGAATAATATTCAATTGTATGTATATATATTACAAATACTTTTTTTTTTTTTTTTTTTTTTTTTTTGTGGTACATGGGCCTCTCACTGTTGTGGCCTCTCCCATTGCGGAGCACAGGCTCCGGACGTGCAGGCTCAGTGGCCATGGCTCATGGGCCTAGCCGCTCCACGGCATGTGGGATCTTCCCGGACAGGGGCACGAACCTGTGTCCACTGCATCGGCAGGTGGACTCTCAACCACTGAGCCACCAGGGAAGCCCTATCACAAATTCTTTATCAATTCATCCCTTGATGGATACTTTGGATGTTTCCATGTCTTGGCTATTGTAAATAATGCTGCAGTGAACATGGGGAGAAGATAACTTTTCCAGATAGTGATTTTGTTTCCTTTGGATAAATGCCCAGAAACAGAATTGCTAGATCATATGATAGTTCTATTTTTTTAATTTTTTTTGAGGAACCTCCATACTGTTTTTCATAGTGGCTGCACCAATTTACATTTCCACCAACAGTGCACAAGGGCTCCCTTTTCTCTACAACCTCACCAATTTTCTCAGGTAGAATATTACTGGTTGGCATTATTGTTGTTGTTGTTGTTTTTTTTTCTTTTAGCACTTTGAATATATTGTGCCACTCCCATTCTGGCCTGCAAAGTTTCGGCTGAAAAATCTCTTGTGATAGACTTACAGGAGTTACCTTGCACGTAAAAAGCCATTTTTCTCTTGCTGCTTTTCAGATTTTCTCCTTGTCTTTAACATTTGAAAATTTAAATGTAATGTGTCTTGATGTGCATCACTTTAAGTTCATCTTAGTTGAAGCTCTGTAAGATTCCTGGATCTGAATGTGTTTTTCCTTTCCCCAGATTAAGAAAGTATTCAACCATCACTTTTCTTCAAAGTTTTATGCTCTTTTCTCTCTTCCTCTCTTCACCTTATGGGACTCTTATCACGCAAATATTGGCCCACTTGATATTATCTCATAAGTCCTTTAAGTTTTCTTCATGCTTTCAAATTATTTTTTCCTTGTGCTGCTCTGATAGGATGAATTCCACTGTCTTGTTTTCTATTTGCTGATATTTTCTTCTACTTCATCTAGTTTAGAGTTGAACCCCTCCATCATGTTTTTCAGTTCAGTTATTGTATTGTATCTTTCTTCATATTATCACTTTGTTTATGCATTGTTCTCCTGAGCTTGTGAGCATCTTTATGACTTTTATTTTGAACCCTTTATCAGGCAAATTGCTTATCTCCATTTCATTAAGGTATTTTTCTGAGGTTTTATTTTGTTCTTTTGTTTGGGACATATTCCTCTGTTTCTTCATTTTTCTTGACTCTCAGTTTGGGTTTCTATGCATTCATAAAAACAGCCACTTCTCCCAGTCTTGAAGGATTAAATCATGTAAGAGATAAAACTTATTGTTCAACCCTGCCCTCGCTCTTCGTTGCCACTCAAAACTTTGTGATTTTCCAAGAAGGCTACTTTGCTCTAAGTAGTCCCCAGTAGTTGAGGGTTTACCAAGACCTGTCAGTGCCCTGAGGGGATTATCTCAGTGAGCACCTAGATTCAGTTTGATTGGAAGCAAGACCTTCAGGAAGCAGAGTTTAAAGTATGCAAATATACAGCTTTCAGTGGAAGACTGTGATATGGGTGTTTCTGTCTGAGCCAGTTAAGTACTATTTTGTTCTATTTTAAACAATAACTATTTTGTTTTGAAATATTTTGTTTGCTACAGTGCTGTTGAACATGTGAACAAAAACCCCTGGGCCACCAGAGCCAGGCTCTCAAGGGATGTGTCCTCTAAGAAGCAGCCTTAAAATCTAGCGCACCAGATGTATGCACAAGTTCCTTTCTTGGAAACATTGGCAATCTTGGATGAGGCAGAAGGAGAGCATGAAGATGGTACAAGTCTCTGGAGATAATTGCAATTAACTCCTAGATATATGTCTAATTAGCTCTCTGTAGCTGCAAAAATAACCTGATAGACCTCTTTTATGGAAAGACTGGGTGTTTCTGTCTGTTGGAGGGGTTGAAGTAGCTGGCTAAGAACTATTTCTCCATTTGTTACAGTCTTGTGCACTTGCAAATGCAAGCCCTGCTGGTTACCAAAACCACATAATTAAGGGGTGTCCACTGGGTGGCAGTCATTAAAAACCAGGGTCCCAGATGTGTGCACAAGGCTCTTTCTGGGAGACATCAGCAACCTGGAGCAAGGTAGAGGGAGAGAAGGAAGGTGGCACATGCTGGCCTCCATGATCTTTGTTCAGTATTTCAGTTGACTCCTATATGTGTGTTAAACTAGACATTTGCCCCTCACACCAAGTCTTTTAAGATAAACAAATAGTCCTCTTTCACAGAAAGACTGGGCAAGTTTCAGATGGCTGTCTCTGCACTGTGTCTTGGGGCATTAGCCAGAGCAAATCTGATCTGTGTGAGACTTTTCAGAATTGTTTCTCAGTTCACCATAGCCTTTAGGGTCTCATGGATGCAAGCCTTGTTGGCTTTTAGAGCTAGATGTTGTGGGGACCCATCTCTCAGGTGCGTCTTAAAAGATGGGGTGTCGGATGTGGGGTTCAAAACTTTCACTTATTAGGGGGAAGTTGAGAATTGTGTGTTCCTTCCTGATTGTAGGTTGCCATACTAGGGGTGGGTTTATGATGAGATTGTGTCTCAGGCTCTCCTACCTGTTTCAGTGTGTGTTTTTTCTTATTGACCCTGCTAGTTTTTAGGTTTCTTTCAGAGAGAATCGTTCCATATGTATCTGTAGATTCATGTATCTGTGAGAGAAGGTGAGTTCATGATCCCCTTATGTTGCCATTTTGAACAAGAACCCCCTAAATCCAACTTAATATGATTATGAATCAATTTTCTCCAAACCTATATTATAAATATTTTCAATGAAAATAAACCTTAATTATATCATTTTAATACTTGCATAGTATTATATTAATATACCATAATATATTTAACGAGTTCCCTAATTGGGTATAAGTCACTTGCAAGTTTATGAGACCATAAAGCACACTTTTATATACATCTATTCCTAGAATTTCTTATCAATGTCCTAAGGATAAGTTCCTAAAAATATGATTATGAGTCAAAGGGCATGCCTATTTTTAAACTCTTATCATTGTGTTTCTCCTGAAAAGATGTACCAATTTAGCCTCTCAACAGCAATGCATGAAAGGTGTATTTTTCTTTAGCCTTGCTTTTCTATCATTACTAAAAAAATATTCACCTGTGAGTTAGTGAATAAATTGCATCTCATTTTAATGAGCTTTTCAGATATTTTAGCTTTGGAACTTGTAGCAACTTTTAAAAGTAATTTTTACTGTTCCAAAGATATGCAAATATATATTAACAAGTAATTTTTACAGTAATATCTCAAACATTTGTGTGACTTCAGGAGGAACTGTAAATTTGGAATGCTCACCTAGTTGCTTCTGTATATAAGCATTTAAATCTCATACCTCTGGATACTGAGGTGGAATAACAAATTGCCCGCACTTATTCTCATGGGATAACTGAAAACCTTGGGCCTCAAATCACTTCCTCTCTTTCTCAAAAAATCATTCAATTTATTGCATCTTTATGCAAAGAAAACACCCCAGCAACCTAAAATTAGAAAAAAAAAATTTTTAAATGCCAACTACCTGAAAGCAAACAGATAAATAATTGTTTACTAGTAACTTCTTGAAAAAAATTGCAGATCTCTTCTTTAGAAACATTGACAGAATATCTTTGAAATCTTTCCAGAATTTTGAAATATTTGTATTTCACTTTGAAGATAGAAGCAGCCCTAATTTTCTTAAATGGAATATTAAAGATGTCCCTTCTCACTTCTTGTCCAACACCAGGAAAACCAGGTTCCCTGCCAATGAATGTGCAACAGTGAGATCATGACCTGTAATTTTTAAAGCAAAGCAGCATTTATTCTTGACTTTAAAATAACATGGAAATGGCTGAAGCTTATGCAAGTAAACATTGAAATCCTACCCCATGCTAGCCAATCCTAGAATATTTCACTGCTTTCCCAACTGGATTTCTTTATCCTTCAAATCTCAGATCATTTTTACGTCATCTCAGTTGACTTTCCCTATTGCCCAGTAGAAAGTGAGTCACTTGTTACTGTGTCTCAGAGCACTCTGTTTCTTCCTCCTAGTATCAATACTTATCAACACTCTCCTGTCTGAGTCAGGCGTACCTCAGAGATATTTCAGGTTTGGTTCTAGACTGCCACAATAAAGCAAATATCACAATTGAGTCACACAAATATTTCTGGTTTCACAGTGCATATAAAAGTTGTGTTTACACTATAGCCTATTAAGTGTGCAATAGCATATGTCTTAAAAAACAACATGTATACCTTAATTAAAAAACATTTTATTGCTAAAAGGTGCTAATCATTATTGAGCCTTCAGCACGTCAAAGTAGAAACAACAGAGATCACGGATCACAGATCACCATAACATATAACATCATAAATGTTTGAAATATTGAGAAGATTACAAAAATGTGACAGAGAGGCAAAGTGAACAAACGCTGTTGGAAAAATAGTGCTGATAGACTTGCCTGATGTGAGGTTGCCGCAAACTTTCAATTTTTAAAAAACACAAAATCTTTGAACTACAATAACGGGAAGCACAATAAAATGATGTATGCCTGAATACTGGCTTTTTCCTCTATAATTAGACTATGCCTTCTATGAGGGTAGTTTCACAGCACTTGTCTCATGTTAGTACCTGAACTTAGTGATTGGATAAATGGAATTAATTTGGATCTAATGCCTAGAGGGAAGACATGCAAACTAGAAGTATCAATTCACCATGAAATAACAAATCTAAGAAAAGACACTAACTCTTAAAGATGAGTTTTCCACAGTTTAAATAATATTTCTCTTAACACAATGGAGCACACTGCTAAAACTCTATTCAGAAAATGTGAATAGATTAAAAATGAGTTTGATAAATTAATACAGTAAAATACAAGAAAATAAGATGCTCTTACGATCTGTGTAATCTTTGAGAATGTGTTCTGAAGAACAACCATTGTCTGTATGATCTAACATTGAACATGTGAACTGGGCTAGGGGATGGGGGCATAACTTTGTAATTGGTGTGAATGTAAGAATCACTGTGCTAAATCAAAAAGGAAAATAAATCATAATTTAACATCTTTTCAATTAAACCAGCATAAAGTGACTTTTTATAATTTTTAAAGAGGTTTTCTAATATATTGACAGGATTATAGAAAAAGACTAAAATGAGTTTATTTGAAAGTCATGCCCTAGTTTTAGCAAATAAAAACAAAACAATTCAGCATTTAAATTATTTGCTCTATAAATGTTTAGTATTGCCAAAGCAAATGGACATATAATAAGATGAATATATTGTTGGTGTTACGATGTGTACAGATGAGTAATATATACTTCCAAATGGAAACTCCCCATATCCCTTACTCATACCTTAGAGTTTGCTCAGCTTTCTCATAATGCCATCAGAATGGCAAAGGGTGGGGATTATTTTAGTAAGCAATGTGTATTTGCAGCTACGCGTTACTTTTTTAGCTGGATATAGGATTCACTTTTCAACACTTTGAATATGTCTTTAAGCACTTGGTGTCATCCCACTGCATTCTGACCTCTCTGGTTTCTGATGAACAAACAGCTGAAAATCTTATTGAGAATCTCTTGCATGTGATAATTCATTTTTCTCTTGATGCTCTCAAGATTATTTATCTTTGGCATTTGACACTTTATCTTTTAAAAATGTGTGATGTTCTAGGTATGAAGTTGTAAAAGTTAATTTTATGTGTCACTTTGATTGGGCCATGAGATGCCTAGACATTTAGTCAAGCATCATTTTGGGTATGTCTGTGAAGGCATTTTTGGATGAGAGTAAAATTTGAATTAGTAGATTTAGTAAAGCAGATTATTCTTCCAAATATGGATGGCCTTCAGCCAATCAATGGAGGGCCCAAATAGAACAAAAATATTGAGTGAAGGAATGTTCTTCTGCCTGACTTATTGAGCTGAGACATTAGTCTTCTGCAGTTGGACTGGAACTACACCATTCACTCTTCTGAGTTTCCAGCTTGCTGGATATTGGGACTTCTCAGCCTCCATAAACATGTGAGCCAATTCCTTAAAATACACACACACACACACACACACACACACACACACATATATGCATATCTCCTGAATATTTGTGTGTCCCCTCAAAATTCATACACTGAAATCCTAAACATTAAAGTGGTGATGATAAGGTGATAATATTGGGAGGTGGGGCTTTTGGGAGGTGATTAGGTCATGAGGGTGGAGATCTCATGAATGGGATTAGTGCCCTTATAAAAGAGGCTATGGAGAGATCCCTCATACTCTTCCATCATGTGAGGACACAGTGGGAAGGTGACAGCTATGGACCAGGAAGCGGGAACTCACCAGCTATCACATCAAAGCTACTGGCACCATGATCTTGGACTCTCTAGTACAAACAAACTAAGACCAAAAATTGGGTCCTAGATCAAGAAGTGGGGGTGCTGCTTTAACAAGTACTAAAAATGTGGAAGCAGCTTTGGATCTGGGTAATCAGTAGAGGCTAGAAGATTTTGGAGGTGTGTGTTAGAAAAAGTCTACTTGCCATGCTTGGACTTTTCAAGGCAATTCTGATGAAGGCTCAGAAGGAACAGAGGAGAGCTATAAAGAGAACCTCAATTTTCTTTTATAATAACTAAGTGGTTGTGAATAGAATGTTGGTAGAAATATGGACAGGAAAGGCTATTATGACGAGGTCTTAGACAAAAATGAGGTGTATGTTGCTCGACAATAGAGGAAAGGCCATGGTGCTATAAAGTGGCAAAGAAATTGGCTGAACTATGTGTGTGTCCTTGGGTTTTGTGGAAGGTAGAACTTTAAAAAAATAAAATTGAGTATTTGACAGAAGAAATATCTAAGTAAGTATTGCTTGGCTTCTCTTAAATGCTTAAAGTAAAATGCAAGAAGAGAGAAATGACTTAAAGATTGAATTGTTAAAAGGGAAGCAGAATTTAAAAATGTGGAAAATTCTCAACCTATCCATAGTGAAAGAAATGAGAAATACTGTTCAGGAGAGAACACAAAGCCTGCTCAGGGCAGAACAATTTTAAAGAAGGGACCAAAGCTGCTCGGCACTCACGTTGAAGGTTCTGCACCCTGAATTCCAGTGCCATGCTCCTCAGCTGCCCCAGATGCAGCTCCAAAGGCCCTGGTGTAGCTTGTGTTTTATCCAGCAAAGAAGCGGGGGTGCATGGCTGCCTCCACCTAGATTTCAAAAGATGGGGCCTCCTGGAACCATGGGTGTACAACCCAAGCAGAAGGCTGTTGCAGGGGTAGGGCCACCATGCAGATTTCCTCACTAGGGTAATACCCAGTGGAGCTGTGGGGTGAGACTGCCCCAGTGAACCCAGACTGGCATGCAAATTCAACCAGGGCAGCAGCAAGTATATGATTCCAACCCATGAGACCTGAAGCATGAGCTACACTTAGCAATGTCATGGGGGTGGAACTGGTTAAAGTTATAGGAAGAGGGCCACTACCCTAGTGTGACCAGAAGGCAGGCCCACCACCCCAGTGGGTCTTAATGTTTTGGACTTGCTTGGGACCTATTACCCATTTATTTTTTCCATTTTCTCACTTGTGGGATGGTGATTTCTATCCTATATCTTGTCCTACCATTGTATTTTGGAAGCACATGACAAGTTTGATTTCACAGGTTCACAGTGGGAGAGCAATTTGCCTCAGAATTAATTGTCTCACTCACATGTTATTTAGATGCTAAGTTTTACTTAGACTTTTAAGTTGATAAAAAAAAAAAACAAAAAAAACTGGTGGATGCTGGAACAGATGCTGGAACAAGTTAAGAATTTGGGGGCTACTGGGATGCAAGGAGGACATGAATTTGGGGAGCCAGGAGTGGAATGCTATAGTCTCCTCAAAATCCCTACATTGAAACCTAACCCCCAATGTGTTGGTATTAGGAGGTGGGGCCTTTGGGAGGTGAATAGATTATGAGGGCAGAGCCCTCATTAATGGGATTAGTGCCCTTATGAAAGAGGTTCTGGAGAGATTCCCTCATGTTCTTCCACCATGTGAGGAAACAGTGAGAAGCCATAGTCTATGAACCAGGTAGTGGGCGCTCACCAGTCACCACACCCAATCTGCCAGTGCCATGCTCTTGTATTTCCCAGCCTCCAGGACAGTGAGAAATAATCTTCTGTTATTTATAAGCCACCCAGTCTGCAGTATTTTTTTGTAGCAGCTCAGGCAGACTGAGACACACTCACCAATCCTATTGGTTCTGCTTTTCTGGAAAATCCTGATTAATACAGGGCTTTTTGAGCTTATTCCACTTTTTTTGGATTTGTTGAACTTCTTGCATGTGTAGATTCGTATTTTTCATCAAAATTGGAAAGTTTTCTCCCATTTTGTGCATATTAGTAAGCTTGATGGTATGCCACAGGACTCTGTTCATTTAGCTTTATTTTCTTTGTATTCCTCAGACTGGATAATTTCTACTGACCTATTTTCAAGTTTGCTGATCCTTCTGTCTTCTGAATTGTTGTTGAAGCCCTCTAGTGATTTTTATTTAAGTTATATTTTTCAACTCTAGAATTACCATTTTATTTTTTAATATAATTTCTAGCTCTTTATTGATATTTTCTATTTGGTGAGACATTATTCTTATAATTTCTTTAGGCTTTAGTTTAGCTCTTTGGTTTCCTTTAGTTCTTTGAACATATTTAAATTAACTGATTTAAAGTCTTCATGTAATAAAATGTCTGCACTTCCTCAAGACAGTTTCTGTTGATTTCTTTTTTTCTTTTGGATGGACCATACTTATTTATTTACATGTTTTGTATTTTTTTGTTCTTGTTGTTGAAAACTGAACTTTTTAAACAATATAATGTAGAAAATCTGGAAATCAGACCCCTCTCCATCTAGAAGTCATTATTGCTTTTGTAGTTGCTGTTGTTTAGTGACTTTCTGAACCAACTGTGTAAAGACTATATTCTTTTCTGTGTGTGCCACTGAAGTCCCTGCTTGGTTAGCTTAGAAATCAGCTAAATACTCTCCTATTGACTTAAATGCTGGCCAAGTGATTTTGATGTACTCTAACCAAGGATTTACGCTGGCTCTGTCCAGATTAAAAAAAAAACACACATATAATATCATCTTGGTGCTTCTAATTATCCAGGCTTCTTGTTCTCCCTATAGGCTCTCTATATAGGGAAACATAGACACCAACTGTTTGAAACACAGGTTAGGCTACAGACACTTATTTTTAGTAGACATACATATGTGTGTGTATGTATGTGTGTAAATTTAAAGTGTAGGTCTTTGAAAAGAGCAATTCAATAGATAACCCTCCATAGCCTACTTTGGAGAAAAAAGAGAAAAACAAAAATACCAGACATAGTATAATCTGGAATGTAAAAAGCCAAAAACCCAAAGTTATGAAATAGGATACACACAATTCTAGAAAATAACTTTGAAAACTAGAAAAGGTCAACAATTTTCTAGATACAAAGCAATTAACAAAATTAAGTTTAGAAAAATAGGTAACTTTCGGGCTTCCCTGGTGGCGCAGTGGTTGGGAGTCCGCCTGCCGATGCAGGGGACACGGGTTTGTGCCCCGGTCCGGGAAGAGCCCACATGCCGTGGAGCGGCTGGGCCCGTGAGCCATGGCCGCTGAGCCTGCGCGTCCTGAGCCTGCGCATCCTGAGCCTGTGCTCCGCAACGGGAGAGGCCACAACAGTGAGAGGCCCACGTACCGCAAAAAAAAAAAAAAAAAAAGAAAAGAAAAATAGGTAACTTTTATAGAACAGTTACCTTAGAAGAGACTCTGATGTTGATTTAAGGTCTGCCATTAAAACAGTGAAAGGCCAGGTGGTTTCACTGTAAATTCTACCTAAGCTTTAATGAATATACAATTCTAGCAATATTTAAAATATTCTAGGTGTTATAAAAAGGTGAATATCTTATCAAGTCATTTTATTAAGACTGTACAATTATAATCCAAAAATACAACAAAAATAAAACCCCCAAACAAACAAAAGCTTACAGAACAATCTTAATTATAATTATAGAGGGAATTATTCTTCATAAATTGTTAACAAAATATAATGCAATGGTATATAAAAAATACTATATCTCAATGTTATTTATTCCAGAAACACAAGGATATTTCAATCAGTGTATGTGATACATAAGTGAATTCGAGAAGTAAACACATAATTAAATAATAAATGCTGAAAAGTAATTCCATGACATTAATCATTTGTCTTTAAAACAACAACAAAAACTCTAAGCAAAGAGGAACAAAAGAAAAGCATGTTAGTTTTTTATGAATAGTTTTTATCATATAATTTCAACATTATTTTAAATGGAGGAACTCTGTCATTTCCATTAAATCAGGAATACAAAGAAGAGGCCCTCCATTCATGATGATATTTATTAATTATCATTGTTTTAGCAATTCCTAAATAATCATTTATTCATTCAACAAATACTAATTGCACACTTGATATGTACCAGGCTCTGAAGATATAGCAATGAACAAAGGATTCAACCTTGGTTCATATAGATTTATTTCTTCTAGTGGGAGAAACATAAAATAAGTAAAGGATAGACGATATAAGTGCTCTGAAGAAAACCAAGATAGGCAATGCAATTTTGCAATCTTTCTTAAAATTAATTTACAGATATTCTTCAACCTGATATCTCCTGGAAATATATATCCTAAAAATAAAAGGTTCCACTGACAATAAAGTGAATGTCTATAAAATATTAAACAAATTTTGGTAAATCTTTACCATGAAATATTATTCAATATTTTAAATGAGTGAATGAGATTTCAACCTGTTGACTTGAGGGAAAAATTTACATTTTGTTACTAAAAAAATAAATAAAGATGGCAGTAGGAGATTCCATTTTGAAAGAACAAACAATAACAAAGAAAATTTCTGTATATGTATGCATGTTAATCAACCTATCTTCATACATAAATGCACATATAAAATTATATGAATATATATTAGTAAATAATGGTTTCCTTTCAAATGAAGATAATGACCATGAAGGTAAGAAAAAAAAAAAAATCCAGCTACTCTGGATGATAACAGTGCATATAATATTATCCCTTTTATGAGGTTTATGAGGCTCTGTGAAATTATGCTTATGGAAATGTTCATTGTGACTCTCAGGATGGTAGAATTTTAGGTGGTTTTTACTCACATCTTGTTAACTGTGTTATTTTAATTATCATCATCGTCACCATCATCATCATCTTTATCACCTGTGAAGAGGGTGCAAATGAGATTCTGATTTTGGTGCAGTGTTTCCCAGAGTATAACTTGTTACTTAAGAAGTACTTACTATAAATAGTGAGCAAAAGAAAAAGCCTACACCACCCAGTAGAATACTCCATGTATTTTTCACATGCCTTAAACATACAATGAGATTCAAGTCTGTAACTTCAAAGAGAGATGAGTATATTCTATCCACATCTGATCTCCTACCTTTTCTCCATCCCCTTTCAAGACCAAATTAACCAGAATAGCTTTTTAAGATGAAAAACCAACTTGCCTTTGCATTCCTTTAAGGCATTCCAAGCATGAATTTCAATTACTGGATTTGTTACTCCAGAAATGGCTAAAGTAAATCATGCTGTTTAAGATGAAAAATGTAGCATGCACACCACCATTGTTCTCCCTGTTTTGCCCTCAGTTCAGATTTTTTTCCCCTCATCAAAATGCAAAATACAGTTTGAACAATTAAACTAGGTCTTGAAGTGTTTATCATGAAGTTTATTTGTATTGTCAGTACTCAGATGCAATAGGAAGCTGGCCTAGTTGGAGGGACTCCTCAGTGTTTATGGATTACCCACCACCTTGGGAGTGGATGGGAATGTGCCAACGTCTCCATGCAGGGGAAGCTCCATGCATACCCACCGCAGTTTCCCACTCTTGACTAATATGCAGATGATTTCAAATTTTAAATATAATAATGACTACACACTAAAATTTTGCACATCAAATTGATGGTGGTTCTTTCAGCCCTCCAATTCACTTAATGTGCTCTAGAGGGAGGGGACCATGGATATTCCCATTTTTGGTTCAGTCCTAAGGCATGTTTTCACTTGTAACTTTAGATACAAATCCTAAGTGAGAAAATCCAATAGGATATGGTACAATACAATATGATACAATACAGTACAATGCAACACAATACAATGTTTTCTTAAGTTTAAAAAAAGAAAAAAATATTTAACAGGGAAACCATTTTTTAAATCCTCTTAATTCTGCATTTGTTAGGACCAGTGAATGGTGAGAAATGAATCTTAAAAAGTATCTAAGAAGAGTGACTGATAATGATGATGACTTTGAGAATAATTAAAATAAAGCAAACTTTCTATTTCTTTAAGTGGGGTTTTGCAAGCTTAGTGTGGACCCTGCACACAACTCTGAAGCAGGCTGTATGGTTTCTAGCCTTGCTTCATCTAATTCCTGTCTTTGTTGTATGTCAGTCCAAGTTTCAGTGCCCTCAGGGTGATAATAACAGAGTGTAAGTTCTCTCATTATGGTTGTTCATCAGTTAATTACAAAAGATAGTTATAGCTGGAAATATATTTTAAATATATATTTAAAACATTTGGAAATGTTATCTCAACTTCTAAAAAGTTTTTAATCTCTAAACTTGATAAAGTTCTTCCAAAGTTCCTAATTAGAGTTTTCTTTTCAAACACATATTACATAAACTTTAAATAAATTAATAAATTATAGATGGCATTAACAATTTTGTAGATCAACATAAATTAATCTTGGTAAGTGTAAAACTCACCTGGTGGGATCAGAAAGGCAGATAGTATAAGAGATAAACCAACTGGCCACAGCAGTTCTGCAGACAGTGGGCGTTAGCTTATAGGTTTTATGGGGAATGAAAGCATTGGTTAATTTAGAAAGTGGAGGACACATGTGAAAGCATCTGTCATAATACAGGTAAATAATAACAGTGGGTGATGCTTGTTGAGCATATGCCATGTACTAGGCACTGTAATAAGCTTGTTTTATAGACACAAACTCCTTCTATATCTGGGCAGATTGCTATCTGCTCTTCATTCCCAGTAGCTTCCCTTGGTCTCTGTGTCATTCACAACCACTCACATGAACTCATTTACATCCATTTGCAAACATGCGTTTTCCTATTAGTAGTGAAAATCTTGTTTTTGTTTGCTTTAAGTTAATAATTTTAGTGTACAAGGTATGAAGAATTAGACAAATTACATCTTCTCAATCAGCACAGTTGAAGAGCAATCCAAATCAGAAAGTGGATGCTGACACTTGGAACAAGAAAAGATATAATAAATTTCTGGAGGATGTTGTTTGAAGAAGGATTGGGTAAGGACTCAAATTAGAATGAGGAATTTTCTCAGTTGGATTTAATTAAATGTAAGCATTTTCTTACAGGATAAGATGTCATATGTATCCTTATTTTTTCTTAAATAAATGTAAGACAACAAAAATAAAGTTATTTTATTTTATGGAGAAACTCATCAAGAACAACTGGGCTTCTGGTAAAACAGATGCAATTTTGGCAAAAGGTAGAGAAGAAACTCCAGGTGAGAGGTAGATTATCCCTGGAGATGTTTAATCAGTAAACTGTGTGACTTGGATAACACAAACCTCTTTGCCAATATAGTGTCCACATTTTGAACTTCTACCCAAGAATATTTTGAATGGCATCTATAATGCTGGTGCAAATAATAACATAAAACGAATTTAAATCAAGTTAAGATTTATCAGACATTTCAGCTATGTTCTCTAAGGACTGCTGCTACAAGATAGAGAGGACTGGAAGGGTTTTAAGGAGAGGAAGAAGAAAATCCTTGAGGTAGAGGATGATTATGACTCCTGGGAAGTGTCTCAGTGTTTGGGGGGATACAGCTGTTTGAAGACAATGTTGTACCAAGATTGAGGAGATCAATCCTCTCACAGTATACTTTCAACAGAGCAAGTCCAGTTTTCTTTTTCTTTTTGTTATAGATAAGGAGTCCTCTTATGATTAAGAAAAATAAGAAAAAAAAAAAAAAAAAAATCTACTATTAAAAAAAAACAAAACAGTGAACACCATTATTCTGATTTCGCATAGCAGAACCATTTTGAAATTGCGAAGGCATCACTTCTGGAGATTACATATAGTTCATAGGTCTGAGGTGGGTGTCCAAGAATCTGTTTTGCTTTGTTCTTTTGTTTAAGTAAGCTCTTGGGTTGACATTGATAAAGGTGATCCCAGACTACAATTTGAGAAATAATTTTCAGGACAATATTTTTTTTTAAGATTACTCTGATACTTAACTCCCAACACTTCCAACTCAGCTTGTGTCCTGGACCCTTCTTCATCTGATGGAGATCTCCTTGCCTTCTCTGGACATACAGGAACTTCCTAAACTCAACATCGACTCCCACCATTTTACCAATATGAGAACTCTATCTCCTTGAAATTTGTTATTTGTGCCACTATGATGTAAAAGAGACTTTGCTCATGAATGTTTTAGAATTCTGAATTCCATTAATTGAGATTGGACCTATGCCATCTTAAAATTAATATACAATATTTCATTGTGTTCATATCCATATTGTTATTATGATTTTGAAAGAGTCATTTGTCTGTGTTTCTAGTTACACATTTGTCTAATGTAAGTCACTCGTTTTAAAAGTTTTGTACAGCATGATAATTTTAACACAAAATTTGATGGGAACATCAATATTTGAAACAACATGCAGATTCTTTAAAGACTGTAATTTTTGGTTGTCAAAAGGAAAATAAGTTTTATAGATGCACTTAAGCACCTCAATTGAGACTTTAGTTTCCAGGTTGAATGGATTTTAAACTTACGGAAATGCAAGTGTGCCCTATGCACAGTAAGGCCAAACAATACCAAAACACTGGAGTTTGGAAAACAGAAAGGTTTATTGCAGGGCCATGCAAGGAGATGGGTGTCTCCTGCCTTAAAAAAAAACCAAACTCCCAGAAAGCTTTGAACAAAGCCCTTTTATAGGAAAGGTGAGGGAGAGGTGTGGTTAGTTGTTGCAAACTTCTTGGTGTCAGATCCTTTGTTCTTGAGGTCAGGTCAAAGTTAGGTAAGATGTTCCTGTAAATCTCCACCAAACAAATGTTACTTTCTGTACTGACAAGAAAGGGGAAGGTCCCAAGGCACAACTTTCACCCTTCGAAGTCCAGGCGTGGCCAAGAGTAGGGGGTCCCTGTAGGGGGTGCGGAGGGCAGTTACCCTGCCCCAGATCATTCATCCAGCACCCAGTCTGGGTCCTCACGCTAGTGCCCAGGCCTAGCTGAAGACTCAGATCTCAGCTGGTTGCTCCCTCAGGGCCAGGTCCCCAGACCCTGCCCAGCTGTCATCGCTGAGGGAGCCAGGTGCCCAGGACCCAACTGGCCCTCAGGCTCCTCAGGCTGCCCAAACAGTGGGGGCCAGGTCCCCTAGATTGTGTCCCATGCAGACTGTCACTGTCATTAGGTCATAGAGGCAGGGATGGGGGAGAGGTTCACTGCCGCTTCAGGGCCTGGGCCCTGGCAGGGTGAGCTGGAGGGCCCCAGGGAGAAGGTTGGGATCTGCCTCTTACCTCACTCTCCACCTGAACGCCATTCCCCGAACATTGGCTCAATGCCCCTCTAACGATACTCATTGACGCTAGTTTGGGGGTGGGGCCCACTGCAGCACTGACCAATGGCCAAGCAGGACCTGTAACGTGGCTCTGTCTCGCATTAATGGTCTCCCGGTAACCGCTGCCTGGTAACAGTGGGTGTGGGGTAACCTCCGGCAGCAATGGCCTAGTGGTAAGGGCTGGGCACTGCAGCGCTCTATTACAAAACCATTGCCATCCGTTATATAGCTCTGTGTTACTATCCAAAAAGTGGCTTTCCCAGTTCTTTTCTTTTACACAGGTTTTTCAAGGACATTCAGTGAAACTGTGTGTAAATGCCATGAACTTGTAGTGCGCCTAGAAGAAGTAACAAATGAGCATTTCTCTTTTACTCAGTGTAAATCGTAAGTTTAAACTCTCTCTTTTTAAACTCTCTCTCCCGCCCTCTTTTGCTTTACTATGTCCACATGTGCAAGTTGGGAGAAACACATAAAGTGGACTGTTCATTAAGAAAAGGAAACCACAGCCCTTAAATCATGAATTTATGCAATTTTTGACTGTTTTTAACAAGCACAAAATGGTTCCCGGGAATTTTGCAAGTATAGATCATTTTAATTCGAGTCATTGTGGAGTCATAAAAGACTCTGTTCTTTAATTTTGTGCCTTCAAGTCAGCTACTTTGATTAAAAAATAATAAAGCAAGGGAGCTGTAGGGTCCTTACAGGTTCTCAGCGTTATCGTGGCTCCCTGATCTTCTGTGCTAATTCTCCTCATTAATATTAATAAAAGGCTGATAGGCCATTGCAAAGCATGATATGAAAAGCAGGCAATTAATTGCTTGTAGTATTTTTATGCTTATTTTGCGCAATGAAAATAATGCCTTGGGACTATCAGCTAATCAATAATATCAACGGTGTTGAAAACAAGCGCCTTCAGTTTCTTTTTCATAAATCCCCCTTAAATCCGAGAAACATGAAAATCCAGTGAATATTCTTGAAAGCAACAGTTGGAAAAAAGTTTTATTTTACCTGGCACTCTTCTATTTGGGGAGAAAAATGCCATAGATATAGGCATTTCAAGTTGTCCAGTCATTAATGCACTCTAGGTGGTTTTGCCTTTTGTAGGGGAAACTTAAATTTAGAAGATGGGAACATATTGTAGGTTAGATAAGGCATTTGGGGGATTCCAGATCAACACTTTTGATTGATTTGATTAATCAACCAGTTTTATTGATTTTTAAAGTCTTTTTAATCAGTCACTTGATATTTCAAGGCCAAAAGCACTACTTGTGAGTTGAGTTTTAAAAGTTTTATTCAGGTTAAAAATTGCAGATTGAGGCTTCCCTTATTCCCTCCAGAGACTGGAGAAGAATGCTTCTGTTTCCAGTGTTCCTTCTTACTTGTTGAAATTATATAAAGTCTACTCTAATTATGCCATTTAAAAAGCCACGCTAAATATATGAAATGATAAGTTTAATCCGACCTCATCCCTGACATGGCCATGTTCTTTTCCACTTAGACCTCCTTTAGTGTTAGGACATTGGCTCCTGTGCCATGTCTAATAAGGCCAATCATTAGGTGTTTAATAAATTCAATTGCCTGTATATGTGTACATATATCATTTAGATGAAAATACATTGAATAAATAATTTCATGGAAATCATATTTTCTGAGAAAGCTAGCTTTAAAAATAATTTATGCATTTAAAAATGATCAAAATAATAAATGGTCACAGACAACAAAGTTTGTATACATATCATTGTTTTCAAAACAACTTGACTCAAAATTCTGACAAGAAATTAGTAGATAATGAAATAATCTAATCCAGCAAAATAATCTCCTTGGCATGGAATTTCTCCAAGTCACTCATATATCAATGATAGTAATCACTTCCACTTCCATTTAGTTCCTAAATGAGTAGAATCTCTATGGAGGTTGCCAGCCAAATTGTCATAAACAAAAAAAAAAAAAAGAAAATAAGATATATACAACTCTAGCATAAGAATTGACAATAGGGCCCGCCAGTCCCTTTTGAACATGTTAATTTCAATTCTTAACTAAAATAACCAAGTAGAGCTACAGATGCTAGTGATGCAATATGCTGAAAAGGGCTATTTGCAAAGACCTAGGGTTGTAGCAAATAGCAAATTTTATCATCATCAAAATAGCTTAGATTTACAAACTGCCCATCCAAAAATTGTTTACTTTTATTTTGAAGAGCTATACTTCTAAGAAGTTACCATCAAGTAATTCATGGCATTGTAGATTCATAGCTTTGATTTGAAAGCTCGTGGTGTTTTGAAAATAAATCATTTGGATCAGAGTGGATTTAAGATCCCTTACAAAAACATAATGTTATTAGTACATTAAATAATTCATCTCAATGAAAAATGGCAAAATTTAAAAACCTGTAGAAAGCAATGTTAGTGATATGACTTTTCTATTTATTCGTTTTATAATAACCAACTATTAAACACGAATTATTCATTTATTTATATTATGCATTTTCCATAAACGTTGAGATACTTTAAAGCTAAACAACATTGAAAATTAAAAATATATACACTTCTAGTGTAATATGCTATATCCAGAAGCAAAAGAAAGCTCTCGAGAAGTTGTTGTTACTGTCATTGGAAGCTTCATTTTGCTATAAAATTTCTAAGATCTAATTCCTAAGTTTCTTAGAAACTAAAGTAAAAAGGGAAACACATTATGATGCATAACTTTCATTTTCTTATAAAGTACAATTTGCAAATTAGTCCCCAGTAATAAATTTTTCTCTCAGAAACTCAACCAATTGACTAATCTTAGATGGCGCTATTTCTCAGAATGGATTTTAAAACTGTAGAAATCATCTTGCCTTTGTTATACACTCAAGCAATTTTAAAGCTGAAAGTTATTTTGGAGTCCATCTTCAAGTACATGAACTTGATATTTTGTGAACAATTAAACTGAATCCATGAAAAATAGATAATTTTTCTAAGAACACTCAACTGATCAGTAGTAGCAGCTCATTTGGAAACTACTGGCCTCAGATTTCCATTATATCCTACTTTATTCTCACTCATTTGGCTTCAAAATTTGATAGTGCAGCTCAGCCTCTCCTTCTGCCCAGCCTGTTCTGGTTAATAAATCCCCACAGAGGATTTTATCTAATTGTGTCCCTTATTAGACTGGAGCATTATTTCCCTGTCTTTCTGCTAAACTGCCTCAATTCAGTTTCCCACAAAAGCTATTTTAATTTTTTTCATTGATTTGAAATCTTGCCACTTTCTTCTTTTGATTACAGTAAAGCACACTGGTTAGACAGACTCTAGACACATGCTAGATAGCCCACCTGCTCCAGATTCAGATTTTTCCATTTACCACCATTACCACCATGGTCTCATCAGACAGGTGAAAGCTTTTATTTGAAAGTCTATGTACCAATCTTATACGGAAAGATTTATTGCTTAAGATGAAATATTAGCATATATCTTAGATATACTAGAACTCAAAAGGATTTTATTGGTTCTTATGTCTCCACTTCACTTTGACTGGAGAAAACCCAGTCTAGTGGTAATTCTACTAAATTCAACAAAATGTTATGTTGTACTTATTATGTTTATGGCCATCTACAGTGGAGAGTAATAAAAAAGAGTGATGGCCTATAACATCAAATAGAAAATAACTACAACAATGTAATATTTTGATATATGCCATAAAAAAGTTAGCAAATATTATGTGAATATAGAGATAGGGGCTGCTACTTATGCTAGAGGGAAATGTGATGATTTCAGGTGGGACATTTCTTTTTTTTCTTTTTTTTCTTTTTTTTGTGGTACGCAGGCCTCTCACTGTTGTGGCCTCTCCCGTTGCGGAGCACAGGCTCCGGACGCACAGGCTCAGCGTCCATGGCTCAGGGGCCCAGCTGCTCCATGGCATGTGAGATCTTCCCGGACCGGGGCACGAACCCGTGTCCCCTGCATCGGCAGGCGGACTCTCAACCACTGCGCCACCACGGAAGCCCAAGGGACATTTCTTCAAACTACTATTTGCAGTGACTAAACTGACTATTACTATAAAATTGAGCTGAGGTACCATTTCTTCCAACTTCCAATCAAAGAGATTTTTTTTTAATGTCTCTTTCATAAAATATAAATTATTGTCTGGTAATACTCTTGGGCTTTTTGTTTGTTGTCTAATATTTTCTTTGTTTTTTTCCATATCGTTATTGCCTTATTAAGATTGCAGTTACTTGATGTGTAGAACACAGCTTCAGGACGGACTGAGTATACTCTTAGTGGATAATATGTAAGGGCCAGTCTAGATTAGGGGTGCCTCACCTCTGTGGGCAAGATGGTATCATTCCTTTTTTAAAATGCAGTTAAAAGGAAATTTCAGGATATTCAAGCAATATTGACTGGTCAAAATGTTGCAGTCATCTTTTACTCTTTCTCAAATGTGACACCAATGACACCTAGAGAATACCCATATTACCTTGGTCTTTGCCGTGATGGTCATATGTTTTAAGTGTCTTAAGAGACTTAGGCCCTTAACAATACTCATTCAATCAGGCACATGATCTAGCAGTTGCCTGGATGTAACTGAGCCTCTGCAAGGACCATCAGAAGAACCAGCAGAGGGAGGGAAAGAGATGGAGTTAGGAAAACCATTCTTGACTTTTCTATTATCTCCAGTGGAAATTTTAATGACATATGTTTTGTTACCCTGTTTCATCTTTTTTCTAATGTTGAAAATGAGTTTCTTTCTAATGTGTGTAAAAGATATGAGAGGCCACAGAGCAAAATTCTAAGCAAGGGGACTTATAGTTGCTGATTTGCAAGGCAGATACAGCCCTTCCACACAGGTTCTTGGTGAGTCTCCCTGAGGGAGAGCAGACAGTGGTCAGTATCAGTCAATCCCACCTCCCTCACGAAAGGAGACCATGGAAGACAGTCACTAGGAGGTGTTATATGCTTACACAAATTTTTTTCTGAATGTTTCTCTTTACACACACACACACACACACACACACACACACACACACTTCCAGAGAAAGTTTTACTTCTAAAATACAGAATTAAATTTTCCCTATGCAGGTATATTCACTTTAATCCCTCTTCTTGCCATCTTTTTCTATTAAATATAACAGGGGGTTTGGGAGAAGGTACCTTTGTGTGTTTTGGTTTCCTAAAGCTTTCTTCATGACAAGCCATTCCAAAGAGTATCAAGAGAGTCCAGATGGGTAAATGAAAAGTTGGAAAGAACACAGTGGGGCAAAACCTTGATACCTTTCAATTTCCCCACTTCCACCATGAGAAAGCCCTATTGACCCTATGGAATACTCTGCATATAAAGTGAAAATGAGGGTTCTCATTTAATTATGAATTTAATGAACCAATTTTTGAGAATGTAGTTTTTTGATGGTGTTGTGATCTGTTTAGAAAAAAAAAAAAGTAGGGGTCATGAATTCCAAACAAAGGCACAAGTGTTTGTCTTTTAAGAAAATATGCTATTGCCTTAACCCTGTTCCCCTCAGTGAGATTTTCTTGGAAAAGTCTTTGTAAATTTTGCTTACAGTGAGTTCTCCAGCATTAGGGTTTTACTGCACAGCTAGCCTTCCCAAGATATCCACATCTTCAAGCTGACCTTGACATCATTCAGGTGACGACACCCTTGATATCCATAAAAGAAAAGCTATACGTGACTACACAGTTAACTTATATTCAAGTTTGGCTGTCCAAGTCTTAAAATGTTAGAGAGAAAAATATTCTGGATTCCATGTGTCTATCAAAATGGCTGGATTTCACACTTCTTTTCCACTTCAAGTCTGGCCCTGTTTAGGAAGAAAGAGTTATTTGAAAGAATAAAACACTACAATTTCTAAATGTTAAAATACTATATATATATATAAATACTAAATATATATACAAAATATTTGGCCACAAAGCATAAAATTTGCTTTTAATAAATTAAACTTTTTAGAAGTAGTTAAATATTTATTCAGAGACCTTCCTATGTTTAAAATAACAAAATATGAGTATATATCATTACAGCTTGCCATGAATAGAAGTAAGGTACCATAACGACAAAATCACCCAATCCTAAAGATACAGTAAGTCACTAATTATGACTTAATATGTTCCATAACCTCTAATACTCTAGAGCCATTTATTTCATGAATAGTTTTTAATACAGGAAAAATGTTGATTCATGTCAGAACTTTGTCCATAAGCTATAGTATAAAGTGTACTTGGGTATAGCTATCACCAAAAAAAAAAAAAAAAACAAAACTTACTACCACCCAATTTCCCACCACAATGAAAAGAACACTTAGTGCATGTAGAATATGCAATAGCACCCTGTGCTACAATTACAAACTATGTCACTCTTGGCAAATCTACTGGGTATTCCATCTGGGATGCCAATAGCATCCTTGAGGTAGGACATCACAGTAAAGAACATAAAGCTTCCGTGGTTCCATCATTATTGTAGGTCAGCAGGAAAAGTTCTTTGAACACAGATCTTAAAATTCCGTGGAGAATGAGTGGAGTGTAAAGGGTCAAAGTTATCTGATTAGTTCTTCTTTCTTGGGACAGCTTGTCAAAGGCCTACAACTGTTTCATACAAGTCTGAATTAGTACTGGCACACTCTCATAAAATAGGAAGGGATTCAATTAGCATATGCATGAAAACATCCTCTTAGTGAAAGATGCAAATGTATAAAAGTTATAGATTAAACATTGCAACTATAGTTAAACTCTTATTCTGTAGCTCGGTGCAAGGTAGTGTTTAATAAATGGCATAGGATTGGAGAAGTTATTTCAACTGGAATGACTTAAGGAGGCTTCATGAAAAAAGGTAAAATTTGATGTATATTTTAGGAAACAGAAATGATAAGTATGTCTCTGTGAAACCTGCATAGGTCCATGTGGGAGATGAAGGAAATGCATTCTAAGCAGCAGTTCTTGTGTGAACAAGAATGTGGGTTGGAGAGCTAGTGTCTTTGGTGGAAATGTAAATAGGCCAAAAAAGCTTATGCAGAGGGTCCATTTTGAGGTGAAGAAAAAGAGACTTAAAAGATTGTTTTGCAATAATGGTGGAGGGCCATTAACATTTTTTGATGAGAAAGAATCTCATCAGTGCTTTAGGAAGACTGGCTAATAATGGAAGGCAGGGCAGAGGCTCGGTCCTCTGTGAATGAGACCACACTTGTTTGTACAAAAGTGTTGGTGACAGAAATTGAAAAAAGAAAGAGAAGATAATTTTAACAAACAGTAAGAGGCATAAGTAGAGCTCAGATTCATGGATGAAGGTATTGTAAAGTTGGGAGGCCTGTGTGAGTAAACCTTTATTTTCATGGTGCATAGTTGAGTTGTGGCTTAGAGAAGTATTCAGGTGACAATATAAACATTTCTGTCTTGGGGAGCTGATGTTTGGGGTGAATTATAAACTCTTCTTTCTTTGATATCTTTATTTTTAAACACTAATGAAATGATCTCGGTGCTGAAAAGAAAGACATTATTTGAGATGTTTGTTTGTTGGTTTGTTTAATGTGTTGGAACATACCCTCAGCTGCATGGCACAGGGAGATCAGCTCTGTACTTTGTGACCACCTAGAGGGGTGGGATAGGGAGGGTGGGAGGGAGGGAGACACAAGAGGGAAGAGATATGGGAACATATGTATATGTATAACTGATTCACTTTGTTATAAAGCAGAAACTAACACACCATTGTAAAGCAATTATACTTCAATAAAAATGTTAAAAAAAAAAAGATTTCACTGTTACTACAGACTAAGAAAGCGTATCTTCACCATTTAGAAATCTTGTAACAGCAAGATCTGGACAGTTTATAAGAGTGCTAATAAAAGCAATTAGGAGATCAGGAAAAGAAACTGGCTATGTTCATGAATAAGGAGCAGAGGATGATGGGTATCATAACAAACATTTTGAATTTGCAATGTTTTGAGTTATTTAGATTAAAATGTGCTCTATCATATTGAATATAGATTTTAATTCTATTATTGCATTTTTCATTCCTTCGCAATTCTTTCTTATCCATTTTGCTTACATCTAGTCCTGTTATATTTTTAATTTATACCTTTCTTTGCTACTTCTAAAAGCAGAGATAGTGCAATAGGTCAGTCAGGAATTCTTAACGTGGGATCAGTAAGTCCCCTGGGGTCCCATCATTAGCTTCGGTGTGACAATTAAATATGCAAAATGATATGTGAGTGTTCAGTTTTCAGGGTAAAACTTTCTGAATATTATCAAAACACTCTTCATTTTCTTGCACTGATACACAGTTGTCCATATACTAGCTCACAAAATGAAAATGGGTTTTCACTTTTTTATGGAGCAGGCAGTACAATTTTGTTTCTGCAATTAGATAAATACTATTAGCAGTGAATTGTACTATGGCTCCTATAAGGGGAACAGCTAACTCTTAAAAGCTCCCCTTAACTTTTCCCATTCTAAGTGTAGTCCAGTCCTGCACACAGAGTTGGTGACTGTCTTTTTGCTATAACATTGTTTTTCCCAAATCCTTCTCCCATTCACCTGGCTCATTATGCTAAGTATCTTACAAATTAGGTAACTGAGGTAGAAGTAAAGAAGCTCCTTTTTAAAAATACTTACTGCTTACATGGAAAGGGTATGAGCTTGTCCCTCTGGATGATTTCTACAAAGGCTTCTGCCATTTGCACTTGAGCATAACTAGAAAATAAATTTTGTGAGAGCAGACAAGTTTTTCTGCTTTGTTCACTACTGTTTCCCCAGCACTTAGGATAGTGCTTAAGACATACTACAGGTTCAAAATATTTGTAGAAGGGATGAATGAACATCTATGTACTTGAGGCCCTTTGATAAGAACAGTCATTTTCAAATGCATTTCTTCTTCTCACTAACCTTTTACCTCCACTTCTGCCTTCCCTCCTCCTCAGCATCCTGGTTCCATCAGGTACTCACATTATTTCCTGGAGTTTTTACCTCTCCCTTCTTGCCAGCTTCTTAACATAAGCATGTGCATGTTCTTAGGTCTCATACTTAAAAATATAGAAAAACTGAATGCGTCTCTAGACCCACACATTTCCCTTAAAACATTATTTTTCATCTCCCTTTTAAAGCCCAAAGTCTTTAGTTGTGAAATATCGTCCTTTCAACTTCTTAATATCCCATTTGCCTACCCCATTGAATTTCATTCTATTACCACTGCTAATAAATCTACCATTTCCAATATTACCAGGTACCCCCTTGCTGCAAAATTAGAACTCGATTCTAGTTCTTATATTACTTGATTTCTGGGTAGCATTTGGCACTCTTGACCCTCTCTTCCTTTTTCAAATACTTTCTTTCTTTAGCTCTGTGACATGTCTGATTTCTATCCCACTACTGTATATGACTGAACCTTAGTGATCTTATTTGTAAATTCCTTTTCCTCTGGATATTCTTAAAGAATTGTATCCTTCAAGGTTAAGCCCTGGACCCACCTTCTTCTCTGCATACTTTCCTTTGTCGTTTTCAGCAATCTCTAAAGCTGAGCTTTAGATACACATTTCTAAGGCATATATGACCCCAACTTAAACTCATCCTCCTTCCCATGAACCTGCCCCTCCTCTTATGTTTTCTCTTTTAGTAAATAACATGATAAATAACATGATAATAACATAATAACATGCTTTCTCTTTTAGTAAATAACATGATATACAATAAATATATAACTCCACTCCCACTGCCAGCTTGCTATCATCCTTGTCTAACAGCTCTTCATTTTTTTGTCTGGAGTACTTACTGCAAGAGGCTCTCAACTTGTGCCCATTCTTCCAGTTTTGACTCATTTCTATTCTTTTCTCTGCATAGAATTGAGTGATCTTTCTCTAAAATGCAAATGCGGTCCTATTCCTTCCATGATTAAAAGCCTGCAATGGTTCGGTATTAAGTTTAAACTAATCAGGATGTACAAAACCATTCCTGATGTTGTGGTCTTTCCTTACCACTCTAGCCTCATCTCTTAATCCATCCACTTTGGACTAGATGGCCTAACATATTGATAATTTTTGACACAGGGTCTCATCTCTCTACCAACTCTGTACACTCACAAGATTATAACTCTTACTGGGCCATTACCTATTTTTCCTTTTCTCTTTGATTGGTTAGTTCCTTCTCATACTTTATACTGCAACTTCAATTTTATTTCCTCTGGGAAGCCTACCAGATACCCTGATCTATATATGTGGAGCTAAGAGGTTCTGCCACCATTATACCCAGCTGCTTAGAATACGTCACTGTGCATAGTAACTGCCTATGTATAATACTTCTCAACATCCCCTAACAGTTTAAACTGAATTTAAACAACACCTACTTTCTCTGTATTTCTCTCTGTATTTATAGCCCCTAGTACAATGCCCAGAATATAATGAGTGTGCACTAAATATCACTTAGAGCAAGAATAAATGAAATTGTGTTTTTATTATTGTTGCAGTTGTTGAATGTGTAATAGTTAATGTGAAACTGATTATCCTCCAATCCTCATTCTGATTTCTTAAATGACAAGAGATCTGAAGAAAATTCACTGCGTAGGAAATGTTATGTTGTTATCATGCCCCCTTCCCCGACCAAGTCATTCAATTCTTCTGGGTATTATAGTATCACAAAGAAATATATTTAATCAAATACTTTCTGTGCATGAGACACAGCTAGTCAGTATGTGGTAAACAAGTTTGTTTCAATATAAAGTGGAGATACTGTTTCAGAGAAATGCATTGATCTCAAATGGCAGAGTTAGTCTTCTTTTGTGAGAAGAATCTTTTAAATAAAACTACTTGAGCATTTGAAGGTGTCAGCACTTTGAAGATTCAAAGCCTCAATTATTCAGGTACCACAGAGCTGAGCATTGTATGTCTGCCAATGTCACATTTAAAAAACTCAGATGGCTAAGATACCATGTTCTGTTCAAGTCTTCTGATATTTGAAATTAAGAGAAGAGCCCTTTCATTTCAGCAACTCCTAAGGCTCTCCCAGTCTTCCTGCTGCTGCTGAAACTCAGCATTCATTAAATACTTGCTTGCAATTTGAATACATTGTTAATAGAGTGGACAGCTTCTGAGGTTGAATTTATACTCTAGGGCAGGGGGAAACTTTTGATATCTCTGATTGAGATTGGTTATTGAATCAGGGACCTGGTTTGGAGCCAGAAAAGTATTAGACAAATTATCCAAGAGGAGTGAAAAAAAAATGCTTTTATCTTGTGCAGCATCTGAGGAAGCTACAACCATGTTTCAACATATGGCATTCAATCATGCGTTGCCCTCATCCCAGATGGGTTTGAGAACCTTTTCTCAAGAAGTCAATTGCAAATACTGATTTTCTACCAACATTATACAACACTGCTCTATATGATTCCCTGTGACCTAAAGCTCCCGGCCCACTGGCTCTGAAGTAACAACCACCCACCTCAGGGCTACGCCACCTTTTGTTTGTCAGATAAATACTTATATTTAAATTCTTAGTGCAATTTGCTTCAAATGGTAGACTTCCACAATGTCAAAGAATCTGTCATTTGCATTGGTCTGAAATTGTCTGGAAATGACATTTGGATTGAATGATCATTGTGGGAGAAATTAATTTTAAATATTTGGGAGAAATAATGCATGAAAAGGGATCATCAATAATACTGACAAATGAAGTTATAACCTCTACCTTTTGCATCCATTTCCATGGATGATCCAGATTCATGTAGGTACTCAAATGGTAATTGTTTAGTCAAGAAGGGAAAAGATGTATCCAACCTACAACTTACTCAGATGATTCCTTCTAAAGCACCAATTCTCAAAAATGCCTAAATAAAATATTCAGACTACTTGGCCCCACTACCATTCCCTTTTGACAGCATTTTGGTCATTTTTCCAACTCAGGATGTACTTTCCTACTTGAGCATTCTGCTCACTGTAACATCCAGCCCCACAGATGCCTCTGCCTGTGGTACACCTAATCTACCCTTTAAAAATCTGCTAGACTGACTCTTCTATGAGAACTTTTCTTACTATTCCAACCTACAATGATCTCGCTTGTCCCACATTTATATTACTTACCATCTGCCCCCATTTATTTAGCATTAAGGCATGCATTGCCTAGTGACATCTGTTCTATTTTTGGCTGATATTGCTATTGACCTTTTTATGTACATTTCTTATCTCCTTAACTGGATGGAATATTTCTTGAGGACAGGGTCATGAATTGAATCATAGATTTTTACACCTACAAGGAACTTTAGAGATCAATAGTCATTTCATAATTGAAAAGAAAAGAGTCTGGTAGAAGTTAAATAACTGATTTAAGGTCAAACAATAATTTAGTTAGAAGATCAGAAATACAGTTCCTAGCTTGAAATACACTGTTCTTGGCAGTGTGCTCCACTGTAACTTTCCCAACATGTTAGAGTTGAAATGGGCAATAGTTATCCAACTTCCTCAATTTATAGAGTGGGAAACTGAAACTCAGAGAAGCTGTGAAATCATGGCCAATGTCATATATTGAGTTACTTTTAGCATTCCTGGAACTACAAAGCACAATTCTTTGTCCACTGACCTAAACTCTCTTCATCTTTTTGTATTCCACAAAGTTCTGTGTACAGAATAAATACCTACTAAGCATCTGTTAAGCTTTATACATAAAAAAATATAAATGTCTCCAGTACAGAATCCTAGAATCTGACATTTCAATGGAAATGGAGAAATAATAAATTTCAAAGGTTAATTTTTCCCCCTTCTCATTAATCTTTCTATGTAACTATATTTCACTTTTGGAGACCCAAGTTGTGTATAAAAATGGATAGATTTAGGTTTACCTCTTTTTGTAGAAAAAAAATATGCCTTCTGCTGTGTAAGATTTTCTGGAGTCAAATCCTTACCTTGTTGTGCATGGCAGATCTATTTTCCACAGAACTCTCAATGTGTTTAGGATTGAGTTAATGTTTCAATTTATCTTCACCCAATGTTTTCTCCTTAAGCGTGAAGAATTCTTATTTTCTGTATCTTATATGCAGAAAAATCCTTCACAAGTAATATTATAATCCTTTGCTTAGTGAAGTCTTCAGCATGTCAATGTACTCTGCAACCTGAAACACCTAAGTTTTTCAAGGTTTTCTTCATTATCATAAAATGAAAATTCAATCTCTGTAACTCTCAACAATCCAGAGATCTTCTCACTTTAATTTGGTTCATGAATTTTGCTTTAGTTGATCCTTTTTGGCTAATAAAACTATATACTGGATTTAGCAATTTACTGTGATCATGAGGACACATGGCATCTTATGGAAGGAAGCACTGCTGCTGATTCCTGGGTGGTTTTAACCAACTCATGAATGTCCCTGGAATTGTTCCTTCATCTGTCACAAACAAACAAACAAACAAACAAACAAAAACAGACATTTTTGATTAAATGATCTCTGTCCATTCTCTCTCTTGATAAATTAACCAAGATGTTTGAAGACATGGATCTGCCTTCCTAACTGCTGAAATTTTTGAAAATTATAGAAATGCTATTTTATAAAAATAAATTTCCAGAAATGAAAGTTACCATCAGAGTGGCAGAAGATATTAGGAATTCTTGGAAGATGCCAGATAACATTTGTTGAAGGTTTACAGTGTGCTATGAACTTCATCAGTATTAACTTACTTATTTTGCACAACATTTCTGTGAAATAAATGTTATTATTATTCTCATTTTACAAGTGAAATACCTGAAGCACTGGGTTTAAAGTAACAGGTCTCAGAGTGCTTACTGAGTTAGTCATAATCTGCAGCCAAATTTCAGGTTCCAGAGCCTGTACTCTCAACCATTGCTTTCAACTCTCTCTCAGGGACAGTCCCAGAGAACCCACGTGTTCATGCTAGATAAAGGAGATTGGAGAGATCTACAAACTTCCACACTCAAAGGAAAATAACAGTGCAATATAAGAACAGGTCCAGACTGACAAATACATAGAGCTAGAAGGTGGGTTCGAGGGTAGAAGGTTGTGATACAAAGTGTCTGTTTAAAAATCAATGTAATTGATTTTAAAACTCTATTTCAAACATCAGGACACTAGACCAGAGCCTGAAGTTCATTTTTAATGAGGACATTCATTCTCCTCTTTTCTTCTCAGTTGACATTTTGTTTTCTGCCCAGTACATCCTGACACTGTTTTCACCTGTCCCTTAGGTTCCTCTATCTACCTTTAAATCATTCACTAAAGAGAAATTGAGAATTCCTTTGTGCGCCCATCCCTGTATTTGCTACTAGCTATGATGAGTACAGAATAAATAGTAGAAAAGTGCTTAGGAAATTCATAAATTTTATGATTTATATGGAGGGAGAAAGCCTACACAAGAGGGCAATTGCATTATGGCGTGAAAACTTGAGTGTGATCTTATGTTCTAAACTCCATGATTGTAACAGCAACCCAAGTGACATCTAGTCCTGTCTCTGATATTAAGAAGCACCTTGTGACTGAGGATCAATTACTTTATCTGTAAAATGGGAGATCTGGACTCATTTGTCTCTAAGATCTCTTCCTGGTATGCAAATCCATGACTTCCAGTTTTGGTTAGATCTTGGAGTCCCCACTGTATTTCTCATTGTGAGTTATATTACTTATATGGCTTACGGTAAGTGATGTTTAATTATCCTTGGTAAGTTATTTGGTAATCCTCAAAGACATTTAGAAAAAATGGTCTACCATTTTGTGGCTAAAATTAATCTTTTCTAATTATTTACTCAGGTAATGTAAAAAGGGTCAGTTTCCTGCTTGACTCTTTCAAATGGTCTTTGTGCTGTCACTGGAACCTGTAATCCTTGGGATAAATTAGCGGAAGTTGAGAGCTTATCTTCCTTAAGGTAAATGACAGCATTGATGGTTGCCCTATCTGAAATTTATACTATATCTTGCCCATTTTTTTGTCCCCATTATGTTCATACTTTATCCATTTCATTTTGGCCCCGCATGTCTTACATCTTGGTTCCTTTATCTTGATTTCTGCTGCCTTTCTCTCTCAAGACATATTTACCCAGGTGTCTTTGAGCATTCTGAAGCCTTGGTTACTGATTTGGCACTACTCAGCAGAGCCTGAGCAGAAATCTGGTATTTCATATTTTAATTGTCCTTGCTCAAAGGACCTGCTGCCGTTTCCCCATATACTTATTTTGTTTATATGTGTTTCATTAGTTTTAAATGACTGATTTGGATTTTTAGTTTTAACATTATAGGTTTTAATTTTGAGACTTATCTGTGTCAACTGCTTGCCTTCTATTGCTTTGAATTTAGACACATGAACATGACACATTGTTCACCATAACCATACATATGCTTCAAGGGTTAAAGACCTGGCGAAGGTAATTTTGTTCAACCGGGTTTATTTAGAATGAAAATAAAGAGACATTTGAAGTAAAACTCTCAGCTTAAAACTATAAAATAAACCCCTGAGAATAGCAATTATTAAGCATATTTTTGCACAGTTAATTAGCTCAACCAGGCAATGAACTCAACATAGCCAATGAGAGATTCCCCAAACAGTCTGTGGCTAGTGATACAAAGATAATTTAACAGTAAGGTTTGAATTCTGAACCATAGAAATATGGACACAAGAGGAATTATAAATAGTCTTTGTTAATGCTCTTACATTCCAATTTATTGAATCCATGCTTCTGTGCACTATGATGCTTAATTTGTCTAGACTAGGGACTATTTACAAATTTACTCTAAAAATAATTTAAATAGAGAATACATATATGTGTGATTTATTGCATTCCCTCTAGAAGAAAACTTAATTAAATAAGCTTCAGGTCACTATATGTTTTAATTAATTTTTAGCTGTACTTTTATATTATTCAGAATGCTAGGAGAAGGTGGAGAATAAATATAGCTAGCAAGCAAACTAGAGCCACTTTAATTCTCCTGGTTTATTAAAACCTATTCAAGTCTTTGATGGTCTATGAAATCAAGGTGTTCTATCAATTATGATCTCAAAAGATTTCTGAAACATTTTTTAAGTGAGAAGTAAGTAAATTATGGGTTTGTCTTTTAAAATGTGTTTTATTATGTCATTACTTCAAATAATGTCAGTAACTCAGTACTGGTTTGAATGGTTATGGAACATTTGTAATTCAAGAGGGTGTGATTATCACTATATTCTGGTATAAAAAAGGACTTTAACCAGATTACTTTTTATCGGCTCATGAATTTAGATGCACTTCTTTTAGTTCCATAATGCAGCTGTCTAAGTGTAGATATATGCAACTCTCCAGATTGGCTGCCATTGAAAACTTGTAGTCTGAAATTTGGTAGTTCAGGGTGGGGAGGGATTGCTGGCTCCCATGGGGAAAACATTTTGAAACTAATATCTACAACAATGACAAAAAATAAGATTTGGGTTAGCTGTTTCCCAGGTGACATTTTTGTTTTCCATCTATATAAAAAAAATGAAAGAAAAAAAAAAAGCTGCCCTCTTTGGGTTCATTTCTAATACCCATCTGTATATGATAAATATCAATTTATCCAATCATCCAAAAAAATATGGCCTCCCTGCCACTCAGAATTATTCACTTAACTGTCAAATTCATTCTCTTTATTTAATGTGGTTTTATTAACAACATTTGCCGTCAGCAATTTTCAGCTGATAGGTTGATGAAGAATGATGCATTCTTCTTTCATTAATGGTCACTTAAGAAAATAATTCCTAATCTTCAAAGGCTGAGTAGGCACACTGTATACTCTTAAAAAAAGATGTACATGAGTAAGAAAAGACAATATCATTTATGCAGCCTTGGTCAAAGACTGAATGATGACAAGGTACTGGCAGAATGTGGGAGGACTCATGTTCATACAGACACACCTGCATCTGTTTATTACAGAAAGTTTTCGTGCTGGATTTTCAATAATGAGTTATGTGAAGTGCATCAACTAGGAATCAGAAATATGGGAAATGTTGGTACTGTAAACTCCATGTATGTTAGAAAGAGAAACCATAAAAAGACTATAAATAAGACTAGACTTTAATAAATATGATTTCTGATACATGTTTTTAAGACTCTAAAATCCTCTATCTGAGACCACTTTGGAATAATTTCCCCACTCTTCCACCTCCTTGTAGACCTTAGTAACCTTGTGTTCTAATACTAGATGAGGGATACCTACCTAAGCCCAGACTGATGACAGAGGTAATCCAGGATGAAAAGGTCTGCTATTTATCCTGAAGGTCACAGAAATGTGCTGGATAATAGTGGTTGAGAAATGAAAGTGTAAGCACTAAAGTCAAAGCGGAGAACCTGAATACTGGAAAGGAGACAGAGACCACAATTTTCTTTGTAAAGAAAAGAGCAAGCCCTGGTGGTTGTAGGGGAAGGAAAACACAGGTTCAGTGTGTGGGGCAAACAAATAAAACTGTTAAAAGACAGATTAATAGGATAAAAAGGTTTATCACATATACACAGAGGAGCTTCACAGAAAAGGAGTGAAAATCCAAAGAGGCAGATAGATCCAGAGGCTTAGATAACATTTTAACAAAGTATGCAGAAGGAGATTTGTGTTTCCAAAATGGGTGGGGTGGGGGAGGGGAGCAAGGGTTGTGGGAAGGTGACTAGGAAATATGTGGTAAACAGAATAGTTCAGTCAGGTTTGCTATGGAGATTCCAGTCATCTCAGGTGATAAAAGTTATCTCCCACTCATTCTCCTTTTCCTGGTACAGGATAAAAGGACACTTTTACAAATGGAAATTTCCTTTACAAAAGGGAAATTTATTCCCTGTTTTTAGGCAATTATGATGAAGGTAAGGAGTTTTTCTTGTGTCTGCTCTTCAGCTCAGAATAATTTTGGGATGGCACGTCTGGTCCCATTCATGCCAAAGTATAAAGTCTTGAAAATAAAGTCAAGAGGATAACGCATATTTGGTAGGACTGTGTAGAGTTTTGGAAACAAGCTATGTCAGTTGTGTATATCTTTGTTGGATCATCACTCTTCACTCATCACTCTTATTAAGTAGGGATTCTGTTAAGTGTTATGAATATGTTGTGTCATACAAGCCTTGATACAGGCCTTGTGGAGTTGGTAGTATTAGTTCTCTTTAAAAAAAGAAAAAAAAGAAGAAAGAAGAAAAAACAATTCAAAAAGGAGAAGTAACTTTTTGAAGGCTCACCACAAATCGGTGGTAGACAAGCAAATCAAATATAAGTCCAAGCATCAGGTTGTTTCTCCAGGTGTGGGGCTGCTTGGAGAAGTAGAAGAAGTGCAGGAAGACAAAACTTCTTGAGGGGCTATTACGCTTGGCCCACACAAAATGTAACCACAACAAATGCATTTAGCTAAAATACAAATGTAAACTACAAAAGTATATCATAAATGTGGAATACTTAAAAGCCAATGTGTCAGCAATAAAGCAAACCATTTGGCTCAATGTGCGCCAAATATGTAACATGCCTCTCAAACATACTTCTCAAAAAGTATACTGTTGCATCTCTTAGAATGGCCAAAATCTGGAACACTGACAACACAAATGCTGGCAAGGATGTGGAGCCACAGATACTCTCATTCACAGCTGGTGGGAATGCCAAATGGTACAGCCACTTTCAAAGACAGTTTGGCAGTTTCTTACTTAATCATATTCTTATTATACAATCCAGCAATCATGTTCCTTGATATTTACCCAAAGCAGCTGAAAACTTATGCCCAGGCAAAAACCTGCACACAGCTGTTTATAGCAGCTTTATTCATAATTGCCAACATTTAGAAAAAAAACAAGATGCCCTTCAGTAGGGGAATGGATAAACTTTAGTTCATCCAAACAGTGAAATATTATTCAGAACTAAAAAAAAAAAAAAAGCTATCAAGCCACGAAAAGACATGAAGGAAACTTAAGTGCATATTACTAAGTGAAACAAGCCAATATGAAAGAGTATAATTTGCATGATTTCAACTATATGTCATTTTGGAAAAAGAAGCTCTATGGAGACAGTAAAATGATCTGTTTTTACCAGAGGTTGAGTGCAGAGGGGTGAATAGGCAGGACACAGAATTGTTTAGGGCAGTGAAAACACTCTGTATGATACTATAGTGATGGATACATGCCATTATACATTTGTCCAAACCCAGATAACACACACTAAGCATGAACTGTAATGTAAACTCTGGATTTTGGGAATTATGGTATGTCAATGTAGGATTAGCCTTGATAAAAGATCTAACATTTTGTGGGGGATGTTAATAATGGAGGAAGTTATGCTTGTGTGGAGGAAGGGGGTATATGAGAAATCTCTGTACCCTCTCTTAATTTTGATGTGAACCTAAAACTGTTAAAAAGGATGGGTCAGGAAAGGATGGGAAAGTAGTTAAATCCTGATACGTTACCTGCCTCCTAGGACAAGGTAGTGACATAGGAAATGATCCACATGTAAAAACAAACTGGTGACATAGATAAGCAGGAGAGGTCCAGCACTCTAAGGAAAAGACAAGGTGAGGCATGATTCAGAAAAAAGCCAAAATTTACATTTCTGGTCATGGAAAACAAAAATCCATGTGGTAGCTTGGACTTGGAAGACTAGCAGGTATGCAGTCATCTTTGTGGAAATATAATACATCTATTTTCTCCAAGCCACTAGGGAAGGTAAAGGAAATTCTCCAGTCCAGAAAGATGGGCAGAATAAGGCAGGATGGCAGGTCTCCTTATCACTCAGTGATAGCTGTGGTAGACTTCTAATCTTTGAAGCTATATAGGGTAGCCTTACAGGCATTTCTATAAACTGTACCAACCCTGGGAAAAAGCAATGTGACTATTTCAGGGGACATATAGAAGGTCCTTGCCATCTATATAGGTTGACCTATAAAAATAGCCATTATACTGACATCGAAAATGTGTCAAAGAATTTTAAGTTAAATAATAAAGAATTGTCAAACAAAAATGAATAGAATTAAATGTGTGTGTGAATAAAACATGTGTGTACATATTTGTATGTCCTTGTTAGACACATACATTCCTTGTTCATCTATGTCTCAGAGATTGAAATTAGACACACCATGGTGAATTGAACTTACCACCAGGTTTGCTTAACTCCTGTGATGCCAATGCCTATGTATAACTTCAACTAAAGCACACTGATCTCCAATTTCCTCAAGAGAGTGAGAACATATAAGCATATTTAAATTAAGGCAAGAGTAGCATTGTGATGTATTTTTCTCTTGCCTGTATTTTTTAAGGAGGACAGCAGAGAAAATATAATGATTAACTGAAAGATATGAAATAGTAAATTTTTAAACTCTATGACATATTTCTGAAAAAGTCCTTCAAAATGCCCCTGAAATGACCTGCAGAGTTACCTAGTCCCTCTTATTTAAAATGGTCCTAATAGAAACTGAGGATGTATTATGAATAATGAGGCTGAATTTTAATAAAAACCATATCTTTACTAATCTAAATGTTCATTCCATTAAACTGAAAAAGAATGTTAATCTAAGTGCTATCCTCCTGACACTTAGAAGCCTTGATTCATTCTATTAAGATTCCTCTCCACTAGTTCAATGCCCTAAGATAATAAGAAGCTATGTTTATTTTTATTTAAACAAATAGGGAATTTTCCTGGATGCAATCTTTACAGGAAATGTTCCAATGTATTTATAACACAGAAAGAAAGTTCCCAGCACAATACAGCATAGTTGTACAATTTGGCTCTTGACTATTGAAATAATTTTCTCTTCTCAATTCAGTAAAAATAGCTATTGATTAAGAATTGTATGCATAATATTTTGCTGGGATTGGAATAGCCTAGTTTCTTCCTTCAAAGAACATTAGCTCTACCTAAGTAATAGACATTATAACATAATCAGTTATAATACACAACAGTATAAGAATAAACATTATTTGTTATGCATAGAAATAACCAATGTTCTACTTGCAAGGCTGAGGATAGTCATACCAATGAAGACCCATTTATCATGTATTTAAAAGTTCTAAGCATTCATAACAAACTGAAAGGCCAAGTTGAATTTGGGATTTTCAGAGTCCCTGTTGCTCTGCTAGAGTGCTGGGCTCAGAGAGCCCCCTACCAGTCCATCTTCTGTACCTTCATGCTCTGTTTTTAATACACTCTTGCCTCTGGAGTATACTGCTAGTGACACTAAATTCTGTAGGCATATCTTTACTTCAGTCCACATATCAAAGTTCCATGTACACTTTCCATTTATACTACTTTTTGTTAGTGCACACTGGTGATGGGATCTATATTCTGGGGGAGGGATGTAGAGAAGATACCAGCTTTTTGCCTGAATTGGATGTTGAATTCAGGTCCCATAAGATGAGTAGGAGTTGAGATTTGCTGAGACGAGAAGTCCATTGAAAATAGGACAAAGAATATATCAGAGCCATGGAGAAAGGAATTATATTAGATGTTGGAGTTGTAGGGGATCATTCTTTTAAATTGATGGAACTTACAAGCGCAGAGTGGCTATTAAGACAAAAATTTTCCTTCAATAATTTTGCCCATTAGCTGCAGAATTATGTTAGAAACCTCTTGGAATTGAGGTCAATATTTTTCACAGTTTAATTCTAGACTAAATTTTTGACCTCACTGACCATTATTTTCTTATATACCAACTCCATTTATTTTCTGAACAAAAAACATGATACTCAACAATGACTAGATTATATATATATATATATAATATATATTAAATATATATTAAATATATAATATATATTATATATATAGTCAATATACTTTTATGTTCCACGTATACCTATCATATCAATTTAGTTTGCCATTCCTAACTCATACAAATTTTGACTTCCACATTTTAAGATATGATGTTTGTTTAGGTCAAATATACACACCCCATGCACCAGCAAGCCAGTTCTTACAAAGAATTAACAAATTCTTATTCTATATGTCTCATTTCTCTAGAAATACATTTATGTCATACCATTTATTACATACATCTTATTACTACTGGATAGTGAATGCTTTTAAGACAAAGATGATGACGCATACATTTACCAAAGTGCTTATCACAGTCCCTGATATATTGTAAACATTCAGTTAATAATCAGTGAGTTTTAAAATATTTTTTTTAATTTTGCATAACAAGATTATTTCTAAAAGGCATATAGACAGTAAACAAAGTAAACGTTCCATCAGATCTTAACTTCTGCCAAGTATTATCTGCCTTAGAATTGTTCCATTAAGTTCCAGTCTCTAGACATCTTAAATTTAATAATCGTCACCTTCATGAGTCAATTACTTTTCTTCTGTTGAATTTAGTTGTTGTTTTCTTTTCTGTTTTTTGGCTTACTTTTTCCCAGGATTTCTATTATACCTAGTACTGATACCTTCCCACTTAGTTGTCCATACCATGCCATCTGTATAAGGTAATTCTCTACTCTTTTTTTTTTTTTTTTTTGGAGGAGATGCATTTTATTGGCACAGTCATTCCTTTCGTCATTATATTAACAGGGTGAAACAGTGATTTTAAACAGTAAAAGCTGGTTTCTCCCCAAACTAGTTGCACTGTGTTATTAGAGGGCAGCAGGTCAGTCAAATCACAACCACCCAGCCTGAAGGAGACAATCTGTACAACTAGTACAGCTCTTCCAAATATTAGACTCTCATTAACATGATCAGCTGAGCTGCACAAAAAACTGGGTACACCCCAGTCCCTGATATGTTGTAAACATTCAGTTAATAATCAGTCAGTAAATAAGTATGAAGAACCCTTTAACTTAATGTTGGTGCAATAAGTCATGGGCATGGGATCTCAAGTAAATAAGCCTTTTGAAACATATAAAGGTCATGGGGTACTTATTTTATTAATCAAATTTCTTAAAAATTCCAAGATAATAGTTCACCTCAGCTGCTGCTGTCAAAAGATTCTTCATCGCACCTACTTTGCCTTAGTACAGTTTCAGTGTGGATATAGACTTGGTTTGAGGAAAATTCTACTGGAATTTATGGTGCTTTCTCTTGTTTAAGTCCCATGTATCACTAGATCCCACATTACTTAAGGAAAACCACCAACAAACTGAAATCCTGCCTGTCACTCTATTACAAACTTCACAGAGCTCAGGTCATGACAGCAAACATCAACAAGTTCCATGAAGTGATTGGTACTGCCCATCAATCACAGCATGGGTGCAAAGTGAAGGAGAGGCTTTTCTTTATAGTGGATATACTAGAGAGAAAGCATGGTCATCTCAGGTGTGTTTATCTATAAATGTCATGCCTCCACACTGTGAACACAAAAGCCTTCCGCCTATTATCCACTTTTCTTTCTTCTGAACGTTGGTTTGCTTCATCAAAGATAGTGAATTATTAAGTGGCATAACCAGATTATGGACCAGAAGGTAATAATCCTGATAATGCTTTTTGCATGAATGTGTTCAATATGGCAGGATTATGTGTTTTAGAATTAATTTGTCTTGTTGATGAATTGCTTCTTATGAAAATTCAATATTGGTGAAAAACTGTAATGTAGCAATTTTTATTTCCAATAATTAGTTTCCATTTAGTTTTCTCAAACTGTGCAGTTTTTTTGATAATAAAAACATCCCCTTTTATTGACATATGTACCTTACTGTTCTCTTTTCTACTTTGGCTGGAATTAAGATTTTTACAAAGTAGTTAAATTTCCTTTCTCACTGTCTCTAGAATTTTTAGGAAATAAATTGATTGGGAATCTAGTCTGATAACCAGTGCAAACTATGTCTCCATAATACCAAAAAAATCATACCTTAAGGATTCACTGAGTAGAAATTGAGGCTCTACAAATTGTTCAGTATTTGTGTTTAAAGTATGTGTATATTTCACATTTTACTCTTCATCCACATTTCCAGCATCATGTAGATAAAGATGTATGAAAAACAGAAGAAAGGATAAGCTTTTTTTGTTTTTCATTTGATCAGTTTTGAAGCAAATTTAATGAATGATTAATTAAATTTTTGAGGTCATCGGCTGGTTTAAACCAATGGTAAAATCAAGGTCTGGATATGCTGACTTCAACTCTGGCCAGATTTGCATTTTGAATTAAAATAATATTTCATTTCAATATTTATATTTGAAGAAACTTATCTGAGCTTAATGAAGTAACAGCTACAGTTCAGTTCCCTTTCATGAGTTCAAACCATACTCCACCCTCACCCACTGAACTCACAAATGACAGTGGTCACACAGCAGATAAATTAAGAGAGGACACAGACTGTCTGTCCTTACTACTGGACAAAGCTCTCAGAACCCACACACAGCAACTGCTACTGGCTCAGTCATTTCCCTTCCTATTCAAAAACAAAAAAGGAATTTTATATAAGCCCTCAAAGCTGTTTTTATACTTTGTTGGTCATATCTGTAGTATCTCTTGAGTTCCTGTCAGTGACTGAGAACACTCCTAGTAAAAATTAATTTTTGGTTACTGAAAGTGCTTTGACCTCTAGACACTTTTGGGCCTTTCTCTCCGAAATTGTGTGTGGCATGTGAATGAAAATCAGAGAAAACTACAAGGTCATCAGGTGATGACAGAAAACAAAACAGTATCTGGGAGAAGAAAGATGCCAAAGCGAAAGCACCTCTGCTCTCCTTAGATAAATAGTCCCTGTCTGTCCTTCTTATCCTAGGTTCTGCAACTGACAGACATCACATGATCTCAGAGAGGTGTGAGATAAGCAAACATAGAACAAGAAAAAGCAAGGGCTTGGAGAAGATTTTAGTACCTGGCTGTATGATTTCTAGATTGCTCAAACATGAACATACGAAGGGTGGTGGGAAAAGGTGAGTTTTGTTGTTACCAAGAACTCTTTATTTGAAAATGGATCCTACAAACCCTTTTGCTTATCGTCTAAATTGATATTAAAAAGGTATCCAGTGGTTTTCTTTTTTTTTTTTTAGCTCAAAGATACAGAGAGTCAGAAAAAGCATCACTCCTACTCTTAAAACAAGAAAAAGGCTGAGAAAACTGCAAAGTAATGATTTCTTGAATCCGTTAGACAACTAGGGTGGCAGGGTAACTCACTCACACTAAGTGTGAGGAAAGACTGATGCCTCCAAGGGGAAACAGATCTTGATCATTTGCTTACCTAGGACAGATGCCAGAGGCCAAATAGGCCAGGAAGAATTCAGCTAAAGTTATAATGAATTACAAAAGATTGTGTGTGAGATAGAGCCAGAGTATGCAAGTCCCTGTGGATGAGATATATAGGGGTGTTTGTATTCCTCTTGAAGACTTATTCTCTCAAGAATTTTACCAGGAATTCACAGGGAAGATTGGGAAGAATACTGAGTCAGCTCACCTTGTGGTGTGGGAAGCTGCTTGAGGAAGGGGTACAGCAGCCATGGAAGGAAAACTGCCTGAATCATCATTTCTATCTCTCATACAGAACAAAAGCCTTAGGGCACTGATGGAAGAGGAACAGGGGAAAAGCTTTCCTGGAGGACAGACAGGGATACAGGTTAGCCTAACTCCACAGGGAAAGAGGAGTTAGGGGAAACTTGTGAGGGTTTCACCTGGAGACTCAGGGACATGGTGTTTGACTCAGAAGGAGGTCTAATCCGAACAGCAAGGAATATTCCCCTCTTTAACTCTTCACTACCAGACTAACAAGCATAGAGTAAAAACAGCCCTGGGATACAGCTGGGAGAGATTCAAGAGACATTATCTCAGGGATAAAGCACAAAGAAGAAGACACAAAGCCAAGGGTAAGGGTCAGACAATGAGGAAATAAACTTTGGGATTGCAACCAACACCCTAATATAAGTAATTACTAGAAGAATATAAAATCTGTAGTGACCTGAGGGTAACAATAGCACCACAAAGTTCAAACATAGCCTTACTCCTGACTTTATTAAAATAAGGCCACAAACTAAAAATGTAGCAATAGGAAAGTTATGCTCATCTCCAAGCATTACAAAAAAGATTTACTTGAGTACCTACTGTCTTACATAAGATGTCATACTTTCAATTAAAAATCAACCAAACAAATAAACTATAAGGTATAATAATATGTTGACCAAAAAGTTTGTTCCAGTTTTTCTGTAACATCTTATGGACAAGCCCAAACAAACTTTTTGGTCAGCCCAATATGACACATAAATGCAGTCTCAAGAGATGAGACAATCACCAAAATCAGACATGTCACAGATATTAGAATAAGCAGGCAGTTAAATATTATTAAAATGTTAAAAAAAAAACCCTCTAATTTAAAATGTAGATAACATGCAACATCAGGTGGATGACTGTAGCAGAGAAATGGACACTATATGAATAAATCAAATGAAAGCACAACAAATGAAAAACATATTACCAGAGACAAAGAACATCTTTGGTTGTCTCATCAGTCAAGTCAACACAGCTAATGAGATAATTAATTAATCTGAAGACAAGTCAATACAGATTATGCAATCTAAATCACACAGGGTAGGGTGAATAGTAAAAAACATAGACATAAGAAAGGATCCTAGAGTTGTGGGGCAATATCAAATGGTCTAATATACATATAATTGAAATTCTATAAGAAAAGGTAGAAAACAGAGAAGTATTTGAAGAAACAAAGGCCAAGAACTTTCCAAAACTAACGACTGGATTAAACCACAGGTCTAAGAACTCAGAGAACTAGAAGCAGAATAAAATTTCCCCTTTTCCACACATACCTAGGTGTATTATGTTCAAATTACTGAGAATCAAACCTGAAAAGAAAATCATGAGAAAAGACAGAGGAAAAAGGGCACAGTATAGAGGAATAAGAAAAAGGATTATAGCTTATGTTTTATCAGAAACATGCAAAGAAGCTTTGATGAAGTGATATATTAAACTGCTGAAATGAAAAATATAACAGAACAAAAACCCTGTCAACCCAGAATTCTCGACCAAGGAAAAATATCCATTAGTAAAGGAGAAATAAAAACATGCTCAAACAAAAACTGAGGAAATTCATTGCAAGTAGTCTTATTCTACAAGAAATGTTAAAGGAAATTCTCCAATAGGAAAAATTATGATAGGAATAGAAAAACACAAAGAAATAAAGAGCACTGGAAAGAATAAAAGTAAAACAAAATTTATTTTCTTATATAAATACCATAAAGTATCGACTTCCTAAGACAAAATTATGAATTAGTAGTTTTCTAGCATATGTAAAAACAAAATATGTGGCAACAACAGCACACAAAATGTAAGGGAACCATTTAGAATACATTATTTAAAGGTCCTTGTAGTACATGTGAAGCAGTATATTATTTGAAGGTAATCTAAGATTAATTAAAAATGTCTGAGCCCTAGAGTAATCATTAAATAAAGGGAATAAAAGCATAAAGACAGTAAAAGAGATAAAACTAAATAAAAATGCTCAATAAAAATTAAAAAAAACAAATAAAAAACTAAATAATAAAGTAAATATTTCAAAAAACCAAAAAACTAAAAATTAATAATAATAAAAAGCTAAATACTAAAAAAGAAATAGAAAAAAGAACCTGAGAGGAGGTGGAATAGATGACACATCTAGCAAAATGATAGATTTTAAAGAGGCATCTAAATGAAAATGGCAATCAATATAAGGATCTTAAAAGAAAAAATTCTTAAGGCTAATTCACCTCATAAGAATTCTAAAGTTTTATTTATTCTTGTGTAGACTATAATAATTTCAAATTTGTTTCTACCAAAACATAGCTGTGAATATTTTCTATTTCCTTTCAAAACACATAACATGGGAATGCATGTTTTTTTATATAATGTTGGAAATTAGAATTTCACCACATGTAAATTTTATTAGTTTAAATAATGTGATTTATATCAAAAATATCCTTATGATAGCATTGTATTTGAGGCAGCTGTGGCATGATGTGATATCTGAGTTCATATGCTGCCTTAACAGTTTACAGTTTACATGCTTTGAATATTGAAGATGGTCCTTAATCATTTTTAGCCTATTTTCTCATAATTACGTTGAAAATTGCAGTATGCATTTATCAGGAATGCTCTTTAAGATTAAATGAGATTAATTATCTGTAAATATCTCTTACAGGTTATAGAATCAACAACTTCGATAGTAAATGATCAAGACTATTTCTATAAAAAAGAGTTGTCAAGATAGTTTTTGGCCTAAAACACTGAAAAATGCCTCCCTTTAACCTTATTTTTGTTCCTTAACAAGTTATGTTAATAAGTTATATAGAAGTGTTGTTTCTTTTAACTATCTAATTTTTGTGTGTTTAAACTTGCATTGATTAATTTTTCTCAGTCATGGAGTCATAAAACATGACTCTTTGGGAAAAAATGTTAGCAATCTTTCTAAACTCCTTATTAGTGAATAATACCTTCCACCAAAGCCTAAGCATCTACTTGAAGCTACCAGTAGTTGGTAAATCACTATTATAGATTGTTTTATTTTGAACCACTTTTATTCTTTCATTCATTCAGTCATCAATGGGTAATATAATTTTCCCAAGGAAATTTACACATATATCACATACATTTGTGAAAATTACAAATGTATAAGGAGAAAGAGATTGCATACTGGTTTTGATTATTGGGTCTATGGTTACTTTTGAGAGAGAAGAGGGATACGGGCAAGAAAAGGGAATGACAGCAAGAGAAGGGATGAGAATTCTGGTGGAAGGAAGGTAGGATGCCCTGAAGCCAGTTATTACTTTTAGCACTTAATCTACCTCTGTGATATCTGGTGTCAATATGATCAAGCATAACTGATTTCCCACTAGTTAAATACATCCATGAGAGATCTGAAATAAAATGCATTTAGCTCCCAGTTTGATTCCACAATTACATAGAACCTGAGCTGTTTGAATAAGTCTGTTGTGAGATGTACAACACCTTAGGTTGATGATCTTTTACAATATAAGGACCTGTGGGCATGGATGATCACATAATAATGAAGCATAAATTTTGGAAATTGATCTGGTTCAAACCAACAAATATTTTTACAAGTTTACTATTTGCAAACTAAATGCAATCAGTTAAATGGTTGGTTGGTCCAGGGAAAGCAACTGATAAAAACTAATGATTTGATTAAATGGGCTGGATCAGCTGGGGAACTAGTACCATGTGGAACCAAAAGAGCATTGTGAGGAACCAGCAACACTAGAATCTTTGGAAAATTTGAAAATTTTGACTATATACTGACTATATGAATTTGACTATAATGAAGTCCACTTGGATCCATCAAATCCTATTAATTTTACCTGAAAAAAATGTTTCAACTCTTTACTTCTCTTCATATTCTACAACCTAGTTTTACCCACCATCATCTTTCTGGGTAATTGCAATATCTGATATTTAGTCTGTTTGTTTCAACTCATACTTCTTTCCTCTATATATTTTTTTTCCTCACTACATCCAGAATTACTTCTTAAAAATTGATTTCAGGTCAAGTGATTTCCCTGCTTAAACTATTAAATGATTTATCCCTTATGGGTAGAATATAATCCAGATTGCAAACCACAGTCATTGGATTCTTCATGATTTGGCCCTACCACTTCATTCTTATGGGCTCTGCCACTGCAGACAGAATTTTCTAAGCTCATCTGGATGCTTAACAGGAGGCACTGGCCAAGAATGCATAGCTGAGAGGAAGGAAGCACTCAGAGTATATCTCCTCTTCATGGCTCCAGCCCCTACTAGGCAGGATCTCTGTGGTTCTGGCTTCAACTGGGTAGCCCCAGCTTCAGTACCATCTATTCAATTGTCCCTTTAGGTCTAGAGCTAGTAGCAGTTTTCCACTGTTACTGATCTCTGAATTGCCTCACCATCATGTAATTTGCACCTTATCTCTTATAACATGTTTCTCCTTGTAATGTGTTTCTTGTATTAAATTCCCTTCATTTGAAACACAGAAGTTTATGTTTCCAAGATAGCGCTCTGGCTAACACATGAGCATTGGCTTCTTTGCCTTCAATTATCAACTCCTGTTGGAAAAAGATGAATGAGTAACAACTCTTTTTATGTCTTTATTTAGACAACAAGCTGGAATGTTGTTTGATGGTGACCTGTTATTCCAATACTTCTAAAGCAATGTCAACCACCAAATCCTGTGGCATTAGAAAGGTGGTTTGAAATACTTCAGTCAAGTAGGGTAGGTCTTTGTGCCAGTCTTTCTAAACTCTGTAGACTATTAAAGAGAGTTGCATTAGTTTGCCATAACAACATAACAAAAAATAGATGACTTAAAGTAACATAAATGTATTATCTTGCAGTACTAGAGACTAGAAGTAAGAAATCAAGGTGTTACCATGGCCAAACTCTCTTTAAAGTGGAATTCATCCTTGCTTCTTCCAGCTTCTGGTTGCCCCAGGTATTCTTTTTCTTTTGACAGCATAACTCCAATCTTTGTCTTCACCTTCACATAACAACCTACCCTTTGTGTCTGTGTCTGTGCCCAAATTTTCCTCTTACAAGCTCACCAGTCAGATTGGATTAGGACCCACTTTTGTGACCTCATCTTAGTTTGATTACTTCTGAAAGACCCTATTTCCAAATAAGGTTACATTTACTGGTACTGGGCTTAGGGTTTTCAACATATCTTTTTGGAGGACACAATTCAACCCATAACAGGAAGGATGGATGCTGTAAGGTCTCACTTTCCTTCTGTTCCTTCCTTTTGATACTCATTGTTCCTCCAGCTTCCAAAACTAATATAATGGAAGGAAGCAGGTTTTTGCCTAAATTTCTGCTCTAGGTCTTTGTCATAAGCCAAAATTCCTCCATGAAAAGCATAAAAACTCCTATTTTGAATAGGGTGGTGCAATTATACAAGGATGCTCTGGTTTATAGCAGACAGTATGTCCAGGCCTCATGCCCAACTTGATCACCTTATTCATGCTGTCCATTCCAAACTGTTTACTGCCAGACAGCTACATTTATTGAACCTTTCATAGGGGCTGAAAAGTAGTCACCTCATTGTGGCACCTGACAGGCACAGCCCACGTTGTAAACTTCTTAGTAATTCAGCAGTTCACATTGTAAAACAATCAGAGTCAATGCTGAAAAAGATAATATTTTATGGGCTTCCTGGGAATCCTGACCTCAGATCTTCTTCTAACATTTTCTAACCTAATGGGAATTCATTTACTGTCTCTAAACAGCCCCCAAATACATTATTTTAAGATCTATTATTTACTGTACTGGTTAGCAAGCTTTTATTTCTTATTTATGATCAGGTAAGTTTTAATTGGAAGTGGGTTGGAAGTTGTCCAAGCTAGGTGGGCAGTGTGGTCCCTGTTGTATGTTGATCTTACAAACACCTGCTTGTTGTGTGAAGTTATGCAAAAAGTCATCCTGGAGCTCTCGTTTTTTCTTTTTTTTTCCTTTGTCATTTTTAAACTTTTGAATCACTGTGGAACTTGCCAATTAAATCAAGAAAACATAAATAAATCTCTCTGACTTTGAGAGGGGTAGAAGAATCCTTGTTTAAAGCATAGTTCTCTTGACTAAATTATAAAGTTATTTTCATGTGTTATGAGGGTTTTTACTGTTTTTACCCAAAATGTGCTTGACTGAAAGAGTGTTAACCTAGTTCTAATAAATGAAAAAGAAGTAGTTGATGTCCTATAACCTGAAGGTAAGAGGACAGATAGAGGGATAGAAAATTTGACCAAAAGTTTCATAAATATTTTAAAAATGTCTATCATCTGAGGTACATATTTGTAGGACCTGTTTAGAGTAAAATTGTTCCTCCTTTATATTATAATACAACTACGGAAGAGTTACTTCCAGTTCCTCAATGTGCTTTTGGAATCATTGAGTACTTTGGATTGAGAGGTTTCTGGAAGACCAAATTAAGTCATAAAATCTAATTGATTTTAACTGTTCTTATTATACTTGTGTTGGTGACTATATGTGACTATTGTATTCTATTCCCAAAAGAGTGTAACTTGAGAAAATCTGAATTTCAGTGTTGAAATAGTGATTCTTTGCATATATATTCGTCTCTCAATTACATGCGCTAATAGAGAGGAACCGCTGCATGATTGATTTAAAGAAAAAAAGATTATTCACAGTTGTCTTCAGATTGCATTATATCACTTTTGCTGCAGCAGAATTGCCTCCTTCTCTCCATCTTGCTCCAGTTATTCAATAAGTTTACACTGATTCATTGTGAGAAGGGGAGGAAGTCATGGTGGCTTTCCTAGGTGGTTAACAGCTGGAAATTGAACAGTTCCCACAAATATATGCAAAGTAAGGCAAAGAAACATTGCAATATTTTAAATTTTACCTTTCCTCTAGTTAATTTCTGAAATGGTAGAATAAATAGTCATGGAGGTCAGTCTCTGTTCTTAGTTTTGCTCTTCCATTAGCTGAATCTTCCCCTTTGGCCCCAAGATGAATAAAATTCCTCATAGAAAGTCAAGCAGGAGAATCCCCTGGTGGTCCAGTTGTTAGGACTCTGCGCTTTCACTGGCAAGGGCATGGCTTCAATCCCTGGTCCGGGAACTACGCAAGACAAAAAAAAAAAAAAAGTCAAGCAGAATGACAGGTTAGGACAAACAATGAGCGTATTTCAGGAGAATGGTTGCAATGATTAAGATACTCAGACCAGTGACTTTGATCTCTTTGTGTCTATTTCTTGACCTGTAAAATGGGAGTAAAATTCTTCCCTGTTAGCTGATCAGAGCTGTTTTAAATCAAATTAATAATTGACTTTGTCAAATATAATCTGTAGTTCAGGCTTAAGGAAAAACAATTACAGGAGAAGATATTGCACCACTAAAGGAACACGGGCCTGGAGTAAAGACCCTTAGGTTTTATGTGCAACGATGCCATATACACATTCAAGCATACAGCTGGTGGATCAATTAGCACACCTCAATTTGATTCACTATGACTTTAGGAGTTGAAATTTAAGAAACTGTGTCTTATTTCTCAGTTGTAAGTATTTCTGAGTGTTAGTGATTTTTGCTTACTAAACTCCCTACCTTAGGTCATTGCAGTAGTTTTTGTTTTTGTTTTGTTTTTTTTAGATATTGCCCTGCCATCATTTATAAATAAAAAAATAAATATGATGTTTTAAATTTCAATTCAGAGAGATAAATTGGTAATACTATGCCAGAAGTTTTTAAATTTTAGTTAGAGAATTTTTAGGAGAACTTTAAATCCATTTATTCTCTCATTTATAAACATACATATTCATTTTTCATTCAATTGATAAATGTGTGGCATATATTTTTAAAATAAGGAAAATCTATTAAATACAAGGGATATGCTAGGCATGATAAGACATGCAAAGTGATATTATACTGATATAGTTTACTTAGAAAGATGATAAATCAAATATGTGACAATAGAAGGTATTGGAACAAGTGATAGCACAAAATGGAATAAAGGTTGGCTATCTTTGATCAGATTGTTCTGAGAAGTGTTGTGAGTTCAAGTAAAAATGTAGAATGAGAATAATTGGAAATAGGATGTAAAAGGCAAGTTGGGAGTCTGAATTTGAAAGATCTGTGTAAAGGATAAGGAGTTTGGAATCCATCCCATTTTACTCGTGAACCATTACTGTTCTGTGAGTAGGACATTACTGTCCTCATCTAGGAAAAAAATTAAATGTGGATCCTCACTAAAGATGTGAATTTGGCAAAGAAGGGACAAAGAATAAGCAGTGAAGTAAACTGATAGAAGGAGATTTTAATGAACATAGAGAAAAAATAATCTAACAAGGACAGAGGAAAACATTTGATACACATAACTGTTGAATAATTGATTAATAATTATGACATAATTTAAAAAGAAGTGAGGCAAGCTCCTGAAACCATTTTGATGTTAAAGAAATTCATGTTTGAATGCCCCAGACTTTAACTTCTCCTTTTGTTATTACTTTGTATGCACAAGTCCTTCCCTTTCTATGCTCTCTCTCCTTCCAAAACCTATTGTGTAAATAAAAATAGTAGCTTATATTTATTAGAATATTAGTTATGATAGTCTGAGTTATGCTATGATGACAAACAATCATAAAATATTAGTGAACTAACTAAAAAGAAAAAGTCTTCATCACTCCAAGTTTAATGTGTGACTGTGTAACTCCTTAGGACAGTCAACCTCCAGCATATCTTGGTCAGCATTCCAGGCCACTTTGGTCTTATGGCACAGAGCATGCCAACATGTATTCCGGTGATTGCTATGAGGAGAGATTCTTGCGTTGGCTCTAAGACACATTTACTTGTAAAAGATATACTTCACTTGAGCTTGTATTTCATTATCCAAAGAAAGTTATGCAGTCACACCTAAATTCAAAGAGAGGTAAGCTCAGTCCTATTATTTATGCTGAAAGGAGAACTAGATATACTAATGAATTTCATTAATGTCTGCCATAAACACTTATTACATGTCAGTCACTGTTCTAAGAACTTTACATGAACCATCTATAGTTACATGTGTTAATTAGCACAAACAATATATTATGTAGAGGCAAATACAAAGAGAGGATCAGGGCATGTTCTCAGACCATGTGGCTGCAGAAGGTATCCCTTATCTACAATGTTATGCTTTCTCTTATGCCATTACTTCTTGAAATAGCCTTTGTATTTTGAAGGGAAGAAAAAAACCTTAAGCTACAAGAATTACATACTAGCAAGTAAAAATTTGGGATTCTCTATGAGAAAAAAGTCTATAAACCCTTCTTCAGTTTCAATAAAATCCTATCAGAGTTAGTTTCTGCTTCAGTTTTGGTTGTAGAAATGTAGTTCCCGAACAGACAGAATAGAGAAACAGAATTCAACTGTGGAGATGAAAAAAAGAATGATGTAGTTGAATACTGTAAAGAAAAATATATTAAAGGTAGTCACCTGTTTTGTCAGTTTGAATAAAAAGAAGCCAATTATATAAAATTAATATAGGAGAAAAAAGTAACAACAATTCAAATAACTATTTTTTCCCCATACATGGTTCTTTGCCAAGGATAGGTGGTGTTATGTTAAACATTGTGAGAGGAAATGGTTTAAGCAATCTCAGTTTACTTAGGGGAAAAAAACAAACAAACCAAAAGATTTATGAAATGATAATAAATGTAAAATAGTATTATGAATAAATCATGTTGTAACATTATACTTGGGGGCTTCATCATTCAGGAAAGGCATATGCTGTCCAAGAAATATAGCCTCCAGAGTACATCATTTTAAGATGGAGTATTTAGTGAGCACATTAGCAAAGCTTAGTCTCTTATTTATGATCAGGTTGGTTTTAATTGAAAGTGGGCTGGAAGGCATCCAGGCAAGTAGCTGTGGCCACTGGATTTGTCAGCACACAGTAATATGGCTCTTTGAAAAGTTTGTACAAACTCCTGGGATATAGGCAAGATCTCATCAGATGTCCTAAAAAGCACATCCGCATCCTCTTTTCATGTGAAAGCTAAACCAAAGGAAGATGTTAATTTAGAGAGGATATGACAAGTTCATCAGATGGAAAGAAATATATAGCCAAAATAAGAAGAAATCTATGTATTCTAATTGTCCTCAGTGAAGGAGTTGAGATTCTGGATGTTTACTTCTCCTCTACAACTGCATGTAGTATTATCATAATAGGATATAAAAAAACTACCCAACATCAAAGATACCACCCCCATAAAGACTATTATGGCAGTGCAAAATGTACCCCAGCACCCCCTGCTTATTCCAGGAAATGGTTGACCACAGAAAACCCTCTGCCCTAACATTGAACAATCTTTCCTCTTTTGAAATGTTCCCAAACAGCTTGCCTCCTTGCATCCTAAGGACAAACACATGTTCCTAAGAACAATAAAAAAAAGTCTCCCCACTTCTAAAAATTCCACTGTAATAGAACACTTGCCAGTCAGAGACTGTCTCAGTATTTCTTCTTTTTTGGTCTATAAAATGTATTCACCCTTCTAATACGTTTGAACTCCTGCTGAAACAAAAGTGATGGAAGACAGGGACCCCAACAGTAAGTTTATGAATAAATAACCTTCATTAATTTTGTCGCTGACTTAGTTTTGTCTTTGACAGTTATCTCAGTGCCACACATGGACACCACCAGATCTGTGATGTGGACTTCGGCTCTTGAGCAGGAGCTGAACCCACCCAGGTCTTTTGAGCTGCAGCTGCTTCTCCAATTGCTCAAAATAGTAAGTCTTCTTCACTGGGTCCACCCTCTTTGTCTAAGAGTTCTGGTATTTTGTTCATTTGTTCATTCCTAGGTATTTGCATTTGTTGGAAATTCCCTTTTTGGTTTACATCCTTGGTGATCTGCCTCTGCTTGCTGTACTTTTAAATGTTGTTTAGTTATAAGGAAGGAAGTCTCAAGGTATGAGTCTGTTGTTCCAACCAGCTTCCCAGGCTGAGGAGTTTGTGGTTTTCTCCAGACCTGTGTATTCTGAGGGCGACAAACTTTGCTCTTAGTCACCAACAAAACTGGAAGAGATTCCCCTCCTATCCTGACTATTCATCCTGAGAGCTTGCCTGAGGGCTTGCACACAGGGATTATTCTCCTTGTTTTTCCATGAGCGGGAGTGGGGTAGACCTTGTCAAATTTGTGTTTAGATGTAATTAAACTTAAGGTAAGGGGCTTGAGACACAAAATGCACTTTCCACTGACTGACCAGATCTTATGGGCTCTCCTTAATCTAAATCTCCTACACCTCTGAGAAAACTCCTACCTTCCTATATGACTTTAGAATACTAACTCTTGTGCCTATTTCTTTAAATGGCAGAATTTCACCAACGTCATTTAGCAAACGCCAGTGAAGTGAGTCTCTAATACCACTTTGGGGAGCACTTGATGTAGCAAAAATTACTCATTTGAGAGATAACTTAGGGAAAAGGGGAATACAATTGCTTAGCCCAATGGGAAAAAAAATTAATTGGTACATTGAAGTTTCTAAGTGAAATTCTGACTCAGATTAACTTCTCTAAAAGATTATTTGGCCAAAGTAAGAAAAGATTTTGATGACACTAAAGAAGGGACAGCTTTCCCCATTAGAACCCTACCTCCTGTGCACCTCATATTTCCTCATACCCCGCTCTACCCTTAGTTAGAGATACAGAGTTCTTCAGGTCCACCTTCTTCCTCTCTGTTCCCTGAACCTTTTCCTCATAAGTTTCCTACCACTTTCATCTGCCAATTCCTTTTAAGGTCAACTCAGTTCATAAGCCTAGAATGTCCTCCACAACTGGATTTAAACCTTGGTCCTGGAAATAATATTAGGAATTTTCCTAAGCATGCGAAAGACAGACAACTAGTCAGTGAAAACCTTAGAATCCTCCTCAGGATCTACAAATCGGGCTTACCTGACTTTTCATCAATTAATCCATGTCTTAGTATACTCCTCAAATGCAAGATATGGAGGAGTTGTAGTGAAAAGCTACAGTCCTCACCATTGCTAAAATGCTGCTTTATTTTATGATTCCAACTTGGGACAGACAGACTTTTACACCAAGTTGATAGAAGCACACATTATTCAGGAACTATCATAGAAGAAATCTGTTAAGTAGTTCCTCTTTCTCAAAAACTACACTGCCCTCCCCACCATACTCCACCTCACTTAGAAAGGTTGAAGGAAACAAAAGCATTCTTAAGCAGAGACTAGCAAACCTCTCAGAAATTCTTGAACTCCTTTGACCAAAAGCACAGTCCCTAGCTATTGTAGCCATCCAAGCCATCCCTTTGGGGCCATGTGAGTTATCTGCCTATGAATTTCTGACTGGAAAGCACAGCAGGTAGTTCACCTCCCACCCTGGAATCTGCTCTGCCACATGCAGACATGGCAAAATAACTTAAAGGACTCATGTACACCATTGTTATCACTAGTAGGTCAAGACCACCCTTCAGCAACATTTTCCTAAACAGCCTCTTCATAATCTTCAAATGGGAGATTTTGTTTACTGGGAGAGACATCAAAGAAAGACTGCTCTCTTAAATCTTGTTGGAAAGGTGCATATCAGTCATCAAGTGTGTCATTTCCAGGATGTTAAATGCTGTAGGGCAGCTGCTGTCTTGACGGACTGTACAACAGATATACACAA